>NC_039260.1:18977174-19320924 GCF_003368295.1 Carassius auratus | reverse complement strand
ATGTCATTTTCCAAACGGCTGATGATAAGATTTTTGGTTTATTTATTATCAGTTGGATGAAGACATGTATTTCCATTATCAGGAGGATAAATGTTTGTAAGCAGCAGTTCACAGTGTCTGACTGTTTTTATGCCAGAAATGCAACATTGCAATACAAACAATACTACATGTACCATCATAAACAACATAAGAACAAGAAATTGGACTACAAAACAAACAACAAAAAAATGGTATACTGAGTAATGATTGTTCAGGGTAAATCATAATAATATTTACACTGATTTCATGTCCTTATTATTTGGTTTTAAAACCATATTTTATATATATATGGGTTAAATGCAGAGCAAGAATTCTGAGTATGGGTCACCATACTTGGCTGTAAGTCACGTCACTTTAAGTGTTCAGATGTGTATGACAGGGTAAATTATGGATTATAGACAATTAAATATATATAAAAAATTAGTTAACAAAATGACCAGATGACACTCGGTCTAAATATTCCCTCACAGTTTTATACTAATGACTTTATGAATTTCTTCATTGATAAAACAAATAACATCAGATATACAATAACAAATGTAGATTCTACAGCGTCTAATACTTCAGTTTCATCCATCGCACCCAAAGATAAACTGCAGTGCTTTACAAATATAGGACAGGAAGAACTAAATAAACTTATCACTGCATCTAAACAAACAAAAAAAACAACATGTTTATTAGATCCTGTACCCACTAAATTACTGAAAGAGTTGTTACCTGTAGCTGAAGAACTGTTTCTCAATATTATTAACTCATCATTATCTTTAGGTCACATCCCAAAACCATTCAAGCTGGCGATTATTAAGCCTCTTATTAAGAAACCATAACTAGATCCTAGTGAACTGGCAAATTACAGACCCATTTCAAATCTTCCATTTATGTTAGACAGTAATTTATCTTTAATGCACTCCTAGAGTCTTGTCCTGCATCTTCAATAAACAAGCTACAGGTAGTCCAAAATTCAGCGGCTAGAATCCTTACCAGGTCAAGAAAATATGATCATATTACCCCAATTTTACAGTCTCTTTGGCCAAGCATTCAAATAATGCATCTCATAATCCTACTAAATATTATAGAATCATTCATTTTCTGTAATATATTGTTCATTTCAGCTTGAAATCACAATGAATTGCATCTATGCCTACGCTTTGCAAAAATCTAGGAAGAGGCACATCGACTGTTTCTAGAGAGCCTACATTGGTTTCAAATGTTACACAATGTAATTGTTCCAACTTCTGAAGTAGTTTCAAGTGACGCTCACTTCTAATCTTTCCCCAGTTTGATTCCTTATACTTGCAGTGAGCACGCCAATTAAATCTGCTAAAGTGTCTTGACTGATTCATAATTTCACCGTTCATTACGATGATGAGTCAAACAGGACCCCTGGGACACCCCATCCGTGCATCCACGCAAGAGCATCCTCGCAGGAGATATCCATGCAGCCGGTGAAGCCAAGGCCTCCAAACAGACCTCAGCCAAGATGCTAAATAATTCATTGACGTCAGCTGAAATATAATCAACAGCACATGACAAACCTGTGCAGGGAAGCAAATCCATTTCTGGGAGCACACTGATATCTATTGTGCATTACTGCATTGGTGCACTATTTAGCCTGGATTTAGGTGCTTCTACAACCTTGTTAATCAGTTACATTTTCCCTCCGATTTTAGGAATAAAATATAGGTAAAGTTAGGTTTAGGGGTAGGGATTGAGTTTAGTCTGTATTTTTGGACAGTAATGTTGATCCAGGATCAACAAAAGATGTTGATCCAGGTACATGTCTTACTTGGCAAAATCATGGCGACCATGTAGGACTACAGTAAGTGTGATGTCAGTGCTATTGCAGTGTGTTTTTAATGCTTGACTGAGAGTGTATTTATGGTTAAAACAAACTATACAGTACATGTTTCCATGCTGGGTCTCATACTAATGAAACCACATTGCTTTGAAAGACACCACAGGTGACCCTACACCACTGAAATTAACCTAACCTCATGCAGCAGCTGCTGTTGCATGATTCCCTTTAAATTATTTTTTTAAAGAAGTAATTTTTTTCCCCACTGAATTCTCCTCTAGGCAACACAATTACATTAAGCCTCACATTTACAGAGCAATTGCTCCGCCATTACCCCTTCACAGGAGCATTTCTGAGTCTCAGGCTGTGAGGAGGTCTCCGGTTCATCAACAAGACATAGCTTCAATTCTCCCTGTCACTTGAAGTGACTGTTGCTGAATCAAAGCAGTTGAATGCTAAATTACAAAAATGACATGTGTGGGAACTAACAGCCTGCACACCACGTGTGAAATGCAACAGCAGAACTGCAGAAGTAAAAATCCCATTAATTTTCTCCTTAGAAAGAAATATTATATAATGATGTACAAATCTTTCAAGACAGACTTACCAGGAGTCTAAGATGCTAAAATGTATATGCCTAATAGAGGTCTAAGTATATATGGCTGTTTAACAGTTTAACATGTTAACTTAATTAATTAGTTATGAAAAATTGTGTGATTAAAATATTTTAACGCCGTTGACGCACTGGCCCCTGCTCCCAGACCTGTACTTCATCATACATTTCATTAAGTTGACTGTTGACGAATATGATGCAGGGCAAAAAATAATGCAGTTATGCCCTTACATTCAAGATATTGGGTGGAAAAATACCCCTGTACTATTTTTTTGGGTGTGTGTGTCATACTTATATCACATTATAAGAATCATGTGTGTGTGTACAATGTTTCAGTTATAAAAATTTCTAAATTGCACTGTTATATGTAAAAAAAAAAAAAAAAAAAAAACTTGGGTACTATTATGTACATTTTAGAGGTCCATATGTACTTTTAGGGTACCAATATGCACCAGAGATATACCTTTTGTCCTAAGTTTCTGCCCAGTTTATTATTAGATATTAAAGCAACAAAAACTCAGGAATGTAGGAGCTTATTCAAAATACTGTTTATAAAAGTTTTAATATTGTGATTCATGGCTTAGGACTCTTTATTGAAGATGTTTTTAAAATGAAGAAAATAAATGTGGGAAAATACAGCAAAAGGGACACTGAAAAAGCGTGTGGTCACTGATGCATTCTGGTCTCCGTAGCTCGTGTCATCCTAAATCACCAAATCTAACTGAAAATAAATGGCCTTTGGTTGCTTTGTCGCTACAAATGCGAATCAGTGTGAATGCCTCTTTATAGGCTGCCTGTTATGTTGCACAATAGTTTTATACTAGTAGCATCTCATTTTACTGCTGCTGTCTTTCAGTTTTGGTGTAATGGCAAATGGAGAATTGCATATGTAAATTAGTTGGCCAAAGTGTTTTAAATTCTTCCTCATGCTTCGCATCGACTGAATGCTCATTTGGAATTTGACATCACTATCGTCCCAGCATGCCCTGTATTTGTGGCCGATTCTACCAGCTCCAATTAGGCTGAAGTCTAATTACTTACATTTAGTAAGGTATTAATTCAGAATTCACCCTCTCCCCACTCTCATTAGTTCCGGCATAATCTATCAGACTGTATAATTACAGCTGCCTGTTTGGAGTATAGAAAAGGGTAAGAAAAGAACTAATTGTGCCCCTATGACATGACGATATTCATCGTCTGACGTAGAAACATGATTTCTGTTGCTTTATAGTTCACTTCGGTTGTTTTATTTCCTTGGTTGGCATTTATGTGGTTTTGGTAGTTTTACATCGGGGTTATAGGTGGTGTGAGTGAACGGTATAGCCCTTTAAGGAGTTGTTTGAGCGTTCGGTTTATTGTAGCCACATACATCTAGCCATGTTTCATCAGACCTTGAGAACCGCCGCAGGTCATCAGATATCCAGAAGCTTTCCTGATGTCACACACAGATAGATGCACACTGCTGTATGACCCTTCAGGCTGTACAAGATATTGTCAAAGCGAGCTTTCTGATATGTTGCTTTGTATCTCTCTCTCTCTCTGAGAAAAAAGTGAGTCACTGTTCACTTTGTTGAGTAAATCTGCACTCTTTGTGTTTTTACATGACCTGGGATATTTTTATTACCTGTAAGGCATCTATGAACACCATCATCCATGGCTGTAGATCTGAGAAGGACATGTCCGCATGTCTACACCAACAGTCAACAGTGCACGATGCCCCTGGCCACAACTTATTGGCCCTCTTGTCCCAAAATCTAGTCACCATACATTTTATGAATAAGGCTATAATCTTATTAGTAGGGCTGTTCAAAAAAAATCAAATGCGATTTTCATGCACATCTCATCAGTAAAGATGCTCCTGTAATTAGAAGTATATCTCCAGCACGTGCGTCCAGATCAGGGTTGTCAGGTTTTCACAACAAATCCTGCCCAGTTGCTTCTCAAAACTAGTCCAAAACTAGCCCAATCGCGTTTCCAGGAGGTTCCCCGATAAAAATTGCTTCCCGGGGTTAAAATATACGTTTTTGGCAGGGTTGCCTTGGTAAAATTCTAATTTTTTGGGCTAAATATCACGTTATTGGTATTTGGGTTGCTTGAGCCGCGGACATGAAAAACAATCACAGACTTGGCAACACTGGTTAAGGTGGAGTGGCAGTTACTACACAGAGCCGTAGTCTACCGACAACTAACACAAAATCGCTTTCAAAATCGACAAAGAATCACCTGCGATTTTAACATTGATTTTGTGTAGATTGTCAGTGAATTACGGCTATGTGTAGTAAATGCCAACCCCAAATACAAATAATGATATTTACTTATTAGTTATCAGTTCATCAGAACATGAAAAAAAAAAAAGATATTTCTATTTTTGTGTACACATTAATGTTTTTAGATTTGTGGAAATATTATCTTTATTTTAATGGAACTGGTAGGCTATTTATTATTAAAATTATTCTTATTATTGTTCATGTGGTTATTGCACTAGATGTATATTTTAGCTTCAATTCTGAAACCTGTAGGCCTACGGAGTAAAACTGAGTGAAATAATGACTTCAAATGTTGACTAGATAGATAGTCTTTGCAAAAACTGTAAACGAAAAGCTGCTGTTCTGCTTCGAAGGTGTATTAATCCTTGGCCTCCTTCTTCTTCGGGTAAAAACAATACACTCCAAGGAGCCCAATGTGACTTATCCCAGGAAAAATAAAGAGCGGAGATTTTTGTGAGCAACTTACCTTATTAACGAACGTTGACTAGTGAAACCATACAGCAGGTTTACGGGTGTTATCTAATATAGCCAGCAGGAGTCTCACGATCCCAGACTGGCTGCTGCAGAAGTTTGGCTTGATGAAAGTTCAGCGCGCGGAAGTGAAGAGAAACTTTCGCACGAGTCTTTGCAAGAGAGCGACACTTTCCGCCTTTGAGCGTGATTAAGGATGATTAAGATGAGCAAGTGTTTCTGAGGAAATACCGAGTTGCGTTGTTTTGTGGGACATTATTTTAAGTCTGATTATGGGGTTGCCGACTCTAGAGTTTAGTGACTCTTTTGTGGACAGTCCGGACTTTAGAGAGAGACTCAAATGTCACGAGATCGAGCTGGACCGAACAAACACGTTCATCAAAGAGCTGATTACTGATGGACACCAGCTGATCTGCGCGCTCAAGAGTGAGTACCAACACATCAACACACATCAATAACACCCGCATCCCTAATATCACTGTTCATGTGGGCTGGAACTCAATACCTAGTGTGCTGTCTACTTAGAAAACGTGTGGTCAGTATAGGCGGGAGTGCGCGTGGGATGCTCAACAATGGAGTCTAGGTATGCGTCTCACTAGGATTTTAGACACAGCCGACGTGATGAATAAGAAATATCCGAGTTTGTTTATTCTCCCCTGTGATCACTAATAGCAATAATAAAACATGCAGACCTTGTATTAGAAATACTATAAATCATATTTCCATAAACAGATGTCCAATTTTTTTTAATAAAAAAAGACACAAACTCATTGATAAAATTACTAACAATCCACATGTAGCTGTTTTTAATCACATAATTTTAGCCTGACCTCATTGATATTTCTGTGCTGTATCAAAAAAAAATAAAAATAAAAATAAAATTATATATATATATATACACATTATATATATATATATATATATATATATATATATATATATATATATATATATATATATATACGAACAAAGATATTTTAATTATTTTAAAACATAATATTTGGCTTAACCCTGTTATTGAATATCCTCCCTTCCATTTCATTATAAATTTCCTTTCTGATAAGTTAATATATATCCAGTTATGTAATAAGATAACTATAACAATACCATTTTTTTTTCTGGTCCGGGTAGAGAGACAAAAAAGAAGATACATTGTGAAATGTCATCATTACTATTTCAGTATGTTTGTGAGATAGTATCTTCTCATTGTTTATCTGAAGTTCCAAATGGCGGATAGTTTACTGATCAGGGTTACAGATACATTGAGACTGTTGTGTTTCTCAGTGTAGTCTGTCAGTAGAGGCCTTTGGTTTATTAACTGATCAGTGCTTTTCTTGAAAAAAAGGATCATGGTGAAATGCAGGTAAATTTTTTAGACCTGTCTAGTAGCCTATACAGGATGCCAGTGGTGCTCAGATGGTATATTTCCAACCTGATTTCATGGAAAAGCATAGTGATTTCTTACAATGTGAATCGATTTTGAAAGAAATTAAGCAGGTCCACTAACCTCACCCCTAAATCATAACTAGGATGAAAGTAGATCAAACGCATTCAAACAAATCAGCCACCCAATTTGCCAAAACGTATAATAGGAACAGCCGTGAGATTGTGCTGGTATTTACAGTACATTCTTGAAATATGCAGCTGTGCTTGCATCCATGCATGCTTTTTCAGCTAGTATTTGTCTACATAATGCATGAATGTAGATTGTGGGTAAATACAGTATGAACCCCCCTCAAGGTTGCCCCCTGGATTATCTGATTCCCATGCCAAGGCCGTGGAAATGCTGTGGCTTCTTTTGTGTGTGTGTGTGTGTGTGTGTAATTGAGGCTTTCAATATTATGTGGCACCGCTGACCTTCAGACATAGAAACAAAAGATAACTTGTTTTTAGTGAATGCCACATTAGCTCTAAAATACTGTAACAGCAGACAATGGGAGAACTGTTTAAAGTTTGTTAAAGAAATAATTAACCCAACAATGAGAATTCTTTTATCATTTAATGACCCATGTCTTTCAAAACTTGACTGACTTTGTTTCTTTTTTCAGTTCTGAAGGCTGTGCTTTCTAATTTTACTGTGACAGTTTTAAAACTTAAAAAGGGACACAAAAATGCCATAGAAGTAATATAAGTGGTCAGTGTGACTTGTAGATTATATTCCAATTCTTCTGAAGCCATATGATAACTGTAGATGAGTTTGTTTCTTCATATGAACAGATTTGGAGAAAAAATCTGTTCAGAAAGCATTCCGTTACTTGCTCACCAATGAATCCTCAGCTGTGAATGCACTTGCTTTTGGCCAAAATATTAGTCCATAAACCATAATAATGCATCCTCCAGTGAAAAAGCCATCACCTGTTGTCTTCTCACATCAAAATCCATTGACATAGTGTACTGTACATACTGTTTTTGCTTGTGAATGGCACTTGATCTGTGCTAATTTCTCTTATCCATGTTTCACTGGAGAAAGTAATCATTCATAATTCAGCTGCATGGAAAAGAGCAAATAAGAAGTATTAAAAATCTACCCTTTTGTGTTCCATGAGAAAAGTCATAAGGGTTTGCAAAAGCATGAAGGTGAGTGAATGACATGATTTTCACTATCAGGTGAACTATTACATTTAAGTTACTTGTCTATTAAAGTTACTTTCATTGATACTCCTAACATTATTGTGTCTTTTAGCTTACTTTGTGTGGCACACAGACAAGCCTACCTTGCAGTTTAATACATAAAAAAATATCAGTTTCAAAAATTGTACAAAGACTAATTGTCCTAAAAGGTATTTAACCTTGCTATCTGCCCAGCAGGAAACTTTTAAAACTAGCATTTTCCGTTATTATTCAGAGGCGCTTTTATACTTCTCTCCATTCATATGAACCCAAATGAATAACACTGTGTCTTTCACACTGATGTGTCACCGGGCGGCAGTGGGATTTTGTTCACTTCATTCAATGCTTCAGTGGGGTGCATGTTTTTGGAAAGTTCACATAATCCTGTGGTTAACGGCGGCACATAGTGACTTGGTTAGAATATGGGGTGGTAAATTTCTCTAGCTTTTTCTTAATGTAATACAATTAGCGGTGGGCATAGATTAATTTTTTAAATCTAGATTAATCTCACTGTGATCTTGAAATTAATCTAGATTAAAATGGCTCATTCGAATTCTGCCGAAGGCATTCAGAATATGTGTGTTACCCAAATAAAATTGACAAACCATAAGTCTTTGAGAAGGGGTTTATCAAACTAGGTGGTGCATTAGAAAAGGGGCTCATCTCCTGTTTCCAAAATGCAATCACAAAGTGCTTGAAAAAGCTGTAAATTAATTCCACATTGCACAAGCTGCAAACAATCTTACGCCTGTTTCACACATACTCCGTCTGCAGTGCGTATGTGCTGCATATCTTTTTATGCACCCATGTTAACGGATTCCAGTTGCTGCACCACATATGTAACGCACACAGACTGCATACGCGTTGCAGACGGATTATGTGTGAAACAGGCGTGAGCAGGGCCATATCTGGGGTCAGCGGAAACCCGGTGAAAGTTGTACCAGTGGGCCCTGTTTGTAATTGTTTAATTTGTATGTTCATTTATTTTTATTTAATTGTGCTATTTACACAATGTTTAAGTTTTTTTCAAGTTTGTAGGTGTGAAGGTACAGAAACTAAATAATTAAATGTAAAATAGCACTGGATAGTCTTCAATGTAAAAATGAAATATACAATCAAACCTACATTTATTCAGACACCTTCAACATTTCTTACGTTTTGCTATATATACCAACAATTATATCTGGTGTCTGAATAATTTTTGGTTTGACTGTTAAAACAACAAAGTAATTCAGTCAAGAGCGGTGAGTGATTTTCATTTTCATTTTCTTGGATTAACATTACAGCAGCCAGCAGCTAAATTAGGCGCGGTCACTTTAAGAGACGATGAACGCATCCAATATAATACACATCCCATTTTTTTCCTCAACTGTTTACTTTCACTTAAGAAATAACTGACAGTTTTTTCGAGCATAATTTCCAAGGTGGATATTTTGACATAATTTGTATGTATTTGTCGGCACATGAGCAAAAATTCGATGTTCAAGTGTTTTGAGACACCTTTCTCTGCGTGAGCCCTGAACACCAGAACACCGCGAGTACTGAATTGGGCTCTTTCACATATTTTTGTTTGTTCAAACTGCGATTTGTATTTGTTCGTTGAGGTGCAGGAGGGACTTCGAGGAGAACTTCACAGAAGAGAGCTCGGTTCAGTTTCGCTGTCCGTGATACGCGTCTCTCTCTCTCTCTCTCTCTCTCTCTCTGCACCGAACACAGCGCGGGAGAAACCAGCTACTCTGTTCAGCTTTTCCGCGTCTTGTGTTTGGATGCTTTAATGTTTATATCGACAAGCGGTAAGGCTTAAAACATGTGAAAAAGATAAGCTTTCGTGACGATGTGCAGCAGTGGCCCGTCAACTGTCCTGAGCATCTTTTCAGGCTGGCCTCAGCCAGTCGGTTATATAAAATATCAAGGTGAAAGTCATCATAGCTTGCTTAGTATAGACCCAGCTCCCAACCCAACTTTGAGAATAGATTAACGGCGATACTTTTTTTATCGCACGATAAGAGTCTCACATTAACGCAGCACGTTAATGCCGATAACGGCCCACCATTAAATACAATGCATTCTTTATGCTTCTTAACCATATTTTCCCCTTCTTTGACTGAGACACAAATAATGATTTGATTTTTACTTTTTTTAAGCAAGAAAATTACAATGTAATTGAAAATATACAGTTGTTCCCTTTTTTACATTTACAAGTACTTAATGGGTTGAAATGTACAATATGGGTGTATGAATATAGTTACTTGTTATATATTATAAATCTAACTCTATCCCCAAACTTAAGTACAACCATTTTTCATATTTGAATTAATAAAATGAATTCTGAATATTTGTATTACAATGCACAATTAAAAAGAAAAAAAATTTTGGGGTCATTTTTTAATAGCAGCATAAGACTTGGATAAATGATGTCAGAAATTTGATTCATTTTGAAGTTTTAAAGTAGACTTGTTTAAAATAATATAATCTGGCACCAGAAGTCACAGAACAGAATGAAATGTTATAATTTCAAATAAAGTAAACGTACCAACTGAGTATTTTTTTTTAAGAAATGCAATCAAAAGCAATCAAAAGATATTCATAGATTAAATTAGAATTTGTAAATGTTCATCTCAAAAGTTGTTTACGTGTAAATTATTTTTGCAGATGGTGTCAAATTGTCAATACATGAATACGGTATGTTTTAGTGTCTATGCAAATGTAGGTAAATGTATGTATAGTACAATCACATTTTACATAAAATACATACAAATACTCTGTGGCATAAGTTTCATATGAGACACTGTTCCTGGGTAGTTTTTGTTTTTGCAAAACAGTCGCAATTGTGATTGTTATTTTTTTAGAGATTAGTTTGTAGACTGTTAACTTTGGTGTCTTTACATCCATATACCCAAATCTACAACCACATCTGCGGTTTACTTGATTAATGCATGCTGTTCATTTAATTGTTAGTGTTTAATCAGTTCACATGTGAATCCAAACAAGAATTGTTCATAGGAGCTAGCCATCATACATTGCAGCTGATATATTACAAACCAGTCTAGCTCTGCTTCAGAGTTTCTCACCCACCAATGGAAGTTTGAAACGATCTACGGCTCTTCTGCAAACATGATTAGTCCCATCTAATTCTGCAGCAGAGAGTCTGTCAAGGTAATTAAGGGGAGCTCAAGCTGAAGAGACTACTTACCGCCGTAATGGGTCAGAGGTGCTGCCTGATCAAAAGGCCCTTTGCCTTAAGAAGGTGATTAGTGATCTTCAGCACTGAGTAAGAAGGATGACAGGGTCAGATTTCAGTCCACATTACAATAATGATGTCTGTGTAACTGCTATACAATTGCTCCTCATCTCTGAGTGAAATATTTAGGAAGAAGTATTTTACATTGGAGCCTAAATTTGTACCGACTGGTGATTTTTTTCAATGTGTGTTTTCTGACTGCGTGCATTGGTCTTGTGATCTGTTAACTAGCACAGGTGAATATTCTAGTTTATAGTTCCTGACGTTTACTAAAACAGACTGGTTGACTTTGAGGAATAATGTACAAATAACATAGCTCAAAATGTACATTGGTATGAAGGTTCATACTTTATTTAAATGAAAAACATATCTTTCGGTATTGCTCGCGTGCAGTTATTATCCCTCAGTGTGCCAAGGTTGCTGACCCCTGTGGTAAAGGAATGTGAATGTCTAGGTTAGTTGAGATCCATTTGTAGTCTGTGAGATTGCCGATTACCATAGAAAATAATGTTTACTTGTTCTCAGAAAAATTGCTTTCGGTAATGCATGTACAATGGAGATTACAGGTCACGGCACTCTGAAGGCTTTGTACAACTCGAAAAATGTATAAATCCAGCGCAATACTCAAGCTTGCAGCATTATAACATATTTTTAACAATGATTTGGTCAGTCAGCCTTCTAAATGTTTACATGCTAAAATATCAGCAAATTTAAATGACTCATTGGCAGTAATTACAGCTGTTAATAATAACAAAGGTCACACCTATAATTATGCTAATTTGATATAATGCTTTTAATACATTTTGTATATTAACCTAGCAATTGATAAGATTATTCACTATATTTTAAGACATAGGTCTTCTTAATGTTTTTCAGTTTTGTGCAAGGTAATTAAAACAACTGAAGCACTTATTAATAATTAACATGATAAAAACCGCTGGTTGACTTTTACGTTTGTTGACATTACGAGGTAAGATTCAGATGGTAAATATCATATTAATTTGGGTGTCCACCTTAAAGATAATCACCATGTTTATAATGAAACCGTCATGTTTAAAAATATGATATTGATCATATCATATAATAAAATAGCGCATTTATTGTTACTATTGTAAAGCTATGGCAAACTATTATAGGATGTCCTTTGATGCTTTCAGAACCTTTACTTTAATATACATTATACACTATGGGAGAAATGAAAAGCACATTTTTTTTTAATGTATGCCTTTAGACCTACCATCAATTCTAAGCTGGTTTTAAAAGCAGAAATATAAATGTATAAATATAAAAGCGCTTATATTAAAGGTCAGAACTAAGCACTCATGAGTAAGGGCTGATTCACAAAGAACGTGTTTTTCCATCCCAGTGCACTATTTTTTAATTCTTTTTCTATGTAAATTAGCTCTAGACCGATGTATTTGTCATCTAGCATGTTTTCCTGTTGTGCATCTTTTCTGAAACTGTGGTTCCAATCGTAATCCTGGAGAACCCCCAACACTGCACGTTTTTGATGTCTCTCATATCTGACACACACATTTGAGGTCTTGGAGTCTTTAATAATGAGCTGATGAGTGTGTTTGAGCTGATGAGTCTGGCAGTTCTTCAGGACCAGGATTGGGAACTACTGATCCAAAGCACAACACTAAAAATAAAGTAAAAAATGAATTAAACTTGTTAAAAAATGGGCTTTGAGACCTTGCATTTTTTTCTATTACACTTCCCACATCTTTGTTTTGAAAAACTAGCAATGCTATCTTACAACCAATTTGTATTTATTTTACGAGGTCACTAATTTGTACGAATTTGTTCACCTAATTTGTACGATTTAGGTATGGGGCGGGGTTAGATGTAGGTCATTCGTACAAATGACCAACTCGTAAATTACGTACATTGTGCAACTCGTAAATTATGTACGATTTAGCACAAATAGAATGAATTTGCAATTTGCTAGTTTTTGAAAATAGACCATTATTTTCTATAAGTAAACTATGACAATGCAAATTTGTGAAAATGATGATGTCATGCGCAAATGTACAGCATGTTCAGTCTATATAAATGCAAAATGTGCATAGACATGTACTATTGCCAACTACTGGCCTGGCATGCGGAAAAAAAAACCTTTTCAAAAACGCAAATAACAGTTTTCAGTTTCAATTTCAATTTTTAGTACAATTGTTGTCATGTAAACTAAATATGATAAGAATGTAATTTGGAACTGTTAATTATTTTTGTAAATTTTTACTGTAGTTTAAGAAAATTAGGAGCAACATTGCAGACATAAAAAAACACATATAAGTCCACATTGTTCATAGGATTGATCCGAGGATTGATAAGCGACATTCGTGCTCACCCCGCTCTTGCAAAGAACAAGCCGCCAGTGCACTAAATTTGAAAAAGCATTTCTCTTCCTCTATCCCTGCATTAGTAAGGTCTCTGTTTGGATTTCACTAGTCTTCTGGGAGTAGTGTGGGTTTATGTGAGTAAGTGCAATGCTCCAGGGGCTTTGCCACAGGAAATGCGCTGTAAACAATGTTGGGTAGACTTGTCCTTTCCTCCCACACTGATAACTTTTCTCACCGACAGTACTGCAAGTGTGTGCCTATGTCTGTGTTAGTTCTGTCAGTAGGACTCAGGATGCTGAGAGGCTAATTAATCTGAACAAAGATTGGTTTGTTGGGAGTTATTTACACAGTGTAAGGTTCTAATTCTTCAAGGCTCTAAGAACCAAGATACACAGTTTCCACTGTGTTAGAAAATGTTTCACCAGCCATTCCATCTATAACAATGTCAGCGTGAATAAGGCTTTGACCTTTATAGATTCACTCCCAAGAGCTGTTGCCTATTATGACCTGGAGTTCTGGATCAGAGAAACACTCTTTATTGACTATAACATCATTTAACATCTCTTGTGTAGCTAAATGAACATACCTGGATGGTGTGTCAACAGATTATGTTGTTTTTGTTATGCTCGCTACAGATACTGGGATACAATATAACTTATTTGCTGCAGGTTTGTTGTTGTTACCTAAGGCACAAAAAGGGTTAACATGACGCAGTTTTCAACTGAAGAACCTTATATACATTTTAGACATTCATTTACAAGACAACGGCATTCAGGGGGCCTGAAAATGCAACCTTAGTGAAAATGCAAATAAAACCTTTATCACCGTAAAAAAACGAACTGCCCGTATGTATTACATATTCAATCTATAGTAATACGAATGTGCGTAGGCATTTAGTGTTTCTTTGCTAAGTGACATCGCCATCTACTGGCCTGACATGCATAATACAGCATTTTTTGTCTTTTTCGCAGATCTGTGAAAACAACATTGTTGTCTGTGCACAAAGCTTAAAGGGTTTTCACAGTACCAAAGATAAGAAATGTTGCTTGAGCAGAAAATCAACATATTGGAATAATTTTTAAATCATCATGTGACACTGAGTAATCAGGCTGAAAATTCAGGTGGCATATCATAAAAAATATACATAACATGACAGATCATGACTTTTTTCACATTAAAATGCTATAATAAGGTCCCCTGTGCATCTACCAATGCAGAAAACATGAACAAGAATAACCGTCATTTTGTTGTTTTTTTGCCACCCCTCATGAGTAGATCTTATTATAATATTACTAGGGTTAGGAATGGAAAATCGATTCCAATTCCGGATTTGGATACTTAAAGTCAGGAATTGGATACTTGTTGTCAAATTAAAATTTTGATTCCATATGGAAGCCCTTTATTGCCACTGAATTAAAAAAAGGGTTATTGCTTTTTATCTCACAATTCTGACTTTCTTTCACAGAATTAATATAAATTTGCAAGTTGTGAGTTATAAAGTCACAATTGCGAGATAAAATACTTTTTATAATATTTTAAATACGGATCTGAGAAATAAAGTCAGAGCTGTGAGATATAAACTCACAATTCTGACTTTTTTCTCAGAATTGCATGATATTAACTCACATTAGCTAGTTACAATGTCAAAATTGTGAAATATAAACTCAGAATTGCAGGGGAAAAAAGTCAGAGTTGCGAGATATAAAGTCACAATTGCAAGATAAAAATATTTTATATCACAATTAGAGCCCGACCGATATATCGGCCGGCCGATATTATCGGCCGATATGAGCTTATTGCATTTAAATCGGCATCGGCGTTTATAACGGCCGATGAAACATGAAAAAACAGAGTCTTATGCTTCACTCATGTTATGAGTGTTGCATAGTTTGCCCACCAGAGGGAGCTCCGCAGTTGCAGAGAGTCTGCAACTCCACTATAGAAGAAAGCGATCAGCCAAGCCACAGAGATGTACTGTTTTGACGGTAAGTCTGTCGTTCGTCATGTGAGATGATTTAGTTCATACACTGTATATAAAAACGGTGTGGTAGTTCTAGCTAATGGTCCTATCATTATCACTTCTAAATATTCTGTAACAACACTTACAGCCGCTAATGCATTGCTATATTAGATTAGCCACAAAGCTAATACCATGTTTATCAGTGGAAGAGCGCTAACGTTAATAAGAGGTCAAATTATAACTTTAGCGTTTATCTTATTCTAAATATATCTGCAGTGTTTCCCACATAATGACCGCGTAAGGGGCCGTTCACATATCGCGCCTAAAAACGCGTGGAAAACGCTAGGCACGCCGCTTTTTCCTTCTCCAAAGCGGTCGGGCAGAAGCGCTCCTGAGGCGTCTGCCTTTGCTAAGCAACCATGACGTGCTCTCTTCATGAGGACGGCGATATTTCAGCAAAGGATACATGGATTTGCAGCACTAAAAATCGCTCGCAGTAGCTCTGCTACTAAATTTATTTCAAAATGGCAATCCATATACAGCTATGAACAGCTGTTCCTTCATCTTGGCTCAGTTTTCAACGTTGTTACGGGAAAGGATGAAGCTGATTGGTTAGTTCTTGTCACATGACCCGCGGTGCGCTTGCGGCATTCTGAAAAGTTGAGATGTTTTTAACTCGATGCGTGCGCGTCGCTTCCCTGCACAAAGAGAAGAGGAGAAGATATACGGGTCCGTTGTGAATGTGTCTGTGAGAGCAAATATAGTGTAGTTACAGTAACTACAGTAGGTGCGTCAGAAATGATTAAACCAGAGAGGACATGTAAATAAATATGAGCTGAACACGCGCTTTTTTCTTTTCTTTTTTTTTTTTTTTTTACAGATTGTTTCAAAGCAGCTTTACAGACATAACAGGAAAATGTTGTAATAATATGGTTAAACATAAGTAGGTAATATGTCATACCCATTGCTTGACAAATAATAATAAAAATTATATATATATATCATTTTTGCCTATGTAGGAGATCCCTGTTTATTATAATTCTAATTCTAATGATGACATGAGTAATGATACATGGTGATATTATTAATACACATGCTTATTCTTTCTCTGTCTCTCTTTCTGCCCTACAGATACCTGAAAAAGGTGAATGCTGTAGCAGCAAAGTGTGCGACTACTTCTGCAAATACTTTAACTTTAGTATTATAATTTATTTACAGTACACACACAGACTGTTAAAACCAGCTTCAACTGGAAGAAAGTAAAAGTGTTAAATGTTTAAAATCAGACTGTTTTTTGATCATTAAAAAATATATACTTTTGATGTGCAATTGTTTAGTCATTGAGACCGTAATCTAAGGCTTTTTTTTTTTAAACATAAATCACTTCTGGAAAATGGTTTATACAGCCCACATACATAGAACAGGCAGATATTTTGCTATTGAATGTTGTGTAAGTGCAGTTTATAGGAAATGGGTCTAATATCCAGTTTATTTTCAAAATCAAAATATCGGCTTATAAATCGGCTCTTTTCGAGTTAATATCGGCATCGGCCCCCAAAAATCCATATCGGTCGGGCTCTAATCACAATTGACTTTTTTTTCTCAGAACTCGCAATTGTGAGTTTATATCATGCAAGTCTGAGAAGAAAAGCTTCCATAATTCTGCCTATCAATTACTATGAGTTTTTTTTCTTTATCTGTGAGGACCAGACCTAGCGATCTGCCAGGACCTTGCTCGCTAATTTAAACGCTCCAAAGTTTGACTAAGTATAAGTATAATATCTGTGATAGTTAAACATGTTGCAAGAGAGGTGTCACCACCAACATTACAAAGCACTTTAATTTAATCGATTGTTAAAGTTCGCGAACATGATTCAAGCACCAATGTTATTCTGTTCCTAAATCACAATTATTTTTCTGTTTCATTCAACCTTTGACGTGTGCGATTAATGTTGTGATCACTTGTTGGTTCATCCATGCAGAGTACGATCACACCAGTGTGATTAGAACATTAAAATTTTCATTCGCTCTGCCATTGTCCTAAATAGTGCAGCTGTCATCTGTCGTGAATGAAACTTCAGTCTTTTCAACCACACAGTATTTTTTTTTTCTGTTACAAACATTCAAATCATAGAAGTACTGGGATAAAAGTGTATAGTTCGGATAGAAACTCTGATGTGTATGGTAACGATTAAAATATCGATAAATCGATCAAATTAAAACGATACCCAACCCTAAATATTACAGCCCCTTAATCTGCAAGTTTCCATCCACGATGCCCCCATTCTGTTTTCGCAAGTGACAATGATGTACCAGTTCTAACGCCATGGTGAAAGTTTGAGCAAAGCATGTTAACTGGTCTGTCTTTGGTGGCGCTGATGAGCACAGATCACTATTTAGAGTCCTAGTCTCCGAGGAGACAAGAGAGCAGTGGATTTATTGATTGATTTATTGTATACTGCATTACGCTGCCATTCAGATTTAATATAAACATGATTTCTTTCTTAGCTGTGTACCTTCACAGACATAACCAACTGTTTTTGTAACTCATCTGCGATTGTAATGTAAACTCATGTGTTTTTGACAGTTTAAGCAGAATAAGACACAAGTTTAGTTTAGTTCACATGCCACTTTCTGTGTGCGTGCTTCAGATGTGTGCACCCGAATATCAGAAGTTTAAACTAATATGGTTCAAAGAGCAATAGACATGATAATAGAAAACAAAAAATATGTTTTTAGCAGAGTATCCGAGGAACAAGCGGTAATGCACAGCCCTTTTCAGAAAAAGGGGCGGTGAGCAGCAGCTCATTTGCATTTAAAGAGACATTTTGAGCTGAAACTTCACATACACATTCTGGGGAAACCTGAGACTTATATTACATATTGTAAAAAGGGACATAATAAAAATATTACAGTATTTTTTTATTAAATCAATGCAACCTTGTTGAGCATAAGACTTTTTCATAAACATAAAAAAAAATTGTTTTGAACTTTTAAATGCCAGTGTATAAACATTTAGTAAAAAAAAAAATAATACAAAAAAACAATAAGAGACAATTAGAGAAACTAGACAAAAAAAAAAAAAAAATATATATATATATATATATATATATATAATTAAATATAATAATGGGTAATAGAAACCAACCAAACATATTCAAAATAATTACAACAGCTATATCATATGAAGGGTACTAAAATATCCAACTTTTATAAATGGCTAAGTCTCTGACCCTCTGGCTGGTGCATGTAGATGTGCATGACCTGGATGCTGTCATTGTTGGCTTATGGGCACTCGGTTGACTTATTGTGTATTAGACCGCCTTCCAGCAGACAGAAAAACATATCTATTTACACAGCAATCAGTGTTTAGCTTCAGTATTTATATGTTGCTTGCAGAAATATGTTTGCAAAAAAAAACTGATCTTTGGCCTGCTGGTTTGACAACCTTGATCAAAGCTTTGTTTCATTCTTTGAGGTTTTATATCAGGGGGAACAAAATCTGAAATTAAGCCCATTTATATTTTTTGATCCATGTCTTTCTGTGCATTATTCATCAGGGCAACAGTTGTCTTTGTAATATTTTATCAAAATGTAATTACGTGCTCTGCCTTTGAAACGTTCCTTTTTAAATAACTAGGAATCACTTTTACTTTTCAGTCACATTTTTCAACCACTTAGCTCCATTCTGGTACATAACGACCACAGTTTATCATGTTGAATATCCTGGGTCCTTTTGAAATATAGCACACTGTTGAAAGAAAAGTTTCAGTGCACTAAGTAAAGATATGGTGAGTTACAGAACTGAAAACCTCTTTCTCAGTCCAAACAAACCATTAACCGAAACTCGGCTGAACTTCCTGAACTAGGTACAGTTATCAGTATATCATGATTATTTTTCTCAAGATGCAGCAATGTTTCTTCAGGTCTTTCTATATATTTTAATCTATATGAATGCATTCACAAATTTTCTTACAAGTAAATGAATGAAGCAGCAGCTTGTAGATGATAATAAGTGTTACACTTTATTTTAAGGTAACCTTTTTACAGTGTAATTATACATGTACTGTAAGTACAGAGTAATATTTACTACATGTACTTGTACTTACTATATGGTAAGTATTAGGGTTTGGCTTATTATTTGCATATAATTATGCATACTTTTTTGTAGTTAAAATAAGAAGTATGTAAGGTGTAACAACAAGGGCACCTTAAATTAATGTTGCACCAGAATAAGTGTAAAGTCTAAAACTGCTGTTTCTCAGGTCTTTACTACAAAATAAAAATATCGTTTACCTTTAAGATATTCCATAAATGTATCACTATTGTACAGTAGAATCTACTTATTGTACTGTTTTATTTCATTTTTTTTTTTTACTTAGTCAAACTCTGTTGTGAAGTACTTGAAAAATGATTGCTTGATTACTTATTAGTTTGATTATATATTAATTTAATTACCATCATTTTTGGCAGACTATTTGTTTTAAATCACAAAACTCAGTCCAGAAATATTATAGGGCCGTTTTATTTTTAAATAATAATAATAATAATAATAATAATAAACTAAAAAATGAAGAATTTATTATTTCAGCTGTTTAGATATTCTTTTGATTATTACATTTTAATTAAAACATTAAAATGGAATACAAGTAAATTAAAAACATATAAAGGGGCATAAAGTGGAATTTGGGGAATTTGATCCTATATTCAGTGTTGATTGTTTTATGAATTTGTCACAATTGCAGACTTTTCAGAGATGCTGTATTTGAATAATTGTACGGGAAGTGTACTGGACAAGATGGCAAAGTTAACACTTTCTCATTTCACATGCAAATAGGGAATTTAAATAAAAGCTTTTAAGACATAGCCATAACAAAACTACCTGTTTAATTCTAAGCCTTAGTGAAAGAGAAGATGGTTTTGAAAAGCCAAATTCTGTTGCTGGTTGCAAGAAATCCTAGTATTATCATTGGACCTTGACTAGCAGTATGCCTGTCTTTCATCTTACTCTCTTACATTGTCTTAAATCTAACGAAACTCGTGCCAAGATCTGAAGATATACTGTACTGTATAATTGATCATTTCTCCAGATGAATTCTCAGATGTAACTGAACTCCATTCAGCTAATGCATATAACAGTGAGCTTTAAATAATCCCTACAGATGTTAATAATTGATTTCGCTTTGCTGAGCAGAAAGGAACAGTTTGCACTAAACGATATGCTCTTTGCTGCTAATTAAAAGTGACACTGTTTGATGGAATCTGAATGAGATTCATTTGTTTGTTCTACTGGATGGCTGTTTGGTTTTGTTTATGTAATGTATTTCATGCGTTGTTTTGCTTTTTGTGTATCGAGTGCATCAAAGCTGACACCTGGTTTTGTCATTCTGTCTTTTCTCTTGTAGACGTGGCATGATTACCATTTGAGATGCATGTCACTTTGCTTTTGCTGTAAGAGGCTTGTTTGCAAGACTTGTAAGAGTGAATCTATCCAGAATGAATGTATTTCTGAAGCCGTTGTGCCAGTGTGAACAAAGTTGTCCGTGGTTTGTGGTTCTCGTGTTTGACAGCTAGTATTTCCATCTGAATGAGGCTGATAATGGAGGTCTTGTCTTGTCGCTGCGACTGATTGGCAGAAATCTTTTTGGCTGCTCGCGTTTGTGTTACCTTAAGCTCTCTTTAATGATGCAACTTTCTCGCAAGTTGGTAAATGTGTCAGAATTTTAGATGCATTTCTGACTTGGCATGTTGAAGAAATTTGTCAGTGTGTTGTTGACACCTCACTTCAGATTGCCAGAAATGCCCTAATTAAGCCTCCGCTGGAAACACTGACAGACTTTAGGTACTCGCTCACCCACGGACACAGAAATTTAACCTAAAGGTTCGCATCAGACATATTGCAAGCCAGACAACTAGAACTGAACAGAGAATAAAAAACTGAATATGTATTAGCTTATTGTTCAGTAATACGTTAAACTGTCTTTTTTTTTTTCAGAATATGTAGGCCTCTACTAAAGCAAAAATGAATAACAGATTTACTTGCAAAGTGTGCCAAAAAAATATATATATACATGGTTATGTTTGATTATTAATTGAGAGAGTCAAATAAAGTGCATGGGAGTCTAGACTAAATTATTTCAAAATAATGTGGTGTTAACATATTGCCAGTACTGTGTCTATTAGGAGCTGCACAATGCAGCTAAAGACAAAAAACTAAAAAAAACTAAACTGTCTATAATGGATCCAGTTTGGTCAGCTTCTAGCACAATCCAACATGTGTAATAACAGTTGGATCTGGTGTTTTACAATGTAAGCAAACTATTTTATACCGTGACAATTTTTATTTATTTTTTGGTACCAAAGGAACTGTAATTATATTTTCAACACTTCTCTCACTTAATCATCTTGCATGTTTCAGGAGCACCTATGATAACTTAAAATACGGCTCGCTAAAAGGAAAGTAGGCAGCTCACTAAAAATTGCCGTTTAACATAAAGTTGCAAAACATTTCTATTTTCTGGCCGATGTACAGTAAATGCAGCAGTGCTAATTTTGTTGAATATATGATTGCAACTGACAATCATTTTGATAATGGATGTATCTATTACAGTATATTTTGATAAATCTGATTTAAAAAGCATTTATTTATTTATATATATATTTTTTTTTATTATTGTTAAAAAAAAAAAAAACACCCACACCCTGCATACCAGTGGTGTCCTCCGAAATTTTTGCATACTGAAAAAACAAAACAATCATCTGTGTAGGCTATGCTATACATTATGTGCAGAAATGGGTTCAAATAGATATTGTATTCTAAAACCTGGCCACAATAATAGGGTACTGGAACTATCTCATTACAAGCCAAAAAATGCATATTCAACAGAGCAAAGTTAAATATGCATAGTTTGTATGTACACGCCAATGTTCGTTCAGAGACAATTGTGAACTTTAAAGGAGTAGGTCTCTCTGTTTTATCCTGTATTTCCGATGCGTTCTGTCCATGGACATGACTGGTGAGAGTTTTCTATGCGCATCACTAATTGTTAATCAAATTTGTTGCTGATTAAGTTTCATTAAAGGAATTGTTCACACAAAATTTTTGTTTTCAGGAAATGTACTCACCCTCAGGCCATCCATGAGTTTATTTCTATGTCAGATTTGAATAAATGGTCCCTCTGCAGTGAATGGGCGCCGTCAGAATGAGAGTTCAGATGAGACGTTTTTTATTGGAGGAAGCATTATTATGAATTATAGACTATTTTTACCAGTTTAAAGTTAAAACGCCTTAATGAAGGGTTTGTTTCATACAAGCAACTAATGTTGTAATGGAGCTGGGTTATGGGTTATTGTGATGTTTTTATCAGAACTCTCTGTCTGATGTCACTTATTCACTGCAGAGGATCCATTGGTGATGGTTTCTCCTTATATTTCCTGATGAAGAAACATCTCATCTACATCTTGGATTGCCTGAGGGTTGGTACATTTTCTGGAAATTTTATTATTAAGGGTGAACTGTTCTTTCAAAAATCCACGTGATTTGATATAAGTCACCTTGAAAAGCCTTAAAAGTTAAACTTTTAACACGTAGGTTGTAAAATATATAGGCTACGCGTGTCAAAAGTGGTGCGAAGTTGGTTTCAACCCGATACTTTTAAAGTGCCGTGGGCCCTATGAGAGATAGATCTGATGAGCTATTATTAAGCAATAGCCTTCCAACAGGTCTTAAAGAAGTCACCTGGGCATGTAAATTGAAAGATCAAATATTTATTTCCCTTCTCCTCATGTGAGTTCCTAGCACATGCAGTGTGGTTTAGGTTGAGATACAGCAGGCCTGACTGGAGGATCGGTGCTCAGAGAGCTTCTGACTGGAGGAGTGCCAGGCCTGATTTCTTCCGGCTGACACATGGGCACCCCCGCTGAGAGGCTGATAAGCGATTGTCATCGTTACCTGGAGCAAGACTCATCCACGTTCGATCCCCTCCGAGTGGAATCAAAGGACAGGGAACTCCTAAGGTTCGATGAGAGAACAATCCCTTGCTTCTTGTTAAGCTGGAGGTAGACGAGGGTCTCTTTGATGGGCCGCTCTCATGGCAAATCAGTATGGTCTTCCTGTCAAGAGCATCTGATTGGGTATCAGAGGAATAAAAGTTCTCTCCGAGACGTTCTGTAATACATTACCTGTCAGCCTTTAAAAGAACATTATAATTTGGCGGTTCTGTTTCATGACTTTTATATGAACCTCGAACAAAGGAAACGTTAATGGTCCCTTCACGTGTCTGACAGTCTGGTATAGATAAATAAATGATGTTCTGTAAATGTTCCTGCTGGTGTCCGCGTTTATGAAAATACACAGTAGACTATTTCTAAGAGCTGTGAAATTCGTCGGATGGAGAGATACTACTGTTGTAGGTCTGTTTTTTTAGACAAGGCTATGCTTTTGAAAATGGTATGTGTACTTTGCAAATGGTTTGAAATGTAAAGTATTTTTTTAAAATGCATCCACAAGCATTTAGGAATGCATCACAAATACTGTATTATGCAGAAAAAAAGGCAAAAAAATGATTTTTTAAAATTTTTTATTACATTAATAATAATTTATTAATAATACATTTTTAATTCATTTAAAAAAACGCACTTTTCTACCTTTCAGATACTAATATGTACTAATTTGTTCCTTTTATAATGTATAATTTATGCATTTAGCAGATGCTAAAAGTCACTTACAGTGCATTCAGGCTTATACATTTCTAAAAGTGAAAGTTTTTTATCAGTATTTTTTTTTTTACTTTGATCAGTATGTGTGTCCCTTTTGGAATTGAACCCAAAACCTTTTGCGATTAATTTTATTGGGCAAAAATGTTCACATTTTATTGAACAAAAAGACTGCTAAATGTTATTTTTGCCTGCTTTTATGGGGTGCTAGCATTTAGTGTAGAACATCATAAAATATTATTCATGCACTGAAAGTGATTCCCATTGGTAAGTGATTTTTGGCATTGCAGTGTTTCCACATTCAGGCAGGTGGGAGCTGTACTTGCATGTACTGTACTTGTTCCCAAGATGGCCATGGAGTGAATGGACTTGCTATAAAAGGGACTTTTTCCAAACACATTGTTTTTTATGTGTGTATGCACACTGATGGTGACTTTGACTCCAGGGGCTAATCAAAGTTCTGCCATGAAACAGAGTGCCATTCACATAGATTTCCATGAAATTTCAAAAACAACTATTTGGGACAAATATATGTATATACTGAGAGTCCACCCTAGGCTGAAAGATTGCCCATTTTGCCATGTGTGTATATATATATATATATAAATTTGTTTGTCACTTGAATAAAGTCTGTGCTTCATTTAGATAATTAGATTTTCACTGCCGCCTTATCGATGTGCGATACCTGTAAAATGTTTTAGGCATGGCTTATCTCATCCGGTATCACTCTCATTTCCTTGGTGTCTGATAAATGCTGCAATTCCACAACTTATGCGCATCATTCTACAGATGCCAGCAGCGCCCTTTAGGCCTTTATTACAATGTGCCATATTGCTTTCATTGAGAAACATTTACCATTGATATACTGATGTGAAGGGGATGTAAATTTTATTATCATGTTATTATATGCTGGGATGTAATTTTATCGCCATTACATGATATTTGGGGCATGACATTAACCACTTTGGAGTGAGAATATGTTTTTTTTTTTTTTTTGGAATGGATTTGCGCATTGGAGAGGGTTCAATACACTTAATTTAGTATCCTGACTTTTGTGAGAAAACTGATTACTTTATGATTTGAATGCATGTCAGCTAATCTTTAAGTGAGAAATTAGTTTTTATCTTTTTTCATTTTTTTTTTTTTTACAATATCTGCTTGATTCACTGAAAGAAAAGCAAGCAATTTGGATGCTAAAAAAAGATGAAGTAAATTAGAACTATAGGAAGATCAAAGTGCATGGAAAAATTAAGAGTTTGGAAACTACCAGCGACATCAGCAACCAACAACGACCTGATCAGCTGTGCAATTTGTGAAACGAATCCTAAAATACATGTCTGTAAAATCACCAACAACTTCCAGAAAGCTGGGGTGATGCTCTGTCAATCTACAGTCCGCAGGAGAATCTGACACAGAATTACGGAAGCTACACAGCAAGATGCAAACCTCTGATCAGCACCAAAGATAGAAAGGCAAGATTCTTCACAAATGTGAACCAGTAGAGCTTTGGAACTGAGTCGATGGACCAATGAAACAAAGATTAACCTTTATCTAAGTGATTCAAAAGCAAAAGTGTAGAGAAAAAAAGGAACTTCTAATTATCCTAAGCATATAACCTCATCTGTAAAGCTTGGTGGATGTGGTGTCATGGCATGGGCATCCATGGCTGTCTCTAGAACAGGACCTCTTCTTTTAATGATGAGTTAATGTATGATGACAGTAGCAGTGTAAGAGTCAGAGATGTTCGGATCCATTTGCAGTAGTTTATCTAGAGTGGTCAAACAGGCAGTAATCCAACAACAGTGATTAGCCCTAAGCACGAGATTATGGGAAATGGAGTGGGGAATGTAAATGGACACCAAATGCAAGAGTCCTGAGTGGAGTGCCCTCTAATGGAGTTCATGGGTACTCCAGCTGATGATCGTGACAAGTTGAATGATTTTGGAAGGGTACAAAATCTTCTTGGCTACCAATATTCAAGAAAATGCCACCAAGCTCAATAGAAAGCACTTCATATTGGATCAGGGTAATGACCCAGAACACCCTGCCAGTTCAGTCAAAGACTTTATCAGGGCAAAGAAATGTAAAGTCTTAGATTGCCCAAATCAATCTCCAGATTTAAATCGGATTGAACATTAATTTCACCATTAATTTTCACCTTTAAGAGAACACTAAAGAAAGAAACTCCCCAAAACAAGCAACAGTTGGAATTGGCTGCATTAAAGGCTGAGGGAAAGCATTTCAAAGCATAAGACCGAGAGTCTGGTGATGTCTATGGGTTGCAGACTCACTGCTCTGATTGCATGCAAGGAATCTGCAACTAAATATTAGCTTTTAATCTTTTACATCTGCCTTAAATTCATCTGTTCCAATACTTATGCTCACATCAAATAGTGGGATGAACTCTAAAGGTGCTGTCCTTTTTATTTGGTAAAACATGTATCGTATATGTGTCGAAAGACCTAATAATAAAATGTGACATTCTGTAGTTTGTTGCATATTCATCTTTTAATCAAATTTGCAGATAAATCAATTTTCTCTCTCTCTCTCTCGCTCTCTCTGTCTGTCTCTCTCTCTAAGGATTGTGGGTAGCATCGAGAGTGTTTGCAGCAGAGCACGTTGTTTTTTGGCATTCCCTGTTGTTTTTTTTTTTATTCCATTTCTCTTAAATTATAAACAGTTTTTGAATTAAGATTGTCAGTTTAACTTCGGAGCGCTGACTGCGGTCAGCCCGGGTTCATGCGCAGGTACGGAACCCGTTTGTCGCTCGATCATGGCTGTAAGTGCACGCTGGATGACTCCATGTCAATTGAGGACGTACTGATAGCGATCAGCGAACAGGTCGTTGATTTTAATATTAAATCTGCCTTAAGGATGAACAGAGCACTCGTGATATTTCTCAAAGAAGTTTCAATGGTCGATGAACTGTTAGAGAAAGGACTTGTTGTAAACAATACTTTTTTACTGGTACTGCCTTTGTCAAATCCTTCTAAGAAAGTTGTACTTTCAACATTCATAAACGAAGGAACTTTGAAAGATATTATTGAACGCTACGGAAAATTAACTGCTGCGATTAAGATGATTCCGTTGGGTCTTAAAAATCCAAACTTTAAGCATGTCATGTCTTTCTGACGTTTTACGTACATGATACCCAATTCACAAAATGAGCCGCTTAATCTGGTGCTAAAAATAGCAGTAGATGGTAAAGATTATACACTCTTTGTTACTTCAGATAACATGTGCTGTTTTTTGTGCAGTGAATATGGACATCAGAAACAGGCATGCCCCAAACAACAGAGCGCTAACAATTTGGCAGGTTCACAAACATCTCCCAAAAATAAATGTTCAGGAGAATAATGTGGCCTTTGATGAAAATAACGCGGCCGTTCAGGAAAAAAATGCAGATTGTTCAGGAAAATAATGTGGCCATTCAGGAGAAAAATGCGAGCGTTAAAGAAAGTAACGCGGCCATTCATGAACTGATAGATGAAGCTGTTGAGAGAAATGTAGAGATAAACAATGTAAACACGGTAGATGATACAGTAGATGGTGCTACAAATGCTAATGCTGAATAAAAAATGAAAATATAGAAGCACAGAAAGTACATTCTCCGTCTAAAAACAGAGATGGATATCTATTGATGTAGAAACAAACGACAAAAATGTGGATAAATCAGACGAAGTAAATGAAAATTGTAGTCAGTTGTTTCCAGCCATCTCTAGTGTGGCCAGGTCTGATAGTGATTCAAATTAGGGCTGCAACTAACGATTATTTTGATAATCGATTAATCTGTCGATTATTTTTACGATTAATCTTTATGTACTAATATTTTAGTTTTGACAATTTTTTTTATTCAAAATATACTTTTTAGAGATTTTAACAATTTTGCATGGTCATATCCTCATCAAAAATATACCTGGAGTTTTGTTTTATTATGTGTTAGTAATCCTTTGTCAAACTCTTCTGCAATCAAAACACTAACTCATACTCTAGCAAATTTCACAAGGAGATTTCAAATAATGTTTTCACCATGTCAGTCCTTAGGGCTCCTAAAGTAGTTTAACATCCCGAACAAAGCTTAAGGAATCCTTCGGAAAATATTTTCACGAAGAATAAGAATAAAACAGAATACATTTGCAGTACATTGCATTTTATTATTATTTTTTTTTCCTGTAAACACACAACTTATACCTGGGAAATAGCTTTATAGCTTATGCTGTGAAACTGTAAACAATCCTTTGAATTAAGTGCCAGTGGCATGAAACCTGAATGGAACTCACAATTTAAAGTAAAATCCATCAGAAGGTTGTCCAGAAAAAAAAAAAAAAAAAAAAAAAAAACAATTGACATACACAAAAAACCCGCTGTGTAAAAAAGAGCAGTGAATACTTAGGAAAACAAGTGCATTTCAAATACATTTACCTCATTCAGTCATAATTAGGCTGCAAGACTTAATTATGAACTGGTAAACGACAAACTGATCACAGACAGAACATGTTTGTAAATCTTTAAATGTTAACGGATAAAAAGCAATGTTATTAGCTTTAGCGACTAAACATTTGCAAACAACATTGTACTGGAGAATCTGCACAAATAAAAGTCTTAAACAGTTCAACAGTTCAGTAGTGCAGAGTTTACAGGTTACTCTTCTGTTTTGAAGGCTCAAAGTAAAGTACTCCCACACTCTGGGTGACTTCGTTCGATTAGTTTTATCTTCCGCTTTTTTCTTTTTCTTTCTTTTTCTTTCTCAAGCTTACTCCACTGCCGTCTGTCTCCACCATCTCGCTGAATACTGCAGACGCAGTTCGGGAAGCATGTGACAAGCATGGGACAAACGAGGCCAGCTATTGGCTATTCGCTACTTCTCCTGCTGTACTGGCTGAATAAAACCTGCGGTGGCTCATTACTGCCACACTTTGGTGACCGCAGATTTAAAATATGCACAAAATGACCCGCTTACGGCAAATAAAAGTTGTTTAGCAACTAATCGATGACTAAATTAGTTGTCAACTATTTTAATAATCGATTTTAATCGATTAAATCGATTAGTTGTTTCAGCTCTAATTCAAATGAATGTCAGATTGTAGGGAGTTTTCTAGAAATGGGAGACATTGATTCTCAATAGGCACATCAGAATTGAGTGGCTGTGAAACAAAATTATATTCTGCATTAAGTGAGATTAGTGCTTTCCTTAATGAAACTAAAGGTGTACGGAATCCACAATTTGATTTGTTTTTTTCCAGATTTAAAAAGATTTTTAGCGTCTTGTATAGATGTAATGATAAATGCAACAGTTGAGGAGCTTAGTAGACAAAAAAAGTTATCGTCTTAAAAAAATAATTAACAAAGTAAAGAAAATAATTAATCAAGATATGAAAAAAGTAGCTGCTAAGAGATTGGGAAAAGATAGTGTTGTGAGATATCACCTGCTGCATTATGATATAATGACATCCTTAAATATCGGATCATTAAATGTAAATGGATGTCTGGTAAAGAAAAGAGAAGTGCACTTTTAAAATTGTTGGCTTTTAAAAAGTCAAGTGTGATATTATTGCAAGAAACACACACAGATGTTTTTAACCAGGCAGAATGGCTAAGTGAATGGAAAGGACAGGCTTTTCTTAGCCATGGTTCCAATGTAAGTGCTGGAATAGCTGTACTCATATCGGAAAGTGTTCAGGGAAACGCTTCCAATATGATAGAAATTATTCCTGGAAGAATGCATGGATATTACTTTGCAAGGTCTGTCTTTCTCCTTTATTAATGTGTATGCTCCTAATGTTGGGTATTCACGAGGTTTATTTTTTAAGAAACTACAGGACGCAATGATTAATATTCCTTGTGATAACTTGATTATTGTGGCTGGAGATTTGAATTGTACTCTTAATAATATAGTTGATAGGAATCATGACGAATCCTCATTCCACTGAAGCTCTTAAGAAAGTAATAACTTTTTATTCCCTTGTAGATGTGTGGAGAGAATCTTTCCCCAAAAGTAGGCAGTACACATGGATGAAAGTGAATTCCAATACAATATCAGGCGCTAGACTAGATCGAATATATATTCAGAAATGTCGAAGAGGAAACTTTTTTTGATAGCACAATTGTTCCTACTCCAATTTCTGACCATTTCTATGTCTCTGTTTACAACATTGAGTAAAACCTTCAAATCGTATTGGCATTTTAATAACGCTGTGTTGCGAGATCGTACGTTTGTACATCTATATGATTTCTTTTGGAGAGCTTGGAGAGAGAGAGAAAGACAGAGTTTAAATCCCTAAGTCAGTGGTGGGACATTGGGAAAATATTCAGTCTTTTTGCGAGACAAGAAATCAATCAGTCATCTCAAATTATCTAATGGAATAGAGACAACAGAACAGGAAATTACTTCACAAGTTTTCTCCTTTTATGAAGAACTGCATAGTGCTGAACCTTGTGATTCCGAAGCAACAGATTTCTTTCTTACTGGAACTCCAAAATTGAAGGAAGATGAGAAGACGCTATTAGAAAAGCCGCTTTCACTTGAAGAGTTGAGCGAGGCTTCTAAACAGCAGTCTGTGGGACGATCTCCAGGATTGGATGGACTGACTTCCGAGTTTTACAAGGCTTTGTGGTCATTGATTGGACCAGATCTGCACTCCGTGTTTCTTGAGTGTGAAAAATCAAGACTTCTTCCTCTCAGTTGCAGAAGAGCAATAATTACGTTATTGCCAAAGAAAGGAGATTTAGGACTTTTAAAGAACTGGCGCCCTATCTCCCTTTTAGGGATAGATAATAAGATACTTTCAAAGGCATTAACAAACCGCTTGAAAAATGTTATGGCTTCAATAATTTGTAAAGACCAGTCTTATTGTATTCCAAGACGTTCTATTTTTGATAACCTTTTTCTTGTGCGAGATTTGTTGCATTGACCAGGCAAAGGAGTTCGACAGAGTTGATCACGGATACCTTTTTAATGCCTTATCAGCTTTTGGTTTTGGAGAACAGTTCATCTCATGGATCAAGATACTTTACACAGATGTTTTTAGTATGTTGAAGATAAACGGAACACTAACAAGAACTTTTCCTGTGCGTAGAGCCATAAGACAAGGATGCAGCGTCTCAGGACTCTTATATTCAATATCCATCGAACCTTTATTGAGAGTTCTCAGAGAAAAGCTACAAGGTATTTTAGTCCTCAATCCCAATATATCAGAAACTACTGTAGTAAGACTTACAGCCTATGCTAAGGACGTTACAGTCATAATAAGATCTCAAGAAGACATTTTTCAATTGAGGAAGTGTCTAGACTGGTTTCAAAAAGCATCTTCAGCGAAGGTAAATTGGAACAAAATGGAAGCATTACTTAGTGGTCAGTGGCAGGAAGAAGTCCCACCTCATCTTCCACAACAGTGCCACTGGAACACAGAGGGATTCAAGATCCTTGGAATCTTTTTCGGTATATGAGAAGGAATTGGGATGGACTGGTTGAAAAGATTTTAGGACGATTGAAGAGATGGAATTGGATTCAGCCACAGTTATCATGTCAAGGCAGAGTTTTAGTGATAAACAATTTAGCTGCTTCAATGTTGTGGCATCGACTGACTGTTTTAGACCCTCCAGCTGGACTTTTACAGCTCCTCAGAAACATTTTTTTTAAATTCTGAATTTACCTGTTTTTGAGGGTGGTCAGGGTCTCATTGATCTAACCGCTAAATGGACAGCTATGAGATTACAATCAGCTCAAAAACTGCTGTATAACACTGATCCACAACCCTGGATTATGTATGGGTTAGCAGTATTACAAGCAGTTAGCAAAATGGGACTTGATAGACATTTATTCCTTATTTCTAATGATGACCATCTTGACCACCATTCATTGGCATTATAAATCAGGACATTTTTGATATAACTCCAATTGTAATTGTTGGAAAGAAGAACTCTAAATTAACACCTAGGATTGCTTGAGGGTGAGTAAATCATGGGGTCATTTTCTTTTTTGGGTGTACTATCCCTTTAAATCCTGTCCACACTACTATACTACTTAAATGTAAAGTTGTACTGCTTTAAATGAAATAAGAGAATGAATTTAGAAATTGTGGGAAACAATTATTACACAGTCACAATTTGCCTAAAATGAAGGATTGAAATAATAAATCATGGGCAACAAATTAATATATCATAGGAATTAATTCTTAATTTGTGGCATTTTTTTCTTATCTTTTGTTTGTCTTATCTGGGGCTCCATATGAACTGACTGCTGACTGAAAACATTCATTTCAGACCCTGATTGTGGAAGTAAAATGGTATTTGATTGTCATTTTATTTTGACTTCAAAGCTTGTTTCTGATGTTTAAAATTAGGATCATCCAGTGGAACTGAACACACTGCATACTTTAAGTAAGTTTTACAGCGGATGCTCTCTCTCATTCTCTATTTGTTGTTTTTTTACCAACTTGAGTGTGAGATCATATTATCACTAAAGGTGTGTTTTTCTTCATTATTGACTGTATTCCAACCGATGGAACGTTTTGGAATGTGAAGACAGAGCTGAAATGCCTTTTCTCTGCACACACCCACACACACATAAAAACATATACACATACACGCAGCCACCCACTATCTGCAACACACTATTAAACACAAGCACCGTCACTCTCTTATGGCTTGTTGTTGTAGCAGGCTGGAGGAAATGTCCTTTCCCTAACAGGCAGTGAGCTATGGAGGCACTCTTCCATGGCAGGCTGTGTGGAGGTGTGACATCAGATGAAACCTGTGATAAAAGCAGGCTGGAAGCCCGTCATGTGTGCACGCTGCCTCTGCTGCCAGGTTCCACAGCATGCCCTGTAATTACACTCGCTGCAAAATTACATGCCATATGCATTGTGCTTGTTAATGTCATAACAGGAATGTTGCTAAGTGGCGACATGCATGTTCTGTGCACATCATGTTTAAAGGTATAGTTCACACAAAATATGGAAATTCTGTCATTATTTACTTTCCCTCATGTTATTCCAAGTGCTTGTACTGTTATTTTATGTAGAATACAAAGAGATTTTCACACAACTCTTTTCCATACAGTGACAGTTCACAGTGACAAATCTGTCAAGCTCTGAAAAAGGACAGAAAAGCACCATTAAAGTAGTTAGTAAGACATCCATTTCTTCTGAGGCCATATGATGATTTGCCATCACAACCATGATATGTTTTTGTATATTTCTGAATAAGTTACTTACATTTTGGGCTGTTCCCCAAACAAATCCCTAGTATTAAAAGCATAAAAATAAATCAAACAATTACTTCAATTTAACAATTGACTAATTCAGTTGAATTGAACTTTACATTACACTGTGACATTATATGGAAAGTAACATTTTAAGTTACTTCAGTTTTATCTTGATTGTTTTTTTGTTTTGTTTTTTACATTAGAAGTGCTAATTTTGGTAAAACACAAAGCTAATCATGTTCGCACACACACAAACTTGTGCATCTTATATATACCCTTATTTCTCCAAACATATATATTTTTTAAACTATCAATGTAATTATATATTTATTTTGTTTTATAAAATGTTACCTAGTTAACAAAGTAACTGGATATGTTGTTATTTAACAAATAACACGTTATTAATGGCATTGCATTTCTTGAAACATTATCTAATTAATGCCCATCAATAATTTTTTTTTTTTTTACGTGTTTCTCCCAACACTTTTTTTTTCTTCTTCTTTTTTGGAAAGACTAGTCTATGAATATTGTATAAAAAGAAGCAAGTGAATATTTTTCCAAAATTATCCGTTACAAAAAAAATTAAAAATTACCATATGAGTTTTAAATAACATGAGGGCGAGTAAATAATGACTGAATTTTTAGTTTTGAGTGAACTATTTCTTTAAAGTTAAATGAGAGTGAATGTAAGGGAGAGAAAATGAAGTAACCGGCAAAAGAAAATAAATCTTGCAAGGTCTGAGAGGCGGCAGGGTGGATGTATGTGACCTTTTAAGAAATGTCCTCTGAACATGCTCCTCTACTATCTAGTTTTGCCCTTTGAGCTTGTATTGTCTTGTAGGGGAATGTTTATTTCAGTTCTATCCCTGAAACTTGGGAGGTAATGACACCTAGTTTCTCTTAGTATGTGTGTTATAGGGAATGGTTCAAGCTGGTTCTATGTTCACTTGCAGCTTTTGCTATTCAGTTTGGTTGTGTAATGCTTTGTGACAGCTCACACTGCTCTGTCATCCTTTTTGAATCCAGTAATTCATCTTATTCTCACTGATTTATTATTAAAACCCTGTGTAAAACCTTGTACCCGTTCTTACATGTCCCATCATGCAGTGGTGAGAACAGCTAGTGTTACTCTTGGCAGTGAGTTCATTATACCAGATGTCTAAATCAAGAACTGTGTTCCAAAACCTATTGAGACACCTACCTAGGGGACATGTTTAGGCATCACAGTGTGCTTCTGAAACAAAGGCTGTTAAAAATGGTCAAGCAAAATTATGCGCCGCAGAACATTACTAGTTTGGGTCAAACTCTAAGGCAGCGTTGCATGTAGGTATCTTTTAAATACGGATCCGATATACGATTTCCCCCCAAAAAGGCTTAAATTTCTAAGATAAATATCAGTAAAGTAATTACCGTTCAATCTCTACACATGAAAAACTATTAACAAAGTTGTTTCCATTTCAGTTTCTTTACATATTCCAATAAGACTAGTGGTGCACGATAAATATCGGCCGATAATTAATGCGCATCTCGTCAGTAAAAACGGTTCTCTAAGCAGCTGTAAATTCCATCAGGTGCATGATTTTACATAGATCAAATGATAATGAACATGGATTTGCGGAACGTGTCAGTTAACAACGGCTCTGTGTGGTAACAGCTGCTCTATGTGAAATCACGCACCTGATGAATTTGCAGCTGATTAGAGAACTGGCTTTACTGACGAGATGCGCATTAATTATTGGCCGATATTTATTGTGCACTCCTAATTAAGAATAGAATGCTGAATTAGAAAGCTGCTGCTTACTGTATGTAAACAGTAGGCAGTGAGGCAGCTCAATCAGGTTTGAAACAGAGCCAAGAACAAATCCCAGTTCAGCGATTCCCTGAAGGTATGTAGTGATGGACGGCATGTTCTACTCTTAATAAGCGAGGGGAAGAAAAGACCGCAGCTCAAAGTGACAGCTCTGTGGAGATAGACAGCAGATCTACAAGACATTATCTATAGAGATAAGGAGACAGTTTGGAGAGCTGAGTTAATACAGGAGGGAAAAGGAAGCAAAAAGCCTCCTAGGGAGACCTCAGTTGCAGAGGTGCGGTTTTCCATGTGTTTCCTATTGGAGAGCAGCAGTTGTCCTCTCCAGCCAGAAAAGCCAGGCCTATTAGACATTAATGCTCTCAGTGAAGGTTTTAGGAAAGTACTGTGGTTGTGGATCAGCGCTGTGGTGGTGATTCTGTCTGTCGGTATGAGAGGTGAAGGGCGCTGCATTATTGATGGGGCTCGTTCAGCTTGACTGAGCAGACTCGCATCTCAAACAGATTATTGACCAGCACCCTGGAGTCTCAGAGCTGGTGCATGGCATGATATGATATACATGCTCACTCAACACATTGGTGGATAACCTTGTTATGTGCTCTCAGTGCTTGGGCGAAGCATAAGGCCACAGATAAAACCTGATACTGGATTAAATTCCTGTGTTTATCTCAGAAGCTATGACTAGACTTGAGCAATTTCTTGTGTAGTACATGGTTTCCAGGGTGCTGCTCTGCAGTTACCAAGGTGTTATGAGGTGTTTAGTTTGTTGCTTTCACGCTTGGGCAAAACTGGTCCCCGTTGACTTCCATAGTATGTTTTTATTTATTTATGTATTTTGTCCATACTATAGAAATCAAAGGTGATCAGCGACAGTTTGATGATCTATATTCCTCAAAATATATATTTTTTTGTGTTCAGCAACCTTTGAAATATTAGTTCCCTTTCAAATCATGAATTTTATTTTGAATTGGTCATATCCCATAAGATGCTGAATTGGAATGAAAGGAAGAGAGATTTAACCCTCTGAGGTCTAAGGGTATTTTGGGGGCCTGGAGAAGTTGTGTCATGCCCTGACATTTGTGCTTTTTTCAGTTACTTATAAATATTTAAATGGCTAAAGTCTAATATCACTGTAATCAGCACAAACTGGGCTATTATAATATGTGAGCAGCATGTATGTACATTATGGGTGTCCCCGACTAAGGATTTTCATAATCAAATCGGAATTTTCGAATCTTGCTGATATTTGACTGATAATCGAATCATATGTTTGGGGGCGGGGCAAAACACATTGAGTCAAGTCAGACATTCGACAGCCATAACTACCGTATTTTCCGGACTATAAGTCCTGGCTGGTCCTGTGACTTATAGTCAGGTGCGACTTATTTATCAAAATTAATTTGACATGAACCGAGAGAAATGAACCAAGAGAAAACATTACCATCTACAGCCACGAGAGGGCGCTCTATGCTGCTCAGTGCTCCTGTAGTCTAACCCTGAAAACATAGAGTGCACTCTCGCAGCTGTAGACGGTAATGTTTTCTCTTGGTTCTTGGTTCTAAATAAATGCGACTTATATATGTTTTTTTCCTCATCGTGACGTATTTTTGGACTGATGCGACTTATACTCAGGTGCGACTTATAGTCCGAAAAATACAGTACTGATGTTAACACACAGGGAAAATGTGTAACAAATGCCTCGCAGATACAAACGGGGTAAATAATGTTTTTATGTTTTGATTAAAAGATAATTAACAGTAAACGTCAGCGAAATCCTAACAATAAAAACATTTTACAGTAGTGCTATCATTCTAAAGTTAGTCTACTGTATATAACAGTAGTCATTAATGTTCTGCATTTCTGTTTTGAGAGGCATGCGCTGAAGATGACCAGTAGAGTGACGCATTTGATAGCACGTTTTTAATCAATGGGATTAAACTCATAATTTCATATAGAATATGTTTTGTTATGTATACAACATAACGTTAGTATTAAGACTTGTATGCTATTTGCAAAAAGAGCCCAAATGCACATGAACATATCTGCGGGGCTCTGAATGAACTCATTTTGTGGACGTATTCTTCATGAAACAATGTGCAGAAACACAGCAGCTAAACTCTAAAAATTCACACCGTTTTATTATAATGGTGTTGTCATTATAATGGTATGGGTGTGACAGTCCCAGTCATAGTTATGAATATTCTGCGTCAGTTTGAGTCTTGGTGAAGTTTTAAATCCCTGCTGCTAAGATGCTCCCGTCGTCACAGATTATGGAAAGTGAAACATATATCTATAGGGGTGGTTGGATTTATTCACACCCTTTAAAATATTTATTTGAAGCTTCTTTCTTTTCAAATTCTTATTCATGGCTTAATCATAATAGACTGCATAATAACTTATTGGGAGAAAAGTTCCGCAAGTTCAATGTGAAATAAGACATTTGATCGCTCACATTTACACAGAATGGCATAATCAGTAACACCCTGCGAATATTCCACAGTGAGATTGGTAGTCGAATCAGGCTCCTCGAAATCGAAGCATCGAATCGTCAACTATTTTGGGTCACCCCTAATGTACATGATTGTGTTTTTGAAAGAAAAAAGAAGTTATGCTTGGTTTGTGAAAAACAAAAAATGTTAAATCACTTGAATAAGGCCATAAAACACATACAGAACATTGGTTCCCAGGACTTTTGAGAACTGGAGCTTGTACCTTAGAATTTTTCTTTCTAAATTATGTGAAAATCATTTTGTTTACTCACACACAGAAAACAATATATTGATTTAAAATTTATTTTTGTTTGTAAAAGTCATATGCAAAAAGGAATCAACTATCATGAATATCATTGTGATTTACAGCTGAGAAGACAAACGCCCACATAATGAGCTGCATAATGAGCCTTTCAGTCAGGTTTGTGTCACTGAGAGGGAAGAGTTACAAGAAAGAATGTGAGGACAAAATAAATCTATATAATTTTATGTTTGTAGTTTATTTAGAATATATTGAATTATCCCACAACACAATTTAATATCCACTTGGGAGTGCAGTTAAACAGTTTATTAGGAACAATCAAAGCTGACTTTCAAAGCTGATTTTTTTGCATCATTGCTCCAGTCCCACAATCCTTCAGAAATCCTTTTAACAATCTTTTTATTTTTTAAATTTATTTATATATATATATATATATATATATATATATATATATATATATATATATATAATATATATATATATATAATATTGTTATTGTTGTTATTATTATTATTATTATTATAATTATTGAAAAGAACTGAGAATATTTTTTCAGGGTTTTTTTGGGGATAACTTGAAAGATCAGCATTGTTTGTTACATTTGTTACATTTACATTTATTTGTTACATTTATATTATTTACATCAAGCTTTTGTATGGTATAGTAGTGTATATTGTTATTGAAACTTCATAATGTTTCACTTGATTATACATTTAGTCAGGAATTATAGTTTGGAAAAAGTCTTTGGAAAAAGTCTAACTAGTAAAATGTTTACACGTTATGTGAAAACTAGTACAAGTATATAAATAAATAAAAAGAGACTTACTCATGTTTATGATCTCTGCTGAATAGAGGATTTCATTCTTTTTTTCTGAGGAAGTCTCAAATCCTGAGGTAATCCTCAGTGCATATTCTTGGGGTGAATTATTCCTCTCATCGTGAAGCAAACAGTAAAATAAAAAAACTTGAAGAACAGTCTCTCTGCTTTGTCTTGTGCTGTGTGGGCGTTATAATCTCAAATGCGCATTCAGCGCGTGGGCATGGTCGCATTAGATATAATGAAGGGAGACATGAAGAATGGACATTGCGATGTGTTCATATGGATTACTTTATCACAGAATATTTGTTTTCGGCAGCACTTGTTTAGTTTAAAAGTAGACATGTCAAGCTTTCTATAAATATCTCTCTCATGTCTCTTCGTTGAGTATTCACGGAGTTACAGTTCATTTTAATGACACATTTCTAAATGAAGATCAGCGCAGATAAAGGCTGCAGACAGCACACCTTGTTTGTTATTTTTATTTCATAAATGCACAAAGTTTTGTTGTTATTATGTCTGTATACAAAAAAAAAAGTAGACCCTTTACGGATTCAATTGATGTATTGCTCTTATCTGTATGATCAAAACTAAAAGTGTAATTTAAGTTCTTTTCAGGGTTATCAGGAGAAAAAGACTCATAACGCGTATATGCGTTATTCAACTCCAAAGTGTAAATTCAAAATATTGAACACCGGTAATGCCTTCTGGATGTGTTCATTTATTTAATTACTGAAAAATGACAACTCAAATGCAGATTCTATAATATGTCACGTTTTAAACATCCACCGACACATTAGAAAGTAGTTTTTTTTTGACAAACTTAGAATTTCAAGTTTTTCTTTGCATTTAATTGATTTTCATTTTGCTTTCTTATACTGTTATCAAATTTCAAATTCAAATTCATTTCAATTGTAGGATTGATGTAGCATTTTAATGTCATTCTCGATCACTTCGAGATGATAATATAAAGATGACTATAACAATATATTAGCATCCACACCAATCTATGATGATTTTGCATGTATGTCGAAGCTTTAAATGTGCAAGCTCAGGTGGATTTTGTTTGTTTTTTATTGTTCATCAGCTGGTTCATCATCAGCATTCTTCTTGTTATGGATTTTTTTATTCTCATAGAATTAGATGGGATGTCAATACTCATTTACAACCATTTCTGATTACACTAGTCAATCATAAGTTTAATGTGCATGATAGATCTTAAACGAAGAAGATGCAGTTAATTCTAAATGCCAAAAAAGAGAGGAAAATGGTTATGAAATTATTTTAGTGTATATTTAACACTACTTTTTTTCTGGGTCTGTTTTGTGTGCAAGGAACACTGACTATAGTTGTGACCTCAGTGGATGATGCGCTGTTGTTTTTAATGGAGTGTGGGAAAAATCACATCACATCCTGTTGCCCTTTGCTGCAGTGTTTTCTTTAGTTGGGAATCATGGCTAATTTATCCACATAGAATCTGTAGCCATTAGAATTGAACCCTGTAAGTGGAATGTTCCAGTGTTTACTATAAGTGAGATCGCAGTGTTCTATGTATCCTCTCTGAACGCTGCATTCTGTATGTATGTTTGACATTTGAGGTTCAAAGAGACAGAAAATACATAAATGTTATTTGTGCTTGCTCTTGACCTTGATAGGTCAAAAAGTGGGCAGAAAATATACACATATTTTTTGATGCAATTGGGTGATGCACAATAAGCAGAAATGAAAGAAAATTAAAGTGCACATTGCGAGGAAATATGTCCTCAACTATAACCTTGGCTTGAATACTCTTTTCAATCCTCTCTGCTATTTATCAGTGTTCAGTGTTAATGCTATTGATGTATTTGACCAAAGCGAGTCATTAGACTTACATTTAAATTAGCAGCAAAGCATCCATTGGATTGTGAATTGTATGAAATCAACTTTTGATCTTTCAGGAATTACAGTTCAGTTTGTATATTAATGCTGGTCTATAAGCATTACAATTCATCCTCATGTGCTTTCTTGATAGATGGTCACTGAACAATTTACCAAAACAACAGTCATAAGTGCAACGTTAGTATTCCTCCCTGCCACATTGTGAATGCCTACGTATTGCTCTTTTGACAAATCTTATGCTCTTAAGCTTGAGAGAGCCATTTTCCAATCCTGCGTTTTTCCAAATAGAAGATTAAGAAGCAGGTAATGAGAAAACCTTTTCAGAGTTTTCTTTGTCAGAGAGCTTTTGTTGGTATTTGGAGGAGCAGTTGGGTCTATCACCTCTTTTAAGGCAAGATGAAATGGCTTTCTCTGCTGTCTCATTACCGTTTTTGATTGAGTTGCTTAGCATTTCCTGCTCAAGTCCTTTCCACCCACTCTTGATGACTGAAATGTACATTTAGCACTCCGAATGAGAACTCAATTATTCTCAGCACGGAGTGAAGATTATGTATTTGCCTTTTTATACAGATAACGTTGTGTTGAAAAGAGGATACACCTTTGACTCAAGTGGCTTTGATTTCAACTCTTAGTTAGCTTTCATGTGTTTCTGAAGTCTTTGATTGAATGTCATAGCTTAAGATATTTTACGTGCCATAATAGTTTTGTTAAACTGTTCTACAGGAAAAACATGTGAATGTGTACACTTTCATGGTTCAAATCTCTCTCTTTCTCTCTTTCTTTAGACCTCTCGGCAGCCGTGCAGAAATTCTCCCAGTCGTTACAGGAGTTCCAGTTTGAGTGTATTGGTGATGCAGAAACGGATGATGAAGTCAGCATTGGTAAGTGTGGCATCAACTACTCATTTGTGGAATTTGTGGATTCAGTCTTGTAGGTGTATATGAAAAATCACAAATGGGATTCCTTTAATATCTCAATTCTGTCTCCTAGACTGCAATTAAAATAAATGGAGAGCAAATTCTCCTGTTTAAATATTCTCCAGACAAAAAGACCTTATGGAGCTTCTGAAGAAATCTCATTAATCCATCGAACTAGGGCTGTACGATTAATAAAATTTTTGTTTGGATTTAAATTTTGGCTTCCAGCAATTGGGAAAACATGATAATCAAGATAAATCGATTACTGTGCCACATTATTTTCTTTTCCATTACAGTTGTGTGTTTTCGCCCTTCCTTAAAGTCCCAAACTTAACATCCAAAACAGTCGATTCATGTAAAAAGGCTGCTGTGAAAAGCAGAGGTCGGAAACATGGATTTGGACTGACTTGTGTGGACCTGTAGTCAGTCTTGACATTTTGGACTGGAAATTTTTCAGAGTTCAGACAAATGCATATCATGTGTAACAGAGAAAAGATAGAAAAAAGTAACAGCATAAAATGTATATAAAAAGACATTAATAAACATCTCAAACTCATTTAGATAAAGACTGTCCAACTTGGCAAGTATTCACATAAACACTGATGTTTATGTGAACTTCAGTGTTGGGGAGTAATTACTTGTATGTAACAGAGTTACGTAATTTAATTATGAAATCAATTCAACTGTAATCTTTTATATTTACTGAAAAAAAAAAAAGTAAAATTAAATTACAGATACTTATCAAAATGTAAATGATTGCAAAAACGTCTTACAGTAATCAGTGTTGAGTACTACTGTAAGGTTAGCCCTTCCTGGTTTAAATGATTGAAAATGAATAATATAAGAAATTTAGAAAAGTAATCAATTACATCAAGTAATTGAAAAAGTTACACTACTTTACATTTCAAATAAGGTAATTTGTAATCTGTAACCTGTTACATTTCCAAAGTAACCTTTCTAATGCTTGTGAACATTAAATGAACAGATGCTCAGACCCTTCTCATCAAATACAAATACTCCTTTAAGACTGAATTATAACGTCTATGCTATCCACACTGCGTCAACAGTTGTCTCATTTGTGTTCTTTTATTTCTCGTAAGGAGTTTTAGCAGAACATCTGAGAAAGTTGATTCCTAACCAAGAAGTCCATTAACTCGCCTGAGCTATGAAAGAGCAACATCTGAGCGATAAAATGGTTCTTCAAACCCATTAAAGACGATCTGCTTAACCATTCTAAGATCATCTTAATGGAAAGTTCTCCTAATGTTCTGAGGAATGGATTCCTTCCTTGATCCCAAATGTACCGCAGACTGTCTCAGATGGCTGGGATTGTCATTTTAATCAAGACCTATCCCTGGAAATTCCATATTACTTCCTTGGAAGACTCACCCAGAGTTGAGCAGCATAGACGGATTTCTAGCCTCTTTTTTCTTCCACTCTCACTCTTTGCCTTTCGGCCATTGTTTAAAATCTTTAGCATATGAGCAATCACAGAAGGACTTACAATTCATCACTTTGATTAGTAAAGGCAGTCCCGTATGAAAGCAAGCATCCTGTCCCAGTCCAGATTTAGCTCAACAGCTCAAGGCAGGTCTCAGTGAGATTGCCTGCCCCGCATGCATAATGTATTGCATTGATTTGCTTGCATTCCTGACAAGAAGGTCTCAGCTCAGCCCTTTAAGAGATCAGAGTAACTAATTGTGATTGGTGTCAGAGATTAAGGAAAATGCAGACGGCTCACCCTCGGTGGGCATGGAGCAGATGTGCTGAGAGTTCATACGCCCTGATGGGTTGATCACTCATTCTGTTCTGTCTCTTTTTGCAGCCATTCATCTCTTTCTATCCTTCTCTCGTTCCTGCGTTCTCTCCTTATGTGTCATTACTTTGTTTATTATCTTCCTGTCCTGCTCTGTGCATTGTGTGCTGGCTTGACACTCAGACCATCTGCATCGAACAGTTGGCTTCCAGTCTTTTCGTACTCTCAGTCGCACAAGCAACCTGTCATTTAACCTGCTACCTTTCCTCTTATTTTCCCAAGCAATCTGATGGGAAAAAATCTAATTAAATGTGTTGAGGTGTGGTAAAGGAGGCTCATAATGGAGTTCAATTTGGCTTTTTCCTATCCTCGTCTGCTTGCCAAATAGGAATGGGGTGAATTTTTTCCCCTATTTGTATGATTAAAAGAAACGTTGGGCGAGCCAGCCATAGCAGGGATTTCTTTACGGCTGTTTTTCTAATGGACTGCTTTAATGGACAGAAACATTGATAGGTAGGAAATAATAAGGCTACGGCTATTGATTTACACGTGTAATGTGGTGGATGGTTTGGTTTGTATTCCATGGACAAGTGAATGTTGATGAAACCTGTGGCTGCATGTTAATGCCATCTCTTTGACCCCAGCATTTTGTTCAAAGTCTGTTCAGTGATACTCCCATACTGTGAACAAAAATGGCAGACACTACAATACTTTTGGTGTAGAAACAACATAGATAGATAGATAGATGGTGACACATACTCAGAATTCGTGCTCTGCATTTAACCCATCCAAAGTGCACACACACAGCAGTGAACACACACACACACATACACTGTGAACACACACCCGGAGCAGTGGGCAGCCATTTATGCTGCGGCACTCGGGGAGCAGTTGGGGGTTCGATGTCTTGCTCAAGGGCACCTAAGTCGTGGTATTGCCGGCCCGAGATTCAAACCCACAACCCTAGGGTTAGGAGTCAAACTCTTTAACCACTAGGCCACGACTTCGCCATTCATTAGACATTCAACATTACAAAGCTATCAATTTAAACATCTATTAGACTACTTGAAATAACTTATAATTTAAGTGAACTTATCTTCACATAAATACAATCTTCACATAAATAATAAATGTCATATTTACCTGTGCCCTTCTGCAAGTAGGAAATATACAGAAATTGCATACATTTATCAAACACTAAATTCTAAATGAAATTTAAATAAATATATAAAGCTAAGTGAATGACTTTTTTTTTTTTTTTTGATCTTTGATTGACAGACACCACAGCAGCTCGTTATTAGGTTTTTTCTTTCTTTCTTTTTTGTCTGCTGTCCCTTTAAGAGCTACCGATGCTGAACATGACACGGATCTGACAGGCATCTCTACCTATTCTGACACACTTTAATTCTTAAATGTCCCCTGCAGTGCCTTGAAACAAGCAGCCTTATTCTATGTGGTGACGTAATTTCAACTGAAACAGGAAGAGAGGGCAGGACATATCAAAACGGCCCTGCCCCCTTTTTAAATTAGCCAATAGCCTTTTGGTTATAACTGCTCAGGCCAGAGCCATTAAGCTCAGTAAAGCTGCATTTGACTGCTTCAGTCTAATAGATTACCCCCTAGATTCAATATGAATCGCTTAGTAAAAAAAAAACAGTGGTCATAATCATGCTGAAGCTGTGTAGTTTTAAATAAATGCCGACTCGCGCATATGATCCTCTCTGTGCGATCGCATCTCTGGAACAAAGTCGAAGTCCAGATGTGCGCTGCCGTGGTTTGCGTGAAACAATGTGAAACCAGACCTAATTTGCACCAATCAAAATCATATTTACACTGTCTGAATCATTCCCTATCCGTATTGTACACTACGAGCCATTCACTGTACAGGACTTTTATAACAAATACATGCACAGTTTCTAGGCAGCTTTAATCTCCTTATTGGTAACTTCGTGACTTAACTGATGACATAACTAATAACATTGCATGTTCTTAGTTTCTTTTGTGATTTGATATGAAATGATACAGGCCACAGTGCATTTTTGAGTGCAATTAAAGAGCACATACTACCGTTTTCGTGCTCGTTTGACTCGCTCCTGGCGCTGAAGAGAAGTTGGAGCACATGTCTGAAAAGTCTCCTGTTTTATGTAGTCATAAAGACGTTATGCATTTAAATAAACAGTTGGTTCTTGTCACGAATAAAGAGACAAAAGCAGCAGTTGTGAGTGGAGTGGCCAACTGTAGCCCCGCCCCTGTGTTAACGGCGTTACATTTTTTTAATGCGTAAACTGAAAAAATGTATTGCCTGCATTAAGACGCTAATTTTGACAGCACAAATATATATTACAGCTTCACGATTCTGGATAAATTAAAAATCATTATTTTATTATTATTTATTTATTTATTTATTTATTTGTCTCAAATAGACATCATGATTTTCACACAAAATGTGTGACAAATATTAATTGCTGTAGTGTAATGTTTAATTTGTACAAATTATTAAACATTTTAATATATATTATATGCATTTAAAATATATTTAATACATCAATTTTTTTTATATTAAACTTTTTTTCAAAAAATAAATTGTATAAAAGGCAAGAAGTTGATCATACTTATTTCAAAGTTATGGATTCAATAGTTTGAGTATACATTGAATTAAAAACTATCATAAAATTTTTTGCATTTTCTGTAGTGAAAACTAATTGTTTTGTAGTGACCAGATCACATTACAGAATTTTAACTTGCATACTAAAACATACTGAAATACATAACTGTATTACAATTTTGCTTATTTATGACGTGACTTTTTCAGTAGTGTCAATTTTATGGAATAACACCAAAAAAAAAAAAAAAACGAAAACAGATGTCACTACCGAAACACCACCAAAGAGTGACTGTTTCAGTAGGTGACAGTTGTAGATACCTTTGAACCTAGATCAAAGGTGCTAATCAGCACATGGTTAGGTAGCACAATTCTGAACAGTTGTACACATGAAATAACTCCCCAAAAAGTGTTCATTGCAGAAAAAAAAGTGTTTGCTAGTGACGTTCCTTAAAGTTACACACTGATTTATCAGAATTTTGCACACATTTACCTCAAAATGATGGGGTCTATCTACTCACCATGTACTAAATCCAGTACAAAAGTGTTAGGGTTCGGGACAGCCACCTCCAACTTAAAGTATAAATGATGAGTATGATTTTATATATATTAAGCTTAGCAATATTTTAAATGTTATTTTGGGTTTCAATAGATAATAGAATGATCTTAATAAACATCTAAGATTTGAATAAATGAATGCTTTTTAAATGTGTTGTTTGCTTGTGGAACAGCAGTTTGCACCAATTCTGTAGAATAGCCCATATATGTACAGTATGTGTACACACACACACACACACACACACATACACACATGCACATATTGTATTCGAATTGTATATTAGTTGAATTACTTCAACAATGAAAGGAGTATAAACAAAGCATAACCAACAATAATAACAAAATAGGTCTTACATAGGATAAATATTGGGGGGAAAAGGTTCAAATATGTGTTATGGGGATAACTTTACGTAAGAGTTCATTGTGCAGACTGAAAGAAATACAAAAAGTCCTGCCACATAATTTGAAATGAACAATATGAGTTTTGCTCAAAAGAACATATACCCTCCATTCAAATAATAGGAAGCATATCATTCAAAGCTATTCTTTGCCTCAGCCATTAAAACGCCATATCAGTTGACCAGTAGAAAAAAGTTCTCATCTATCAGTCTTCATGGAAAGTTTTCAAAGTGTCTGGTATTTCTGTTGTGCTCTCATAGTGTCCCAGCCCTAAAAGGGTAAGATTACTCTCACTGAAGAAAAATGTAATTGTCTTGTGGAATCAATCTGGTCATCGATGAAAGTGAGCTTTCGGAGTGACTTGACCGGACCCCTCGTGTGCTGTGGGACCAGAATCTTGATGTAGCTGAGCTGCAATCTACTTTGAAGCTCCAAGCAGTCTGCGTCGCATCAGCAGTCTGTCTGGGAGTACAGACAGGGTCACCTGACCTCCTATCGATTTCATTCCATGACTTCCTGCTGTGACATTCACAATCCACACCAGTTATCCTGAAATCAATCTCACAGAAAGATTGATGTAGCTATAGAAATATTAATTGTCCTAAAAGTACAAGACTGTTTCACTTCAACCGTGATGGCCAGATGGCTGGTGCCGCTCATGCTTTCTGTCCTTTTCTCTCATTGTTGATTTTCAGGGCTCTGACTTTCCCATTATCTCAACAGATGTTTTGTCATGACGTCAGTTTGTAGAACGACATTGTAGGAAATTGTATAAAAGTGATCTAAGACTACGTCTACCAGTGCTGTCAAATGATTACCATATTTTCCGGACTATAAGTCACACTTATTTTCATAGTTTAGCTGGTCCTGTGACTTATAGTCAGGTGCGACTTATTTATCAAAATTAATTTGACATGAACCGAGAGAAATGAACCAAGAGAAAACATTACCGTCTACAGCCACGAGAGGGCGCAGTATGCTGCTCAGTGCTCCCACTGAAAACATAGAACGCCCTCTCGCGGCTGTAGACGGTAATGTTTTCTCTTGGTTCTAAACAAATGCGACTTATAGTCCAGTGCGACTTATATGTGTTTTTTTTCCTCGTCATGATGTATTTTTGGACTGATGCGACTTATACTTAGGTGCGACTTATAGTCCGAAAAATACGGTAATCGTGATTAATCACATCCAAAATAAAAGTTTTTGTTTATGTGATATATGTGTGTGTGCTGTGGATATTTATTATGTGTATATAAAGACACAAACATGCATGTATATATTTAAGAAAAATGTTGTTTATATATTAAATATATTTATGTATGATTTAATTTATATTAATATAAATATATACATGTAAATCCATGTAAATACTTTCAAAATATATGCTGTATGTTTGGATCTTTATATATGCATAATAAATTTACACAGCACACACACATATATCATGTAAACAAAAACTTTTATTTTGGATGTGATTAATCATGATTAATAATTTGACAGCACTAACGTCTACATTAATCTGGATACATTTGAAAACTGCGTTTTCATTTTAAAACGCTCTCCGTCCACACTAGCGTTTTCAAGCATTTTCCAAAAGTGTCTCATCCACACAGAAACATGAGGAAATTTTTAATTCGCTTTCTGCACATGCGTAAAGCCTCAAAAAAGCTCACTGTAGATAATACACACAGAAAAGACATAAGACTTTTTCATGCAGTTTTTCTGACAGGAAAATTTATTTATCTGAACATTTTTGAAAATAACTTATGAAAATTATTATGAAAATAACTCACCATTCACTGATGCATCCAGGGGCCTGTTCTTCGTACGTCGCTAACTCGGTTAGCTGGATTTGACTGTTGACGATTTGGCATGATCTTGGATCGTTTGGTTCTTCGAAGCTCATCCCGGAGCTGCTGTCATAGCAACAGGTCCGTAAGATTAAACCTGCTCGGGAGCAGCTTATTTCATGTAAACAGGATTAGATCGCTTCTTTTCAACCAGAACTGATACTCTAAATATGTCTGCTACCACCGCTACTTTATTACAAGAGTATCGTACTGATCCAGGGACAATAATTTAAAATAATAATCTTTAAAAAAATTATTTAAAAATAATATAAAAATGATGTGTAGTCCATAACAGCCGACTATAGACACAGCCAGTTTTACTCACTGAAATATTTATTAGTCATAAAATTATTACTTCATAATTGTATTAGAGTCTTACACACATGCTATACAGATAATAGAGTCGTGCATTATTTTGAGTGATGACTGCTATTATAAGAGTGGCTTGATGGAGCGCAGGAGATGCAGATAACATGATATTGACCCTTAAGAAACTTACATTAATGCTGTCACGTAACAAATCTGTCCAAATATGAAATTAATATATATAACCCAATTAGCCGGATCATGATTAGCACGATGATATCATCTTGGATGTGTCATTTGATCTCGGATGTAATAAGCGACGTACGAAGAATGGGCCCCAGGTCACACACACTCACGATTGTATGTCTGATCTATAACGCAAATGCCCTCATGTTTTGCTGCAAATAGCGATCGTGAGTAAATTTGCTTTCACCTTTGCGGGACTGTGATATGAAGGGTGTACGTACAAAGTAACATATCTATAGCAATATTGTGAAAGTGCATAGCGCATAACGTGCACAATCCCAGTATAGATACAGATATCTATTGGTATAATATGGGTCACATTACAAAAATTGTATCATAATTTTCAAAAGCCTCCGTTTTCACAGTCCACATTACAACGCGAAAACAGTGTTTTCAAATTTATACACTTTGGAGAACATTTTTTAAAAGCTCAGTTTCCTTGATTAAAAACGCTGTCTCAGTGTGGATGGAAGGCCAAAACAATAAGAAAAAGATGCTTTTTTAAAAAGAAAACGTTTTAGTGTGGACATGGCCTAAAAATGTCATGTCGTGTAACCATCCATTACTATACATTGTTTTTATTCATTATTTTTATAATTACATTATTCATTATTTTTTAAGAATGTTTTTAAATGTATATGTTTAATATAAAAAGTTATCTTTTTAACGTATATATTAAATATACATTTATTCCATAGAATTAATATAATTTTATATATTAAATATAAAAATTTTATTTGGTGTAACGCTTAAGCAAAGAATTATACCACATTTTACACAGATTATTATTGAATAATTATATATTTTTTACATACATTTTTTTAATGTAAAACATATCTATATATAGTAATATATACATTTTACATGCTCCTTGAATTATTGACCTTGCATGTTGGTTTCACCATGTTTTATATCAAAATGATTATTGATATAAAAATAACATATCTTCTCATTGTAGAAATTATGTGTTCATGTCCTTCATGTATTATTTTTACTTTTAACTTTTTAATAAATTAATGTACAAAAAAACATGGTTATAAGTAAAGCCTAGCTATTAAAAAATAAATAAATAAAAAAGAAAGACCCATCTTGTCTAAGCTTCCTGTTTCAATAGAAAATATTGCAAGTAAAAATACTTATCAAGTGAGGTTTTAAAGCAATTTCTTGTTGAAGCACAGTCGTGTGCGACCGGTCTTGATTTATGGATAGTACATTAGGGGTTTTTAAATGAGAGGGCGATTCCTTGTCTGCCTCTCTCATCAGTCCTTCTCAAATGTGTATGTATGTCAGATCTCTTCTGTCCTGAGCCAAAAGCCCATTTCACAGAATGACTCATCACTTCTGTCATTCTCTCTATTAACCTGTGAATGATACATCTGCTCTAACCCCTTTTAGCCGCTACATCCTGCCTTAAGTACCTCATATAGTTCAACAGAGACATTTATACACAGCTTCTGCTCTTATCTTCCACATTAAATCTCTCTCACTCTCTCCTTCTCATCTTCTTATCTTTTCCCATTCAGTTTCTCATTCTCACAATAACTGTCTGATAAATAAATACACAATTTCTATTTGTTTCTCTATTTGTACCACTCTAATTTATTTGGTATCTATCTATCTATATAATAAATTTGTGTGTGTGTGTGTGTGTGTGTGTGTGTGTGTGTGTGTGTGTGTGTGCAACAAAAAATAAAATAATTAATCGATCAGTTAATCCTTTTTTATTTTTTATTTCAATTTTCATAAAAATAAAAATGTAAATGTAGGATCACATTGGGGCTAATTTTGTCACCAGAAGTATTGGTAATTACTAGAGGTCGACCGATGTATCGGTTTTGCCGATAAATCGGCACCGATAGTTGATTACTGGAAGAATCGGTTATCTGCAAAAATCCATGCAGATAGTTTTCCAGGATGCGTCCATTGCTGGAGTGACTGAGAAGGTTCTGTTCTCATTATACAGTGTGAGAGCGGCCTCTAGTGGTTGAAATCCCTGACAGCACGTTCTGTTTGTTTAGACACGTGATGTTGCACGCTGAACAGAGCGAGAAACTTCAGACCCGGATTTAATTACAGACAGAAAATTCTGCACTGCCTTCCATTAAATTACATTATATTCGATATATAGAATCGTTGTTAATGTACATAATGAATTATATATATATATATAGAGAGAGAGAGAGAGAGAGAGAGAGAGCATTTTAATTTAAACGTTTGTCTTTCTGTGGCTCTAATAAAGTCTGTATGCTTCATTTATAGAGCTACAATATACATTGCTCTTTCTGTTTGCTCGGTTTTTTAAACACTGAACTTCAAACTCATCTATGCATCATTGTTCATTCTTGAAGTAAACTTTGTCCGTTTGGTGAATAAATAAACTGTTTTAGACTGCTCCTTGAGTTAAACGTGACACGTCCAGAGTGTGTGTGATACCGGTGAGTTCTCCTAGACTCAGTGCTTCTCTTTTATTTTGATTATATAATCACTTGAGCGTTCAAGAATAGAAGCAGTTAAAGTGTGAGTATACATTGTGATGGTATAAATGTAGGGCCCTGTGTTTTTCACAATGCGGAATACGTGGACGGAATCGCGTAATCCATTCATAAAAACAGATTTCAGAGTTTAACGCGTGTGACGCTTGCGGTGATTTCAACGTCTGTTTTCTCACTAAATGAGGATGAAAACACATGAAGAACATCTCCAGAACTGTTCTGAGAGTCATCTGAGCATCTGACTGTTTGATTTGAGCAAAAGCATTATATCACATGCACAAAATTGTAAAGATATTCAAGGCAACCTGTCAAAATAAAAGTCTGGGGTTTTGAAGTCTATTTTTCAGTAGAATGTACATAGCCTACTACTACTACTAAAATTATTTCTTTATTTATTAAGGAATAATCACACAACATCTCTTCCATGTTTTAATTTTAATATAATTAGACATGCTTAAAGGGGGGGTGAAATGCTCGTTTTCACTCAATATCCTGTTAATCTTGAGTACCTATAGAGTAGTACTGCATCCTTCATAACTCCAAAAAGTCTTTAGTTTTATTATATTCATAAGAGAAAGATAGTCTGTACCGACTGGCTGGAGGCGTGACGTGTGGGCGGAGCTAAAGAATCACGAGCGCCAGTAGGCTTTTGCGTTGAGAGCATGTGGAAGCTGTGACATTACCGTGAGGGAAAAACCATCATCCAAAACAAACCATGGCTTACAGTCAGATTCAGCCGTTTATTTATGATCCAGAATCAGATCCCGAGGCTGAAACTGAACGAGAGCAGCAGCAGCAACGACTCGCTCCGAGCGGTGCTCGAACCCAGGTCTCCGGCATGGGAGGCAGACGCACTAACAAGGAGGCAGAGATATTTTAAGCAGTTTTACTCACCGCCTGCGGTTCCAACACACGATCGTGACCCTTTTTCGTTGGGATAGCCTCATCCTTAAGAAATAAACGATACGCAAATCCGTCGTCAAACTGGGCCTTGTTTGTGAAACAAGCATATTCGAAATGCAGGGAACAAACAAAAACACTTGCATAACTCCGTTGATGCTCTGTAAAAATAAACTCCATCCACTGGTCCCTTAATGCTGTTTTTTTTTTGGTAATCTGTGCAGGGTTGTCTTGCCCTGGCAACCAAAAACACACTCCTTTTGTGACATTTCGCGATGCTCTCGCTCTGATCAGTGAATGCCTGTTGTGCTCTCACTCAGTGCTCTGCTATACGGGAGCGCGCGCTCTTCCGGCAGACGTGCACTTAGGACCCATATTCCGCTACACAGAGCCATACTCGAAAAAAAACTTTCCGAAACTTGTGACAAACTGGAAGAAGTATTTTGGGAACAAAAATACTCCTTCAAACGTACAACTTAATTTTTGAAACTTTGTCCATGTTTAGCATGGGAATCCAACTCTTTAACAGTGTAAAAAACTCAGTATGCATGAAATAGCATTTCATCCCCCCTTTAAACAGAATTTGGTAACAATAAAAAAATATGGTGAGGAAAAAAAAAAAGATTTCATAGGGCCCTAATAAAGTAATTTTTGTTAAACTTTTATTAAATTGGTGTGAAAATGTATAAGTTTCATGATTTTAATTAATTAGACTTGCTTTATGATTAATAAACTTTTATTTAACTAGTCAAAATGAGTGGAGAAAAATTTTAATGGAAAAAACTGAATCCATAAAATTAAATAACGGAATATGGAAATAAATAAAATGGAATTTAGCAGATTCCATATGAAATTTTTACTGATTTCATAGGGCACTACTAGAGTGTGGTAATTTCAACATTTACTATTACTATTACTGTTATTATTATTATTATTACTGCTACTTTTATTATTACTACTACTATTAGTATGTTTCAGTAGTTTTTTTATTTGTTATTATTATTATTTTTTTATGAGCACTATTTTAGTTTATGTTCAGTATCCATTTTAAAAGCTATTGGTTAATTAATCGATATCGGCCAGTGTGGTCCAACCTAGCTATCGGTATCATTTAATAAATCAGTCATAATGGTTAATATTGCCATGTTTAAGGAACTTTTTAATTGACCATTAAGGTCCCTAAAGACAGTTTCATTAAAAAGGTTTCACGATCATTCCCTATTTTTAAAGTTGGTGTGTTTGGTTCATTTCTGTGAATCAGATCACATTGTCTATTTCATTGACTAGATTTGTTTACATTGTTGTGCTAAAGCATGTGTGGCTTTTTCTATGTATTAAAATCATATAATATGTAGGTAAATATCACTTTTATCTATTTTTACATTTTTCATTTATTTAATTTTTTTTTATATTACATTTAATAAATCCTCTTTATCCGCCCTAACAGTGAGTGTGTTGTGTGCATGTCTGGCATCAGTGGTGTTCTTGGGAGTCTTGCGTTCAGCTGTCCATAGCTGCTAAAAGCCAAGAAGCGTAAATGGACACAAAGAGAGAGGACAAGCTGCAGGTATCTGGAGCGATGGTTTAATAATTGCGTTTATAGAGTTGGCAAGCTGAACTTGACCAAGTGTCCAAGCTCAAACGTAAAAAGATAAAGTCCATCCAGGTAGAGACAGCAGCTGTCCCTCATCCGCAGACACCGTTCTGAGCAATCACAAGCTGCCATTTTGTTACAGTAAGAGAAAGAGGGTAGTGCCGTCCTTGCCGGTTTTATATTGAAGCACTAAACGCAATGGTCTTGGTATTCAAACTCAAGAACACTTCGTTCACTAATGTAATTTTGTTATTATATGTTGAGATGGGGTCAAGGTATTGGCTGGTCAGCATGTACACGTACATGACGACAACAAAAAAAACCATAAAAGGAGTTCATAAGTTGAGCACTATGTTCCAGGGTTTTATTTTTGTGTAAATTACAGCTTTAACATTCAGAGTTGAGGGAATGATAGATGGATAACTTCATTAAAGTCTATTTCCAAACATCCATTGGTTGAACTTTTTCACTCTTCTTGAATGTATTGTGAATTTGGTGTATGTGCAAGTTAGAATCAAGGTTATCTGTTCACATTCACATCTGATTACTGCTGTGTCTTTCCTCTTCCTTTTTTTTTTTTTTTAATTCCAAGTAGCTTGTATTACACTAATTGTTGGCCCAATTGTAGGTCCCTCTGGTGTAACCTTTGAGTTAAGTACTTAGCTCAAGGACTTAGAAGGGATTGTGGGAATTAAAGTAATTTCCAGGTCACAGGTTGCCCTATTTGGGATTGAACTACCTTCAGTGCAGCGGTTGACCCTTGGGTCAGGGTTTCGTTTGTGAGCCCCTACTGGTAGAAGCCTTAACTACACCATCTAACAGCAAAACACATCTTTCTCCACTGACAGCCAATTATTGATATAATTGCCATATTCTGACACATTTAATTGTAAATATTGCATTGTTTACCAGTTCCCTTTTTTAAGGGACTTCCCTTTTTTGAACTTAGGACTGCATTATATATCCTATATTGACATAAAATAATATCAGAATGTGGGTTAGTGTGATTTTCAAATCCAATTTATTTAAATATGTTTTAGCAGTTTCACATGTAGTACACAATACATTGCTTCAGGGTATCTATGTTGTTATTTATTCATCCCCACAGCCCCTAACTTATTCTATGTTATGCATTGTCATTATATCATTATCCTGCTGCTCCAGACTGATTATTCACATGGTATTTTCAGCGGATTATCTTGAATGACAAGTAGTGTAAAAGTATGTAGCCTGAAATATACTGAATTTTCATTTTATTTTAAACACCTGAAGCCTATCAGCAGCACCTAAAAGCCTGCTAAAGTGCTCTGTTTGTTGTGGATAAATGATTGTACATGGATATTTCTTACCTTTTTGGTTACCAAAAGTGGAGGAAGGTCTTTTTTACTTGTTCCATAATGATTTAAATTCAAAGAATAAAGTCCATTGTTCATGCTGCATTCTTATTAAATGCTGAATCATTTATATAAGTAGCTGTGGCAACAAATCAATGCTAACAGTATTTACTTAACTGCAGTTCTATTGACCCTCGTGAATCAAGTTATTATTATAAGTCTGAACTTTAACCAGCAAATGCAAACGGATTAATAACTCTATTTTTCTTCTCCAGCTCAATCCTTCAAAGAGTTTTCCCAGTTGCTGAGCACCATGGAAGAGGAGAGAAGGCGGCTGGTAAGTCTTTTTTTTTTTTTTTTTTGTTCCGATACCACAGCAGTACAACATTGTTTACCACGCCATCATTGCTTTCTTGGCTAGGTACTGTACCATTGAAATTCCAATGCCATTAAACCTAAGACAAAGCACCAGGATTTGCGTTGTTTTAGACAAATACTACAGCAATACCATGATTTTTTTCTCTCTCTCTCTCTAGTAAACATACTTTATTCAGAATATGTACTACCATGGTATTCTTGTAAGTACTTTGGATGGCCATGATACATGAATTTGGTAATTATGCAGTACCGTATTATCAGTAATGATAATAAATACATTAAATATGAAGAATTTGTAAGTAAAAGCCACTTGATATTTTGTTAGAATTCAAAGCAAACAAAATTCCACAATTGTAACTTAAGTATTCAAATAGATTTTGAGGCCACTGCATATCAACATACCATACCATGATCATCTGATTATTAGGTACTGCACTATGGTACCACGATGCTTTTTAGGGGACTATCCCTAACAAAAAAGCACTGTTGTTGTGCCTTGCTAATATTGAGGTTTGAGGAAAGTATTGTGGTTGTTGTTTTCGTTTTCAAATTAGCAGCCCATAAAATCCTCAAGATTAGCTGAGCTGATAATGAGAAAGCAAGTAAACAAACAAAGCCTGTTTTTTCCCCTCTGATTGGTAAAACAGCAAGACGGAGCAAGAATGAATCGCTCAGATAAATAATGTTTAATCACCCTGTTGGGGTTTATTTTGTGGTAATGACCAGTTAACTGTGCGTTATCTTTCTTTGACAGCTACTTTACCAAATAAAAAATGCTATTTTAAGTAAAAACAGGTCAGTACGGGAAATCAAACAGTCAGTTATACAGTTGGTCATTATACAAGAGGGATTAAACAGAATGAAGTGGCCCTAGAGCTGTGTAATTTTAATCAGCGTACTAAAGTAGACAAGAACACTTTGAAGATTACTGTCACGTTTTTTTAAGAAAAACACTATTTCAGTCTTTCTACTTCAGAATTTCACCTTCAGTTCATTGTGCTACTTCCTATTTATTTGTAATTATTTGATTAATTTACTGTACTAGCAATTTCTGAGTGCAAATTGTTCTTGCAACAGTTTTTCAGTGTAGATCATGGCAAGGATCATGGTAAAACCAGCCACAAACCATAACCACGTGGCACGCTAGACTTGGTCGAACATTGTGTATGGCTTCTGTGGGAGTGTGTGTGTCTCAGAGCAGAAGAGACGGTACGGTAAACATGTTTGACGTGTGTGGTCACTCGTCACGATTTTCAGTGACATCCGGCGGATATCATGTACAGTTCCAGTAATATGATGTACATTTCTGGGAATATGAACTCTTACGCAGTAGATTGACACCAAAGGTTCAGTAGTTTGCATGAAGTCATCGGTGTGGGCAGCCCTAGGGCCTTCTTCTCTTTGCGTCATTATTGTCCTTCCTGTTAAATCAAATGTTAAAACAGCAAACGCTTCCAGCAATATGCAGCCTCATTTAGACAAATGTCCTTAAAACCTGCCCACAAAGACGTGAGAATAATCCAAAATGCTTAATAGCTCACTTAAATGGTGCTTTAATGATGTGTGTGATTATCACACAGTTACCAGCTGCTCATTTAAACCTTTAAACTACCTAACTAAATGGCAAGAATAATACATCAGGGATGCATGCAGTCTGTAGCAACATTTGGTTTCAGACAAATACAAAATCAGGCCATACGTTTTTTTTAATTAGTCAAACCTTTCATTATATATTTTCTTACCTGTGGCATATCGCTAGCGATTCTGGAGCCATTGTACAGATTTGCTATGTAGAGTCTCAGTCGGGCCCCCGCTAGCCTAGCCTAGCACAAAGACTGGATGTAAATGGATACTGTTAGCATAGTAATCCCAAATAAGTGACAAAATAATGCAAACATTTTCCTATTTACATGTTGTGATCTTTATAGTCACAGCGTGTACAAATAACAAGGCTATATGAGACAGAGACCATTTTTAATCGTATAAATACTGGGAACTATATTCTCACTAGGCGTAGGAGCACAGCTAACCTTACTTGGGCGGAGTGGATACTTGGGCGGAGTGATTAGCGCAGCACACGAGACGCCCTGTTGATGGTTCCGTAAACAAAACAAGTGACTAACTAGACGTGACTCGTGATCATGGCTGACTTTGAGGAATTGTCAGAGTCAGAGGAATTTTACTGTGTATCAAACCAAGATCCAGAACCATATAGTTTTGAGCCAGAATACACAGACGAGGAGTTACAAACTTTGGAAGCTGTAAGACAAGATGTCAAAGGGAGAATCAGAACGAACACAGACTGGTGCTGTAAATGTGGAACAAGCCAACCTATGCCGACAGAAACCGAATGCCTTTGTTGTAATGAATGGGACCGGGAATTGCCATCAATGTCAAGGCTTGATGGCAATCAAAATATTTGCGTCACTACCACGGAAGATTTCTCTGCCCTAATACACCCGGCAGTTGTCTTTTTTTTCCCATTGTGACAAGATCAACTGGAAGAAACGCCCCATGCCGAGTGAACATTATGGTCATCTGTCCACCAAGTAAGTGATTTTGATCATGAGCAGTGTTTTCATGACAACACAATAATAACAATAAGAGGATACACGGAGCCCCATTCACGTAATAGTGTCACTACTAAGGTTATATTACATTAGCATGGCACTGTTACAGTATGGCTAATGTTAGTCATCTCAAAACATAACGGAACACTTACCGCAGCAACAGGTGATCCAATTTGTCCTGTCTTTATTATCGATATGATGGCTGTATACTTTAGCACACGTTTCATGGTCCGTGAGGCAACTTGCATTTTTTCCAAAATAGTCGTCTACAGTAAAATGTTCAGAGCAAACGAAATACATTGTGATGGTGTTTACAGGTGTGTTTGGATCTATTTCCAGAGCAAGTAGCCATTGATTCATCAGGTCAGCGTTTTGGGTTGGAATTCTATGAAACATCATAGTATTACCTGGTCTCTCCTGTTTATTGTCGCAGCTATTTACAATACAGCAAACACCCATGATTGTACACTATAAATTTACTATCTAGTAATTGCTGACTCTATTACTCCAACTCTGAGCGAACACTCTTCTCCTCACCATGGTGCGTCTCGTGTGCTGCGCTAATCACTCCGCCCAAGTAGCCACTCCGCCCAAGTAACGTTAGCTGTGCTCCTAAGCCTGGTGAGAATATAGTTCCCAGTATTTATACGATTGAAAATGGTCTCTGTCTCATATAGCCTTGTTATTTGTACACGCTGTGACTATACAGATCACAACATGTAAATAGGAAAATGTTTGCATTATTTTGTCACTTATTGGCATTACTATGCTTACAGTATCCATTTACATCCAGTCTTTGTGCTAAGCTAGGCTAACGGTGGGTGCGTCAAATAACACTTACAGAACGCACAGAAATGAAAAAGGTATGTATGGACTTATCTAACTCTGGGGGATACTGTGAATAAGCTAAAGTCCCAAAAAGTCGGAGTGTTCCTTTAAAGGGGTCATATGATGCTGTTAAAAATAAACATTTTTGGTGTATTTGGTGTAATGAAATGGATTTATGCATTTAAGGTTAAAAAAACACATTCTTTTTCACATACTGTACATTATTGTTTCTCTTCTATGCCCCGCCTTCTGAATACAGAAACCCGTTATTAAACTGGCCCCGGGGCTAAATTATGAAAGACTGTAGTATCAGTAAGATCTGATGCTATCGGTTCTGCTTTCGGTACTGAAGGGAAAAAAAATAATGTACTATGTATTTTTGCTTAATAATCTTATTGTGCTCATTTTATCTCACCAAACATTTCTAATGTGCGATCATATTAAGACATATTTGTCTGTGAGATCTGCGAGATCTCTCATGCACGCCGCGGAAGCTGTCTGTCAGTCACACACACAAAACAAGAACGAGCGCGGTGCACACACACGCATAAGGGGCCGTTCACATATCACGTCTTTTGCACGCTCAAGTTCATTATTTCAAATGTAGGCGCGCGGTATGCGCGCTCATAATGAAAGTGACGTGGTTGCGACGCGCACACAGTACGACAAGCTCGTTTTTTCCAAGCGCGTCCGCACTGCATCGAGTTAAAAACATCTCAACTTTTCAGAATGCCGCAAGCACACCGCGGGTCATGTAGCTTCCTCACCTTTTCCGTAACAGCATTGAAAGCTCAGCCAAGATGAAGGAACCGCTGATAATAGCTGTATGTGTATTTTAAATAAATTTAGTAGCAGAGCTACTAAGCAGTTTTTAGTGCTGCAAATCCATTTATCCATTGCTGAAATTTCCGCATCTTCATGGAGAGAGCAGGTCATAGTTGCTTAGCAACGGCAGACTCCTCAGGAGCACAAGTGCCTGAAGGCTTTGGGGAAATCAGAAAGCGGCATGCCTAGCGTTTTCCACGTGTTTTTAGACGTGATATGTGAACGGCCCCTTACAGTATGAAAACTCCGGCTTAATACAAAGAGTGATTATGGCGGAGACAGCAAAACGTTCCAAAGTGTGGTTATACTAGTTGATGCAGACAACGCTGGTTGTCATAAGTGTAACAAAATTTTTGCATCTAAGGGGCGGAAACACAAGCAATCTGTCAAAGCATCTTTCAAAAGTGCATTATGTGCAGACAGAGAAATGCAAAGTTTTCAACTGCCTAACACAACACAAAGTACCGATAAGAATACCGTTAAAGTACCGGACCGTTAAGCAGTATCGGTAAGAGTAGTAATACCGTTAAAACCTTAACGATACCCATCCCTAGTGAGCTGTGGCCTTGAGTGAGCTTGAATGAACAGAGGCAGGCAGGCTTGAGAACAGCATGGCCGGCGGATTCTATGCAGGACTGGCCAGCAGGCTTGCGGCAACCATATGTGATGACCCCGGGCTGGACTCCACTTTGTCCACGGTGAAAGCCGATCCGGCAATCAGCAGTGCAAAGTTGATGTATTTTCTCAGCGACTAGCATGGATCAGCTCCAAGCATCATATATAAAGAATTTTACAAAAAATATGAGAATTTGAGAATTTATTCTTTGCAACTTTACAGATCTTCTTTATCCATGCAGCTAAAATGGTTCATTACTTACTGTCAATAGTATATTGATGTAGGAAGCACAGCTCAGACAGAAATCACTTTCAAACCAAGCAGCTTTCTGAGTGCAGCCTATCCACATAACCTGCTAGAAATCTTGAAACATTGCAAAATCTGCATGAGGAAATCTTTTGTCCTCAAGTGAAATTCCCAATCACATGAATTCCAATTGAAATGACAGAGTAAAACTGAGTTTGGAACAAAAAAAGTTGATTTTGTCTACTGGGAATTGATTGGATCATTGAATTGTGATTTGCTAATTGGAATGATCTTATGTGAAAAGTTTCTGGAGTTTTTAAAAATTTCAATCATGTTGCCCAGCCCGGTGCCCACATCACCAGAGAAGAGATGTTGTTATGAGGGGGAAGGAAAGGCAATCCCAGAATACATCAGGATGAAAAATGTCCTTGGAGATTATAATTTTACTTTCTTTCAGTGCCAATGTAAACTCTGATAATAGCGCAATCCAATTTAAAATGGACTATTTAGAGCTAACTAGAATATTGTGTTGTTAGCTTGGCAACATGCTAACATCAAGCTTTGATATCAGTTCTAATCTGATGTTAGATAACAGTTAGGATGTTGCCTTGGTAGACAGCATGGAAGCTCACTATGGCTTGTGTGTGTTTGTAAGTGATCCCAACTGGGAGCATTAATATTTGGTTCCTGTGAAATGTTTGAAATCAGAAGATAAAGGAAGTTTGATAAAATGACTAATGGTTTGTTTTCGTGACCTATGTTGTTGTTTTTCCAGAAGTGCTTCTCTGTCTCGAATGACGCCCCAAGGTTCATTCGTATACTGCAACCCCTGCTCTCTGATCTCCATATATGTGGGAAAAAGCAAAGTCTGTATCATTTCAGACAGTGAGTAATAGGGTGAATATCATAAAAAAGGACCTTTAAAATATACATTTTATTACTTTAATCCTAAATGCATAACTTATGGATTTATGGCTGGAATAAACTCATTAGTGTGGTCCCATACATTCAGACACATTAGTTTTATTGAGAACAAAACACTTTTAAGGATAGCAGCCTCAGTGGATTTGATTTCATTTTCCTCTCCTTCATCTTAAACGTCTAATCTCCTTTTAGCAGTTTTTGCGCATAGTTTGCTCCAAAGACACTCTTTGCAAAGAAGAAACTCAGAAGATTTAGTCTGGGAGTTAGGCCGAAGGACAGAAAATATCTCAAATGAGATATCTTTATTATCTCTATCCCAGACAGCAGTGAGGTTAAATGGAGATCAAATGGTGAGGTTTAAAGGTACAGTCACACAAAAGCATATGAAATGATTTCGGACCCTGCAAAAACAAATATGCGCTGCAGGATATGTTTTGAAGTTTGTATACTTAATATTGAATATATATTTTAGATTTCTTGTTTAAACATCTATTATAATCTTATTTTGCACTAAAAAAATAGCGAGTTGCTGCCTAGGTTGAGCATTGCAAATCTTTTTGAGGTTACATTTCAGCTAGGCTGCTAATGTTGAAGGCAGCTGTACGTAGGCGTAGACAGCCAGGCTAGGGTTGAAACGGAGCCATTATCTTTGTTTACATTGCGCGGCTCACTGCTCCTGTCCATTCTTTGTTTTCACCGATTGACTTTGCTCACCGCTTAATAAGACATCCCGTAATCCAGGGCCAGTCGTGGTTAATGAGAAACCACATGGAATGTAACTAGAAGACAATGAAACTTTCCACTTTATTCAGTTTATTCACATTCTTTTTTGTGTTGTCTGCAGCTTGGTGTTTCATCACCTTGGCCTGCAAGACAGCCTTTTTAATAGGACGCAATGGCTGCTGTGCGCTTTTTAGAGGATATTTTTGTGATTTAAAGCTCAACCTGGAAGGAAAGGAGATTTCAAGCGCTCTCATTTCTCCATCTAGCAACACCTTTTGTCATAAATTTTTGAACAGAGGAATATGAGCAATGGAGGAAGGAGATTTTCCAAATATTTTCCATGGTAGAGTTGCTAGTGTGCTCTTGATCTCCTGAGCCCAATCAGTCATGGAACAGAGAGCGCTCCGCTCTCAGACTGAATCCTAGTCAGCCGTATATACATGAAAACGGCAGTTCTCATCAGTCGAATGTTATTGATGTCAGGCCCTTGTGATGCTGTCAGTAATGCTGACCTACTGACATATGCCAATTAGAAATTAATTGTGATCTGTCCATGTCTTCATTAGTATTTCCATCTTGTGGAGAACAAAATGCTTAATGCCATTTCAGATTTTAAGCTGTCAGTCTTCAATTCAACAAATCCTATCTTTATCAAAGGTCTGCAACTCTGACATGCACAAATACATAAAGACAGCTCTCTAAGCACACAATCATCACTGCCCGAAGTATAATCATTATTTACATTGAATTAGGGGCCAGAAAATCCATAAGGCCCCAAAAAACTCCAAGTGAAACCAATGAAGTGTTATGTAATTTCAAACTAAATCTGGCCAAATCATAGTTTGTTACAGTGGTTCAGAACAGCTCACCAGCTTTACCCTCTTTTGACCTCTCTTTTTCACCTCTGCACCATACATACAATAGGAAAGTGCATCTCCGTAATTGAGGCCAAAGTGAAAGCTAGTGTTAGAGGCCTTTTTTAAAGAAAACAAGCAGTTAGAAAATTAATCGAGAGTTCAAGTGTTAGAGGGTCAAGTCAACAAATATATAAAATAGAATCAGAATAGAGTGCTAGAGTTAGAATGGAATGAAGGTTCAGTGGAACTAATGACCATAATTAGCTAACAATGCTTTTGGGAAACGCACACCCCAGAACAGCATAGCAGCGGCAGTATCTAGCAAAATTTAATCAACCACCCAGGTGCCAGATACATAAACAGCTTAGACTAGTCTAAAAAATGTAGTCGTCTTTTTTATTATTCAATACTGGTTGTAACTTTTTTAATTCAGTTAGAAAAAGGTAGATTTGTCTAATTTGAATCTGAAAAGTAAAACTGATTACCTCCTGACTAACAGCTAGTAGGACAAACTAGTTTTTAAGACACAGTCTTAACATAATGGCTATGTTTATGCAGCTGGCCCCTGAAACCCTTAGAAACCACCTGCCAGTGCCATATCAACCACCTACAAACATTTTAATAACCACCTAGACCAAACTAGCAATGTCTTAACAACCACCCAAGAGTGTGCTTCCCAAAAGCAGCTATGGCCGCAAGTTCCTTCATCACCAACAGAGTTCAATAGAACTTGCAACCATATCTAATGAAGCTTTTAGGGAACTTCCTTGAAACCACCTTACAACATCATGGCAGCCACCCAGAACATTCTATAGCACGATAATCTACGGTGAGCTCTGGAGTTCCACCTTCTTTGACGTGTACATCTTTTGAGGTTAATTTCATCATTCAGTTCATCGAGGTCAGACACGAGTAAAAAACATAAGTACACTGGAGTGCCGAAACTAACAAAAAGGAACATTGCAATGGTCTTTTGTAACCATCCAGAACACCCTCGCAACTGTCCAGCTAGAAAACCCTATCATACAAAAAAGCATGCATGCACTCACATCCCACCAAAACATCATAGCAACCCCATATCAACATGCCTAACCGTTTAGAACAATTTGGCAAATGCATAGTAACACCCTGGCAACCACTAGCACTGTTGTATCACTGTAACACCACTCCCAAATTATTTTACAACATGATATGAATAAAATCTAGAATGAACGGATGGTTGAAGGAATTCACAAATAAACTCAAAGCAAACCCAACATTCCAGATCACATTTCCTTGGCGGAGTTGCAAGCGTGTGCTTTCACGGACGAGAACTTGAAACAAAATCCTCAGCCCACCAACCCCCCACGTCCCCTAGTCACATCTGGAGTCAATCAACAACCCAAAATAGAAAAGACACCGAACGATAAGAAGCTGCTTTCGCTCAATGCCTCACAGATACATGTGCATCAAATTAGTGTCACTTTCTGTTTTAGTAGTTTATTAACAGAAATATATATATTTGGTGCCAGTACGAATTCAAGGCCGTTTTTTGGAATGGTGAAGTTGGGTTATTGGTGCTAGACCAGCATGAAGGTTTTATTGCCGTCATGATGGTTTGCTTGGCTCAAAGCCACAGAAAAAATCGGTATCCATGTGTGTGTGTGTGTGTGTGTGTGTGTGTGTGTGTGTGCGTCAGCCACCCAAGTGTGTTATTGTGGAGCACAGACTTATCAAATTCCACCGTTTTAAAGAGAAGTCTGGTTTAATTCCCCCCGGTGTGAGACAGCAAGCCTTCTCAGCAGAAAGAGAGATGGAAAGCCTGTGTGTGTGAAAGAGAGAGAAAGCGTTTTGTGCTCTGCATGGTTGGAGATTGTTCAAGGCCGCTGAGTTCTGATGGCATTCAGAGGCCAGGGGCCTGATGTTGTGGTGCTATTTTAAAGGTGATCATCTCCTTTAGGGAAATCCTCTTGATGCCGTTCCAGAACAAATCTGTCCTCGGAGCCGATAATGTTGTGAAAGCAGTGAAATTCGGTTCCCTTTTTTTTGTCAGTCTAGCCAGGTGTGGTTATCTTCAGCCTGCACCCTGTTTAGTAATTTCCTCACTTGCTTGACACTGTTCCTCTTAGCTTGTTTTGTGTTTTAGACGGCTCAAAGCACGCTTTTACATCCTGTCTTACATTAAGGCTATTAGGAAGACAAGCCCTCAGTTGTGTTCATTCATGTAATCTTGAGTTTATGCTTACATTCTGCCCTAAACCACTCACAGCTTATTACACTCTCATATTAAGCTTCAATTTGACGCGATTTGCATTCAAAGGCACTCTTTTCATGAGCTTAGGTTTGACGTGCAGCTATATGGAAGTTCATCTGAGTTCCAGTGAGTGCAGCCAAGTGCTAAAACTGAGCTGGAGTAAATCTGATGAAAAGGTGCCATATTTCAATTCATGATCTAAAGAAAATAAAGAGTATTTTTAGTAACATCTATCTATCTGTCTGTCTATCTTTCTATCTATCTATTAGGATCTTATTTTCATCAAGTGCATTAACTGAATCTCAACTTTTGAATCGGCATGTTTTTGTATCTTACGCAGACTGAGGCTGCTTTTATTTTATAAATACAGTAAGCAATATTGTGAAATATTATGACAATTGAAAATTATTTTTTCGTTTTTAATATCTAAAATATTTTTTTTTAAATGTAATATATTTCTGAAATTGTAAAGCTGGATTTTCACCATCATTATTCCAGTCTTCAATGTCACATCATCCTTCAGAAATAATTATTATATGCTGATTTGTCACTCAAAAAACAGTTCTTATTATTATTGATGTTGAAAACTGTTTTTTGCTGCTAATGTTTGTAATATTATTGTGCTTCTATAAAACTATATATATATTATTGTAAGATTCATATTTTAAATAAATGCTGTTCTTTTTTACTTTCTAATCATCAAATAAAAATAGTTTGGTTAAAATATTAAAAAATAGAAATCAGTTACTTAAAATTCTAATAATAGTTCACAGTCTTACTGTTTTTACTGTATTTTTGATTAAATAAATGCAGGTTTGTTAGCAAAAAAAAAAAAAAAAAAAAAAAAAAAAACATTAAAAAAATCAACCAGTAAAATTCCAGGTAAGTGCTATTCGAATTTCATGCAAACCATGACCTGGTTTAGGCTAGATTCGGTGAGTTGTCCAGTCTCCTAGTGCTCTTGTTGTCCTCACTGTGATTGCGTTGTGAAGACAGAGAGGGTAGACAGAGAGAAAAGCAGTGATTGTTTCCAAGGTTTACAGAGTTTGTTAATGGGACTCAAGTGGGCATTTATGCTGAGACACATGGACTGTACTCTACTGTGACTCCCGGACCCGAGACGATATCACTGCCCCAACACTAGAACCAGACAGCAGTGAGGTTTATTTGAGTTTACTGTAACTAAGACAAATGTGTCTGAAGAAGAAAAGACACCACATGCCTCTCACAGCTAAATAAAATAAACGGCGAGAACACAGCTTTATGGGTGAAGTCTTTACACTTTTTTTGCATATTAGAATGATTTCTAAAGGATTATGTGACACTGAAGACTGGAGTAATGATGCTGAAAATTTCTATATATCAGGATTTCTATTTTAAAACCTATTGGACTAGAAAACATCTTTTAAAATAGTTTTTACTGTATTTTTGATTAAATTAATGCAACCTTGGCGAGCACAAGAATCTTCTTAGAACATGAAAAAATCATAATTATTCCAAACTTTTTTAGTTAACCAGTTTTACCTAACACAGTCTGCCATATTTCCTAGAATAAGTAAAAGCTCCATCAGGAATTGAGTGCAATGTTGAAAAGTGCTTTATCCCCCTTTGACCAAAGTGAAGCGAACAGCCACAGTTCTCTATTTTAACATCTGCCTGTTTTGGGCAAACAGGTCATTCTTCGCCTTACACCGCTACCAATGAGAAGTTTGGATGCATCTTGCATTACCTTAAATGAGCGTTTAACCAGCGTGTGAAAGATGTGAGGGTTTGTTCAAGGAAGCTGGAAGGCTGTATCAACACGGGTCGGTGAGATTTGTGTCTCGCTGAGAGCGCGCATAGCATAAGTACAACTAAACTGATGTCTTAATTCAGAAAATGTTGTCTTGAAATATCAATACAAGTTCATCATAGAAATTAGATGTACCTTGCTGGTGAAATGCCTTACGGGTAACACTGTAGAGCTGAAATGGATCTATTCTTCTTTTTTAGGTTTATCGGTGGCATGCGTGCCGTGAAATCTGTTGAACGAACGGCATCATAATGAATTCAGCAGACATTCGGTTTTCAGCTCAAAGCACATTTTTGCAGTCTACCTCACTGACGCCAATTAGAGTCGCATATAGATCACTGCCGACTGTTCTCAGATGCCCGCGATGCTTTTGTTCCTCGCAGGCATTTGCTTTGATCTCTTATGAAAAGTTTTTATGAGTAACTTGAAAGAGTTGATGAGTCTGTTATCATATGATTAAGTAAATGTTGTGTTTGCTAACAACAACATATATTTCTCAGCGTTTTATATTTTTTTTCGGTAGCACTTTATTTTACAGTCCTGTTCCTCATGTACATACTATGTACTTATTATAGTAATTACAATAACTATGTAATAACTAGGTACTAACCCTGAACCTACCCCTAAACCTAAACCTACCCCATGTAGTTACCTTGTGTTACCAGAACTTTCTTAGATAAATACACTGTAAGTACACTATAAGTACATGTTAGTACATGTACTGTAAAATAAAGTTCAACCATTTTTTCTTTTCTTTTTTTTGAACATACATTTATTTTAACCATACTACTCACAATAATATGACATAAAGCCATATAGTATCTATATTTATTCAGAGACACACTGGTTTCCTTTAGATTATTTTGTGTGTGTGTGTGTGTGTGTGCGCGCGCTTTTCCCATCATCCTACATTCTAATCTTTTAGCATTGTATTTAGGCCTCGGGCATGACGTCTCTTGGGGTGTTAAACAGTTCCAAGGAGCAAAATGTAAAATCAATTCACTCCAGCTTTTTGCATGTATGTTTTCCACAAACTTGCCGCATGATAAAGCAATTGGTTTTCGGATTTAAGCCTTTTTTGATGTCCCTGGTGTGTCTCCGGTGACATGTTATCCCTACAGGTGAGACTTCAAAGGATGGCCATTCCAGATAAGGATGATTACGGCAGCTCATCCCGAAAATTAATTCCAAAGGTCAAGTGTCCTGAGAACTGCCTCCACATCCACAGAGGAAGAAACTGCAATGAAAACCTTCACTGTTGATATCAAGTCATTCAGATTCAGATTAGTCACAGTGTCTGAGCACTGCAGCGCAGGATGTTTTGCTCTACAGCCAGGGAAGTTAAAATGGTATGAAATCAGCCGTGAGGACTTTCCACTCCAAACGGCTAATGAAGTGCAGCCAAGGTGTCAATTCAACTCATGCTTTAAAATCATATAGATCGGATCCCTTTCAGCTCTAAGGGAAGATACACATGTACATGGACCTGTTTGTGCCTTACGGATTGTTCAGAGTTTCGAATACACATGCTTTATTCATTGGTCATAAAATAATAATCAAGGAATGAGCTGGAAATTGGAGTATTTATTGAGTTACTTTCCAGTTAGCCGCATTTAGCATTTATCGCCTCCACTAGCCGTAGGGATGATGCTCGCATCGCGGTTCCTCTCTCGTGTCGGAATATTAATCTAACCAGTAATTCCTTTGATAAAGTTACGCTTTCAAAATTCTCCATTCAAGGCTCAGGGGGGCCGTTTTTGAATACCAATGAAGCAGTGCTCCCGAAATTGAAACAAAACAAAGGACTGAAATGAGAAACTGATAGAAAGCCGTGCAGGGTTTGCGGCTAATCACAGAGCGCTCGGATGTAGATGAGGTGTGTGTGCCTTTGTCAGGCAAAGGTGAGGGTGACCGTGTGTTTCAGGGGCTTTTAGAGACAATGAAAACAATTCTTTTTGATTTATGGGCTGAGAGAGACGCTCTCCAGAGAGGGTGGAGGAGAAAGGTCTCTCTAAAATTAGACCAGGTATTATGTCCTGTGTTATAGCTTTATCACACACCCTCACGGCACGGAATAACTCTGTTAATCAAAGCGAGGCGTCATGTCACACCGCCACCTCAGGTCTGCTCCACATACGCAGATGTGCATCCTGACCTGGAATGTTGGCATGTTTTGGGCAAGGAGGTTTAAAATACTTGAAGAGAGATATATCTGTTAGCATTCCGGTTCATCTCAATGGCAGTTGCAGCGTTCTGCAGAAATGTACTTGAAGGAGAATTGTGTGAGTGGTATTTAATTAGCATTAAAAAGACATATATCATATCCCTGGTTTGAAACCTTGGGGTTCACATTGACAGCAGACTGGACAAACCACACTGAAACACTTCATCTATTTAAAAAAGGGCCAGAGCAATGAAATCTCAGGTTTTTTCTGAGGTGTGTGTAGCTGCACGTGTTCTTTCAGTCGGTTGATGTGACTGTCTTGTTCTACACTGTAGTGAGCTGGGGCTCTGGGAGTAATGCTGGAGATGTACAAGCTCATCAAGAAAGCAGACTTTTTCACTGGAGAGGAACAGAAGCATCTGGAGGTTGTAGAGGAGAGGAGAATGATGTCCTGGCTGCTGGACAGCATCATGGACAGCACTCTCCACCCCCTCCACGACAGCCCTGTAGGAATGAACAGCATGCTCAGAAGTAGGCTGATTCAGCTGGGCAACAAAGAGCACTACAGGAAACCAATCATAGACATAATTCATCAACCGTGTGCAGAGGCACCGTTGACCTTTAAAGAATTAGGATCCTCCTCTCAGTTGTTCTTGGGCACCACATGAAACATCTTAAAATGCATGCATGCAGTTTAAGGTTCTGTACACTTAAAGCTGCTTCTGGCTTTCAGAAATGTTCTGCTTATGACACATGCACAATTGATGCCTTTTGTGAGACCTGTGTAAACTGTGTCAGGGAATGTTTATTTTAGTTTAGGTTACCTTAAGCATTATCTGTATTTATTATACAGCTGCCTAGCAAACACCTAGAACACCCTAGGATCTCCTGCTATCTTTGTCAGTGTGCTGAGAGGAGCTTTCAGAGCGCATGATATAGAGATCTAGAGACATTTTTCAGATTTTAAATGCATGCCTACTGTATCTGTGGATGTAAAACTTCGCTTGATGAGGGCCATATTTCTCTCGGCTCTGACAACGTTGGTGTGTTTCATGGCCTGTTTAAAACAAAAAGCCATTTGCGCCGATTCACAGTGTTCATATTATTGCTAATTTTCCTCATTTTAATAGCCGTGGAGTGTACAGCACTGCGGCGGTGCGCTCTGGAGTTCTCATTAAATGAATACTGATGAATGAAGTCTTACCACACTAATCATTACTGCTCTCCCGAAGTGTTGGTGTGAATGTTCTCACAAGCAGAAATGTAAACTCGCACCACAAATTTGCTCATAATAGTGAGCTTGTTAAAACTCTCAGCTTTTGGCGTTAATGTTTCATGTGCCTTCTAACTTTAAGTCAAGCTGTGAACTTCACAGAAGTTAATATAGTTTAATGACGACTGTTTTCTTATGAAATACGTTCTGTGCTTTACTGTTTGCAGATACAGAATGCTGATGATGTTCTGATCACACCCTTGGAGAGATTCCGGAAAGAGCAGATCGGAGCAGCCAAGGTAAGTCATCCCATATCACTTTAGACAATAACCAAAAATACACTGGTATTTGGTCTAGGTACCAACGAGGCTAAAATATGCGTGTGTGTGTGTGTGTGTGTGTGTGTTTGCGTTTGCGTTTAGACAGGACAAATCTTGTTTGTAATATCTTCTGCTAAAATCTGCTACTGGGTTATTTATGATTTAAATTATTCTTTATAAGGTTTCTGCTGTAGCATGTTTTGAAGGATATAAATAATACCTGAAGACAGTATGTTTTATGAATGTATAACACCTAAAAAGTACCTTAAAGCGCATGTTTGCCCTGCCATTTATTATTTTAAGTATCAGAATACCAAGTAAATATGGCAACAATTTATTATGTAGGTGTACATAAAAAACTCTTTTACTACTGTGTATACAGTATATGACTTAAATGATTCCTTATAATGTGTTCACTGTTAGCATGATTTGATGCATATATTAAATACCTGATGATGGTAATGTTTTATGAATGTTGTTAGCTATTCATACAACCAAAAAAGGAGTTTAGTTCAACAATATACTTTTGGCTAGTACTGTGTTATTATGTGAAGTAACAATTATTCATTTCTTTGGCAGTGTATATATTGAGAGATATGGAATACCATCATTATACCATGGCATGCTCACTGTACTTCACAAAAGTGGTATGAAAGGTATTGAGGCTATTGTGTAGGCCATCAGGTCACTTCCAGTTTTGGCATCTGGCAAAATAACTGACTGTAGCATTGTTTGTTGAAGAAACAAATATGTGAACTTAGCATGTTTCCTAAATATCTGCAAATATGCTATGGTATTTTTATGGTATAGTTCAGTCAAAATCATTTTAATACAATGCCTTTAAAATAGTGATTAAGCAAGATATGTTGTGTTTTAATGCATGAATGAACCATCATCTTAAAAGAACATTTTTATTGTATGTTTGAATGCAGGTACTGTGTGGTACTGCAAATCACTATGGTGGTACCACAGTAAAATCATATTAAAAAAAATACTTTGATATGCGCCTAGACACAAAGATACTTTAAAGATACTACGCTGCACGGCAAACATGGTAATTGATTTGCATTTTTTAGTTAGTAGTATGAAGGAAACTCTCGTAATGGCTAAACATTGATAAAATATTATTATCTTCAGACATTTAATAATAATACATTCAAACCATGCTAACAGCAAACACCTCTTAAGGATTATTTATATTTATACTTATCATAAGCAACATAGTGGCAGATTTTGGTGGAGCATTGTCCAAACAAAACTCGTCCACAGTCTAAACACAAACAGGTCTCCTAACACACACACACACACACACACACACACACACTTGGCTGCATCGCTGTAAGATAAACCCATTATACATTCAAATAAGCAACATCAAAATGTCCAGCAGTTTGAGCCCCTTGGGGTCTGAAAGCTCACACACACATATTCAATCACACATATGTACAACTACACTCAGTCCGAAATAAATATATACCTATACACTCGAACACACATGCTGAGTGTCTTCCTTAGGGCCAGTGTTAGGTTCAGCCATCTGTACATAACCCAAGCCCCCTGATTTATATTCCTACCTCAAAGCCACTTTTGATTTATTTTGCATGAAAAGGGTTTGTGCGTGTGGCTCGTGCTTTGTGTGAGGTTCACTTGCAGGACCAGAGGATCAGTATTCTCTCTGCTTTCGAGCGAATGGGTCGACACAATGCAAGCAGAGGCGGATTCTCGTAAATTGAGATCAACCACTGTGGTGTTGTGAAGCTCTCTCTTGCTTTTCAGTACAAAACATTTCAATAAAACCTTGTATTTAAAGGTTATGCTGTAGTTTACCCCAAAAATAACAATTCTGGCATTTTTTTTTTTCCTCCCCACATTATTTTATTTTCTTCTATGGAAAACCAAATGAAACATTTAGTAGAATATTGATTCTCTTCCAGAAAATAGGCTTCATTTGTGTAGTAAGTAGAATGTGTATATCCTATATACATTCTAAAATTGTTGTTTGTACATAATTAGGGAAGGAATAAAAAAAATAAAAAATATTTGCCCATGTTCCATGAATTCACATTGTTCACTGCAAATGTTCAGTTTTATATATGCAAATAATACTTTGTGCCAGGATTAATATCACATAAAGTCAAACACTTCCGACTGTGATGCTGCAACTTTGATTCTACAGTAGTGCAAATGAGATTTGAGAGCTAATGAGAAAATCCCATCTCTCACACACACACACAAAGCTGTTTTCAGAATATCTACATATATGCATGATTTTATATATGCCTTTTTATTGTACTGTTGTAAATCTCACTCTGTTTTTTTTTTTTAAACTAAACAACATTCACCTCAACCTCTCTCTGCAGAAAGTGCACTTATCACAGTCATCACCCAAGTCTCTTCTATCACTTTTTATCTCCTTTTCAGCCACTTGCTTTTAATAGCTTATACCTTCCTCCTCTATTATAAACACACTAGCTGTGGAGTCAGGAGCCTTACTAAAGGATTATGGGAATGTGGAGGATCGGCCGGCTGCCAGACCTCCGTCTTGCTCAAATTTAGTGTTCAGGGGGTGGTTGGGAGGTATAGACGCCCTTATTAGGGAATTGCAGCCTTGCTGCAGCTCCAGCTGGTTAACGGGAGTGAGGTCAGTGGCCAATAAAAGGGGCCGCTCAAGCCCAAAGCCCGAACAATTTATTTCCTGTTGGCCGAACACCTTGGCACGTCACAGGCGCAAGGTTTTTACTATGGGAGAGCAATTACATATGGGTCGTCAGAGCTCAGAAATCACAAGCTGGGCAACTTTAAAGGAACACGAGGACAGGTTTTGTAGAACTGTACTGTTCGCCCTTCTCCATATTCAGTAACAATGAATTTATTTTATTTTTTTAACAAATGCACGACTTATTGGTATTTAGTTTTGTTTTTCACATTTGTCTTATTCACTTTTCCCTTCCTCTGCAAATGTCACTGGCACAAATCTACCCCTGAACAGAGTTAATGGTCTCAGCTAATGGTTTTAAGACTGCCATGTGTAATTCCCTGTGAGCCACGTCTCATAAAACTGGCCCCAACAGGTCATCAAATCAGTATATCAGCTCAAAAACCTATAAATAAAGCTACACGCTCAAACTGGACCACAAACTTAACATATGCTGATACATTTATTGCCAACAGTATTATCTACTTCACTGAACTAAAAACTACAGTAAGCATTTTTTTTTTACTTTGTTTATTTACCTTTGCCATGAAAATGGGTTTGCATAGTTTATTGATAATAAAAAATGCAACTAATGTGTTATGTGGCATTTTCTAGACATTACATTATTACAAAAATGCTTTAACTTCATTGTATACTTTTTGTGTGTGATTTTCTTTTTGTCTGTGCCTAGTTTTTCACGTGTTTACTTTCTTTATTTAGCAAATATCTAGTTTTGATTACTAAACAAAATTATGAAAATGAATAAAAATATTTATTTGTATTGCCCTTTATGCACATTGTTTCAAAGTTGCTTTACAGAAATTTGTGTTGATGTTTAGAATATTTTAACATATTCATTACCTGTAGTCACATTTAGCAGCTTAGAGCTAAGTGCAACTAGACTGTTCTGGCTATATATTTATGATCTTTCAAAGTTGTGTTCACATATTATTTGGCAACCCTGTTACCATATACGTTTGTGTGGTACATTTAAATTCTCTAATAAACACCTTTACTTTCATGACCTCAAGCACAAAACATTTAAAGTCAAATACTGTACATAAAACATAAAACGTTCAACCCTGTTACCTTTGTTTAACCCTCACAACATCACATTTAAATTCTCATCCTAAAAGTACCTTTTTACTTTCATGACCTCACGCACAAATCAAAGCCAAATATGTAACCCTATGACTGTCAACCCTGTTACCGTACTTTAACCTTCAAAACGTCACATTTAAATTCTCATTCTAAAAAAGCACCTTTTACTTTCACGACCTCACGCACAAAACAAAGTCAGATATGTAAAACCTACTGTATGACTCTCGACCCTGTTACCTTACTTTAACCATCAAAATGTCACATTTAAATTCCAATTCTAACAGTACCTTTTACTTTCATGACATCACGCACAAAGCAAAGTCAAATATGTAACCCTATGACTGTCACCCCTGTTACCTTACTTTAACATCAAAACGTCACATTAAATTCTCATTCTAAAAGCTCCTTTTACTTTCATGACCTCTCGCACAAAACAAAGTCAAATTCATAAAACCTAAAACTGTCAACCCTGTTACCTTACTTCAACCCTCAAAGCATCACATTTAAATTCTCATTCTAAAAGCACCTTTTAGTTTCAAGACCTCAAGCACCAAACTTGTAAAGTCAAATAGATAATACATAAACCTGTCAACCCTGTTAACTTCCTAAATATATACCTCAAGTATTTAAATTGATTAATTTAGCTTGATATGGCAAAATTCCATGTTTGTATTTGATAGAATTTAGTATATCACACAAAATGTACTTTAAAAATCACCTCACAAACTTTAAAAAGCACTCGCTTGCCCAGCAGAAGTTAGATCATCAAGGCCTACAGAGAAATATGGAGTAATGATGGATGCGGGTCTGTGGTTTTCTGTCACAGTAACGGCTGGAAATATGAGGCACGTGTGAAGCCACCTCTGGACTTGCGGTGGCTGGAGCAGGTGGCAGAAGGCAGGGGGTGAATGAACATCTGCCCCGACCGAGACTTTGCTAATTAAACATGCCGTTATGAGAATGACTAAGTGGTTAGGCAGACAAATTGGCAGACAGAAGACCACAAATGTGTCTTTTCTATATAAAAGTTCCTATATATAGTAAGATATCTTACAATGGAGGCATATTTGTATGTAAAACAGTTTGGAAGAAGTGAAGAAAGTGTCGATTATGTGGAAATGTGTGTGTTCAAAATGTTTTTATGCATCAACATGTACGATCAGGTTTATGACACGACTTGGTCGGAGGAACTAGCGTAAACATTTTTGAGGGTGTATCACCTCAGGGCATCAGTGTGGCACTTCATGCATAGCTGTATTTAGATGTTTTTTCAGTTTCATTTGTGAAGTTCCTTCTCAGTTAGAATTCTGTTTTACCAGGTACAAGTTACAAAAAGGCGGCTCGCTGAGATTGTGGATGTACAGTGTTCAGTTGTCTGTGTATCTCTGAGACATTTCCAGCCGGCAGGTCGAGCTAACCCTGTTCAAAGAAAGAGCTGAGCCTTCGTCTATGTCCTTAACCACTCAGAAATTCACAGACAAGACCTCACTTACACAAAAACTCACACCGTCAGTCTCGACACACTCCCACTTCCCTAGACGAGCGCATATCTGATGACATTCAAGGTAACCGTGAAACTCGGAACATTGTGCAAACATGCCGTTACTGAAAGAAGTACATTGTGAGCGGCGAACAACTGGGTAATCATGAGTAAGAATTACACCATTTATACTTCATGTTCACAGACTTCAGAAACTGATATTGTAGACACGTGTCTTTTAGTTTTTAACAGTTTATTTGGTTAAATATTGAATTTAGGAAACCAGTATGTTTTTGGATTCTACCATCTACATTGCTTATCTCCTTATCACAGTAAATTCCGTGATTGCATAATCCATTAAAGAGACAAGGAGGCATCCAGGTCATTTGAACAGCGCCACTGAAGGTCTGTCTAATCTAGGGCACTTCCTGTCTGGTGCAGAGTCCAGTACCATGTGTTTTTGAATAGGTCTTCTCTATGTGAAGTGGACAGATTTAAAGATTACTGCAAACCTTTATCAGAATAAGAGTTGTGAAAGGAGCTTCTTGCCTCCAGAATAGTTTCAAAATAAGAGGTGGGAAGTTGACCTTTCCCCTTATGTGCTTGGCAGGAAATAATAGCTTTTATGTCTAAAGTTGATCAGATGCTGAGGGAAGAACAGTACTCTTGTCTCTGCGTCGCTTTTTTAAAACAAGAAATGCGCTAGTATTCACTTTTGTCAGCATATAAAATCCACAAGGATCCTGGTATACAAAGTGATGATGTGTGTTTAAAATATTTTAAATGACTATTTTATATCTTTATTTATTGAACTTTTCTATACTATGCTAATTTATTATGCTGCATCTGTTATGCAAGTTTGTTTTTGTGTTTTTCTTTGGTTTTTATGTTGTAATAGAAAGGTGAGAACACGCTTTGTGTGCCATCAGAATAGCTCAAGTCGAAGTGCTGCTTCTTAATTACCATCGCCAGACTATGTTTGCAATTAACCGTGTGACAATTTGCCGAAAAAATTGCTTTTTATTTTCTCTTTTCAAGAGCATTGCACTACACTGGTAGAGCTTCAGTTGTTTTCCGCTGACTGCTCAGGCACATGTAATGTCCCACCTGCTCTTATCAGGTAACAAAGCACTGATTAGACCTTAATGAGTTTAACTGAAGTGTTGTGTGAAGATGCTGAGGATGTCACAGCTAATTATGATCCTCAGTGCTCTAGAGAGCAGCACAGGACTAAGACAACAACACCTACCTCCATCCTCATTCTTCTCTTAATATCTATGAATTTATATCTAGATATTATCTATTTTATTTTTATTTTGTCTCATCTTTTCCTCTCTTCTTCAGTCTTAAAAGTAAAGTTTCTTTATTATCAATATTATTAATAGTTCCACATAGAACTTTTACCAACCATGGAACCTTGTATTTCCACAAAAGGGTCTTTTACAGCTGAAAATAGTTCTTTAGATTATTAAGATGTTCTTCACACTAAGAAAAAAAAATGGTTATTTTAAGAACTGTTCACTGAAAGGTTCTTTGGGGAACCAAAACTGGTTCTTTTATGGCATCACTGTGTGAAAACCCCCTTTTGGAAGCTTTATTTTTGCGTGTTCTCTCACATTGTCTAATCTAATTTCTCTTCTCTTCTCCAACTTCAGCTCTTTTCTCTTCCTCTCTCTTCTTGTGTTGTGTCCTCTACTCTTTTCCTGTCTTTGTCTTGTGTTTGGCTCATCTCTTCTTTCTTTTCTTTTTTCTCATCCTATCTCAGTTTGTCTCCTCTCCTCTGTTCTTGTCTCTTATCTCGTCTTTTCTCATCTTCTCTCTGCTCCTTGTCTCGTGTCGTTTTCACTTCTCATCTCAGCTCAGTTTCTTTTCTCTTATCCGCTCATTTTGTATCAAATCCTCTTCTCTGTTGTTTGTCTTTCTCGTCTTCACCTCGTCTTCTTCTCGTCTTGTCTCCTCATTCTGTCCTTTCCTTTTGTCTCTTCTTATCTTATCTAGTCTCTTCTTATCTTATCTCCTCCTCTCCTGCCTAATCTTGTCATCTTCTCTCTTCTCTTCATCTCATTTTGTTTTCACTGCTCATCTTGTCTTAGTTTGTCTATTCTTTTATTGTCTCTCATCTTGCATTGTCTCCTCTCCTACATTCTTAGTTTTCGTCATCTACTTTACTGTTGTTCTGTGTTTTACTCTCATCTCATCACCTCTGTTCGTCTTCTCTTGTCATTTCTGTTATTATCTCAGTTTGCTTATTTTCCTTTCTCTTCTTTTGTCTTGTCTCATCACTCTTTTTGTCTCCTCTTTTCTCCACTTGTCCCAATTTGTCTCTTCCCTTCTGATCTTATATTGTCTTTTTCATCTCCTCTCCTCTTTTCTTTTTATATCATCTTAATTTGTTTTCTTCTTTTCTTTTTCTTTTCTTTTCATCTTGTCTCATCAATCTTTTCATGTCTCCTCTTTTCTCCTCTCCTCTCTACTTCTCATGTCTCAGTTTTGTCTGTTTTCTTTTCTCATCTGCTCATATCTTGTTTTTTTTCTCATCTCCTCTACTCTCCTCTTTTATTGTATCTTTATTTTTTCAGCTCATCTCATCATCTTATTTTCTCTAGTCTCGGCCTTTCTTCTTGTCTCATCTTGTATTCTTGTCTCCTTCACTCATATTGTCCTGTCCTCTCATATTGTCTCAGTCCTTTCCCTCTCTCTCTTCTCTCCTCTTCTGGTGTTTAGTAAGTTGATCCTTTCATATTTATTCACTGAACTCATATCAGAATGTAATAAATAATGGCAGGACATTCCATCACAGTTGTTTAGATTTGGTTCCAAATTTGAATATTGGCTAATGTCTTCTAAAAGCAGAAGAGAGACAGAATAAAGAGTAAGAGCCTGGGCTGTAAGAGCCAGTGCACCCCTGGGGGTGTTGGGTTGTTTCCCCTTGGAGCTGTCAGCATCTGAGGCAGTGATCGCTCAAAATCGGTGCCATCAGCCTGTCTGGCCAGGTGGCTCCGCAGGCTCCAGGATTCTCTGTGAGGATGTGTGTGTGTGCACTCATGCACATATGTTTGTCTGCCTGGCTTTTTTGTCACTCTGTGGGGGGTCTGAAGTCTGTCTGTCATGCAGAGCCCCATCCGTTGCACAGCGGTCTTTAACCTGGCTGCAGTTCACACTGCCCCCGTGAACAAAGGTCACGTGAGGTCATCCCAGTAGAGGACGGCAGTAAATTGTTGAAAGTCTGAAACAAAGCCCTGTTGGTCAGCGGAGACCCTGCTGGAGCAACAGAAGAGGATCACAGTGGGTAGCACATCTCAGTGCCTTATGGGTAGCCCTGCATTGATTCTGTTCCTTTAGAAGCATCACATTTCTAGAGATATTAAATATGTATTTGCAAAGTTCTGTTCCCCTATGTTGTTTGGAATGCTTTAATACTAACACTTTTGTTGCACACCCATGTTCATTGTCACCAGAGTTTGGTTAGTTTTCCAAACTTGGTTGTGGACCTACGAACCATAGTTTGCTACCGATATGAATGAAACTGCAAAGTCCTTCAGAAAAGTTATAGTATGTTTATGCCAAATGTGTGAAATGTGCTGTTTTGTGTTGACAGTCAGTCATTTTACCTTTTGTTCTATTTATTGCTGTTGTTACATTATGGAATTATTAGTAGATTACCTTGTCATACATGCCCCATGACCTACTGCTGGTAAAAAAAAATATTTTTTTCAAGGTTGCTGGCATGATTTTTCATCTCAGGTGACTGCACATCATTAAAACATTTAAAATACATCTTAATTTTCAATTTGTAAGATTATGTATTTCTATTTTCCTTTGATACACTGAAGAAAATGGTAACCAAAAAATGGTGACAGGTAATTAACCAAGTTTAAATTGAAGTCAAAAATATTATTTAATATAGCTAAATCAACCTAAATGCATTAAATAAAGAAAAAAAAAGAAAAAAAATTAAACCTTTATATGGGTTAAATCAGGTATCATTCACATCTGTTACTCTTCATCTAAAGCTAGCCTATAAAATGTAGAAAGGTAGAAATATACAGTATATTTAATGTTACAATTGTAGGTTACAACTTTTTGCATTGTACTCTGTTTCTCTGTAACACATTTCATTCTATTCAAATCAGTTTTGCAGACTTCCACTTTTTCATCTAGATTCTGAATGCAGATACTGCATGGACCTACTTATAAACAAGCTCCGAAGTTATTTGTAGACGTTTTAGTATTACAGTCTTTTTTATGGCATGAATTCTTATCAAATTCTCCATCATGGTCGGAATAAATAAACAGGAATGAATTCTGTAGAGATTTCGTGTGAGCCTCTGCCTTGTTTCTTTGGGTTGTTTTGAAGCTTTTTAACATCTATTGTGAGTGGTTATAGTGAATTATCCCATTGATTTAAGACAATAATGGGGCAATACCAATACATTTCAAGCTAGTTAATTCACCCATTTTCCCCTGTCTCTGATTATCCCTCTCTCAGCATCTTTGTGTTGGAGAGAGAGAATCTGCGTTTCATTCAGTCAAGTTTTTGTGGTATTAATATCACAAAAAGAATGTCATCAAGCCAAAAGATCCAGTATATTGTATTCCTCTGTCACCCTCTCATATAAAGCAAACAAACCCGAGGGGAAATGTATTGGTTGTCAAGACACTTTCTAATGTATTTATATAATGTTTTATTATTTAACTCCTATGCCATTTAGAGTCATATATAGACACTACAGTTTCCTCTGAAACAATTTTCTCTCTTTTTCTGGACATAAAAGAGGACTTGAAATTATTTATTGATTGTTGTCAGGAATTTGGAAATGCGGTAGATGCAGGACTGTTATTATTTAGTCTCTGACATTGTGTGGTGGTGAGATTGTTCAAGCGCACTGTTTAGCTACATCATATTAGTAGCCGTTATATGGAGTCAAGGGTTAATGAAGGGACCATGGGATTGAAAACACAAACAAGCTCAAGTTTTACTAGTAGTTTCCTTTCAATGCATGACTTTCTATTAGGGCTGCACGATATTGGGAAAAAATGACATTGCGATATTTTCTTTTTCTGCGATATATATTGCGATATTTTTTCTTACAAACAAAAATGGGGTGAGCATACTTACATTCTCATTTTAAATGATTTAAACATCGACACCATTGTGTCAATTGATTAATATGCGTGAGGGAGAGAGAGCAAGACAGCGCTCGTGTTGTTTGAAGACGGCTCGCTCTCTCTCTATCTCTCTCTCTCGCGCGCGCGCTCTATCTGTCTCTCTCGCACGCGCGCTCTCTCTCTGTCTCTCTCGCACACGCTCTCTCTCTCTGTCTCTCTCTCGCGCGCTCTCTCTTTCTCTTTCTCTCTCGCGCGCTCTCTGTCTCTCTCGTGCGCGCTCTCTCTCTCTGTCTCTCTCGCACACGCTCTCTCTCTCTGTCTCTCTCTCGCGCGCTCTCTCTTTCTCTTTCTCTCTCGCGCGCTCTCTGTCTCTCTCTCGCGCGCTCTCTCTTTCTCTTTCTCTCTCGCGCGCTCTCTGTCTCTCTCGTGCGCGCTCTCTCTCTCTGTCTCTCTCTCGCGCGCTCTCTCTTTCTCTTTCTCTCTCGAGCGCTCTCTCTTTCTCTTTCTCTCTCGCGCGCTCTCTGTCTCTCTCGTGCGCGCTCTCTCTCTCTGTCTTTCTCGCGCACGCTCTCTCTTTCTGCCTCTCTCGCGCTCTCTCTCTCTCTGCCCTGTTAAACTTGCATGTGTTTTTCAGTCCTGTCAATAATACACTTTCACTCTATGATGGTTAAGCTGTACGATTAATCTGCGAATCACATTCGTCAAGGGCCGGGGAGAAGCTGGCCCGTACAGTTAATGAATAACAGATCAACTAAGACAGCCTACATCGCACATCCTGCGATGTGACTATCGTGGATTCGTACATCGCGATTTCGATGCTTAAACGACACATCGTGCAGCCCTACTTTCTATAACTACAACTACAGCAGTTTTCATAATATGTTGTTTTCGCTGTATACTGTGCTCAAGATGCATGTTTCTCTGAATATCTTTTCTTCAGAAAATGTGCTTGTAATTGTATTGAGGTGCTTAAAAAATTATTGGGATCACATATTTGGAGCTCATGCATTAACCCTGGCCCTCAAACAAACCAGCTTGCGTGTTATGACAGCGGTCCAACAGAATCCTCTGTCATTTCCCATGCTCCCACTCAGAACAGCACTTGAGCTGCTGCAAAGAAATAGAGCACTTTAAAATTTACATATGACCTTTGAATATAGCGATAACTGTAGAATCCACATGCTGCATCGCTGCGTGAAAGGCCTCAGGCAAGACAACTCAGGTGTGAAAACAGACTGAATGGAGTCAGGGCCTTTTGATGGGTTCAGTGTTGTGGATTCTCTTGTGTGGAAATCTCCTCTCGTGAAGTTAGTTATCTTGTGAGTTGTGACCGGGAATGGAAGAAGCAGATGGATGTCTGAATTTTAAATTCAGAACTCTCCTCTTCATCATTCACATCTGTTACTCGTCATCTAAAGCTAGCCTATAAAAAGTGCATCGGGTATAAGTGTAGTTTTGTGCAGTGGTGCCTCCGTGCTGATAGGTGTCAGTATGAAGTCCATGACCACAGTCGTGTGGTTTCTTAATGATCTACAATAAAATAGAGATAGTTTTGGTGATAACTAAGTGAATATTTGATTACTACATTTACAAAAATCTGATGAGGGTATCTCAGTAGACAAGATGTCACATGATCATTGGATTTGGACGTATATATGCAACTCTCGGAGGCAGTTTCAGGAGGTTTAGCAGGGTGTCATGGTCCAGTTATACCCTGTTGGTCAATGGTGTAACTATACTATTGTACTGCCAAAACAGTATTTCTGCATCGACGGCCTTTTGAAAGTCACTGTATTATGACAAAACAACAACTACCAACTTGACTTTTAATACCCATGACACTGAGCATGCTTTGTGAGTTTGTCTTCCTGTAATTTGATTCACTTGGCTCAAACTTTAGAACATCTTTGGTTGTTTTTTTAACTTTTATTTTTATCTTTACTGCATTTCCACAGAAGTCTGTCTATCAGAGGGTACATGATGTACTACTTGTGCCATTAATGAGTCAGCAAACGCATCTGTCAGGGAATGTAATCTTAATAATAACTGACCCGCAGACTTTAGATGATATTTCAGAGCTGCATTCAAATGCCAGTGAATGCGATTGTGTATATTTTCAAGAGTTTTGCGTGATTGGCTCTTCTCTGTCTGCTGAGAACGGAAAAAGATTCATCTCATCTTGTAACTATGCATGATATAATATAGAATCATCTTTATGCTTGGATTATGTCATTTCATTTCATTAACAATATATTTATTTATTTGCAGTGTATCAATTATGGGCTAAACGGTTTCTATAGTAGGAACTGTATATCTCATTGGGAGACAGGAGTGGGTTTGTGTGAGAAAGCATTAGAGCGCCACCTAATGGTCTGACAGGAAGATCACAGGCACACTATGTTGTTGTCATGTTCATAGTTAATGTGATTCTGTTGTTGCTCTGATAGAACACCTGTGTGACCGACTTAATTCTCTTTTGACGACTTTTGTATTATTTGTTAACCATTGTTCAGTAGTTTTGGGTAATTGACATCTCTGGCAATTCTACAGTTTCGCAGCTGACTTTGATCTTATTTAAATATGCTAATATAATGCCTGTGACCGTTTGTTTTCCATAGGAGGGGAAGAAGAAATTTGACAAGGAGGCGGAAAAGTACTACTCCTCACTGGAAAAACATCTGAACCTGTCGACCAGAAAAAAAGAATCCGCTCTCCAAGAGGTGAATCGTTCAACAGATAAGGCTAGATTTGTATTTTCTGAAGGAAATACCAGTGCTTACATGGCATCAAAACAATTCCAGTGAAGTCAGGTTTAGGTTTTAGTCTTAGTTCTGAGGCAGTGCACTAGATGCAATCAAGTTTAAATGGTTAAATATATGCAAGAAAGACAACCATTCAATATTCTGTTTCATTTTTCTTGATAACCGAAACCATTAGCACATGCGTTGATGTACATATCTTACAATAATATTCTATTTGTTTAATGGCAGCATTGGTGGTAATGTAATTATTTAAAAATGTATGCTTCATGTCATTCAAAAACTGCATGACTTGTTTCTTTTGTTAAACATAAAAGGATAATTTAAATAATGTATATTCTGCTCTTTCTGTGCAATTATAATGTCTGGGAACCAATTAATAATGACACATGAGACATGTGAACTACTTTTATAGTACTTAGTGTTCTTTTTGCAACTTGAAAGCTTGAATTTTCCTTTTGCGTTTTATAGAAGAAAGAAAGACATGGGTCTGGAACAACTTGGGGATGAGTAAATAATGACAGCATTTCCATTTTTGGATGACTAATCCTTTTAAAAAACAAGCGTTTAAAAGCTCCACTTCCTGCTTTTTTCTTTCGTGCTGTTCAGTCGCGCTTGTTTAGCTTGTTGTTACACAGATTCCCACAAAGCCGAGCCAGAAATTCTCACATGTATCCATTAACCAAAGCCCAAACACGTCCAATTGAGCAAACAAGCCTGGCAGCCATAACTTTCCGTCCATCTCGAGGGTAACAGTGCTCTTTGTTCGTTCGCAGGCTGACGCTCAGATTGATAAGGAAAGGCAGCTCTTTTATGACGCCTCTCTAGCATACGTCTTCAAAATCCAGGAGGTTCAAGAGAAGAAGAAATTTGAATTTGTTGAGCCGGTAAGATCTTTGTGATACATTAAATTCCCTCTTATATTTAGACACAAATACACACTCTAACACACAACCACAAAACGTATAGACAAATGTGTATCCTGCAAAATAAATCCGATGCCCATCATGCAGTGTGCTGCAATAAGAATCAAGCCATCTGGTCAGTTAATGGTTTTGTAGCTTACAGGAAGTAATGGACAGTTTATGACCACTGGAGTCATAATCTCACTGACTTATCATGCCAAATTACAAACCTCAGCTCTCATTTCCTGTCCCACAATACCCCTGAGCTGCTATTAAAGGTACAGTTCTCCCAAATAATTCACCATCATATGGTTCCAAACCTGTATGACTTTCTTCATCTGTTGAAGACAAGGTATTTTGAAGGATGTTGCTAACCAAACAGTTTTGGTTGCCATTGAATTCCACGGAATAGCAAAAAAAAAAAAAACAACAACAGTGAGACCTATTTGGGTGAACCTAACTCGACTTGGTCAGTAAAAAATATCAATTGAAATTCAATCCAAACGGAAATGAAAATCTGAAATTATTGCTGAAACTGAAGCCAAATTGTTCCTTCCTCTTAAAGAAAAAAAAATAACTGAAAGTTATTTTTAGCTCTTTTCATGTTTAGCATCTAAATCTCCGCTCAGCAGACAGATCGCGTGAAATACACAACAGCTGGACCTCACATATTACATCAGTGCACAGAATTTGCATGACTCGTTTCTGCATTAAGCATATTTATATGCAAAAGTGTGAGCAGTAAAGTGAGCCAGAGAATGTGAGGTATAGATTTAGAGGAGCATCCAGTGTTTATCACCTGGCGTTGGAAAAAACAATGCTGTTAATCTCCCAGAAGCACCGCAGTATGGTCTGCTCTCGAGTTTCGGGGTGTGACATCAGCATCTTTGAAGTCTTCTGCTATCTAAGTCACTATCAGAAAGTCAAATCTTTGCACAGGCCTCGAGTATAAAAGAGCTGGGGTAACTGTAATGATTAATAGATGGAACATTAGTCATAGCTCACCGTACACTGAAGAAAATGACTTTGAAACCATTTTCACTCAGAAATTGCTTTTAAATGTCACAAATAATTTCAAAAAATATCAAGTAACACATTGATTTAAGCGTGGAATTTTGAAATAGAAGGACTGGTGTTTTCTTGTAAAACATGAGCCGGAAACAATTTTTACATACAGATTAGAAAATGTATTCTTTACAATGTGGCTACATCAGGTCTGTGCAACAACAAATTTATTTTTTTTTCAGTTATTCAGTTATTAATTTAGTATATTAAGTAAATGTCTTTTTAATAATTTGAGATTGTAGGGTTTTTATTTCTTTCTCAAAAATCAGATGGTATGATTTCTACCCTTCCCTAAGACTGACACCTAGTGGTGTGGATATACTGTAGAAACATTTTCAATTACCTACTATACTGTATTCATTTATATTTGTCAGCAAAAATATCCAATAATAGAAAGATTTACAAAGATAAAGCAAGTAGTATTTGGCTTGTCGTGTGATCTCAGCATGGCTTGCCCCCATGAGGCGACCCGCTCCATATAAAATTAAACATGGGGGTTTTATTGGGCAAGTGAGTGTACATTTTCACACATTTCACAAAATTAAGATGGATCAGATGGATATGTTGTGCAACAAGCATATGATGGAAACTTCTTTACATCTTGCTGTATTTCTATCTTCCTGGGGTTGCAGCTCTTGGCCTTCCTACAGGGTCTGTTCACATTCTACCATGAGGGTTATGAGCTGGCCCACGAATTTGAGCCCTACAAACAACAGCTACAGTTCAACCTGCAGAATGTAAGTACAGATCTCTTGTGAGTCATCCAGCTTCTCTTTCACTTTTTCAATTACTGTAGCCTCCTTTTGATCGAAAAAAAGTGTTTTTACTTTTGAAAATATGTATAAAGCCACATGAAGTAATGCCTGGCACATATAAAAAAGTTTTGCATCCACTTTGCCCTCTGTTTGCATGCCCTGTTTGTCTTTGATCGATATTGGACTTTAATAAACCACTTCCTGCTGCTTGTCAGCATCTCTGTGTCTGGGTTCTGTGACCTTTAACCTCTGACTGTCACTGTAAACTCAAAGCTGATGTGGTGACACAAAATGTCATCTTGTTCTAAAGCACAAAAGACCTGTACGGCAGCACTCTGTCAGCACTGCGGCATAAATGCGCTGAAATAATGCTGCCGCGAAAGCGTGAGACATTAGCTTTAGCAGTATTTCACTACCGCAGGACAAGCACCTTTTCTATTGTAGGAGTGGCATTGATAATTCACAGTGAAGGATTTGCCTGAGATGTAAGTACTGCAGAGGACAAAAGAAGGATATGAAGCCATTTCTTTGAATTTCTTTTCAACAAACTGTGGAAGACAATTTGAATGCACTTGGTATATACATAAATATATGAATATAAACTGTATATACAGTATGATAATTCATGGCTAGGTGTACCTTAAGTCAAGGCTGAAGCATATCCAGCTGGTTGTTAAAAAAAAAAAAAAACCTGGAATGGCTGATCAGGACAGATCTTTTATCACCCGGAGGGGTTTATTTTGCGATAACAACCAGCTGTATATATATATTATCCAGCTTATTATGTAGCTACTTGCAGCATAAGTAAATAATTGGAAACGAAATATTGATTTGAGTTGAAATATTTTATTAGCTCATTTGTTAAGCTTCCACAAAGAAAACAGTTCCAGAGCCAAAACAAACTACTTATTTCATGACTTTTCACCAAATAAATAATTACCTAGACATGAAATATTGATTTTGAGTTGAAAATGGTTTAAAATCCATTACAGTGCACAAAACAATCATTCTGGCAACTAGGAGAGCAGTATAACAGTACTATTATTGCTCACTTAATTTTCAATACAAATGCTAAATGGCACAAAACAATTGCCCTGTTTGTATCTGAATAGAACGAGAGATTATGAGTCTGTGTTGTTATGTGAGATAAAAGCAGTGTCAGCTTCAGATACCAGAAGTTGTCTGTTATACAGCATGCTATTGACGTCAGTCGTTATCAGGAAACATTAGATCCTTTAATATTGTGACTGACCAATCAGAATCAAGTATTGTCAAGTGTCATCTGTGATTTTATCTTTTTGTCCAATTTTCAAATCAATTTTTGCTTTTTGATTCATTTCATAGCCGTTTGGGTCACGGCTTCTAACTCTGCAATGAGATTTCACTTTCAAACCAACACAAGCAATAGCAATCTGTCCGAGGAAAATGCTTTTCGGTCTTTCTGCTATTTTAAAAGCATTGTCCTCTGTTAGATGGCAGCTGCATTACTCGAATGTGATTTCAGGTCATTCTTCCAAAATGGTGTAATTTATGGCAAATGAAAAAGATGATTTCTTTTCCCATAACTACCTAAAACTATTGAATTTTGATGAGAATTTGTTTTGAAGAGAGCATGCTTCAAGTTTTACAAATAAACAAAGATGATGTTCATTTGAAGACACTAAGAAACAAGTCCTAAAGTTGATTGTGTGTGCGTGTACACACACAAAATAATTTTTCCGTACCAATGATTATGCTTAAAAATACTTAATTTTGGAAGAAATAAAAAAGAAGTATCATAGAAAAATTTCACTAAAATAGCATTCAGTTTTATCCAAAACAGATGAACATGAATCTGGCATTGTTTTATTATGCTGGTTTTTGTACATAAAAGTGGTAGTATGGAATTGAAATGTGTGATGAGTGGCGCTAACATTTTAATGCTCTATCACTTTTAGAAGTAATGCCTACACTAACCTAACCCGATTGAGTTAGCAAGCAAAAAAAACTGAAGCAACCACATGATTTTAACTTGCTACTAATTGCGGTGTTTTATCAGTGTATTATGAATCATGCACTATGGTAAAATCACTATCTTTTGCAACAAAGCTCCTCTTTCCTATGCATGTCGGTACGCTGTAAATGTCTATTACTATATACTTGTGTCTGGTTTTAAATGTAATTAAATATAATTGGCTATTCTAAAATGGCAGTTGCTTGTTTGTGTACATGTGTTTTTGTTTGTTGGATGAAGACAAGAAACAACTTTCTGAGCACCAAGCAAGAAGTAGAGAAGCTGATGAACAGAGTTCGATCTGCAGATCAAGACCAGAAGCCCCCAGGCCAGTGGACAATGGAAGGCTACCTCTATGTCCAGGAGAAACGTGAGTGTTACAAGCTTTCAGACACTAAGAATGAACAAACAGAATCTTCCTTAAGTGACCTCACTTTGGTCTTATCCTGTGTTTTTCCTGTTCCTTCATGGTGCAGAGGAAATGCCAGGATGAAATTGCTCTCCACATGTAAACAGTTAGATTACATTAGAATTAGATTATAGAATTTCAGATAAGACGGTGAATGACCTGGTCTAGGAAAGGAAACATTGCCCTCTGGTGGATGGATACACAATACACAGTTAGTTCAAAAAACAACATATTGTATAATCTAATTTTTGAAAATAATAGACTTTAAAATCCAAGCATACTATATGGTCACAGTAAATAAATAAAAGGTATAAATACATATTAAATTAAAAAACAATTAAACATTTGAAAAAAATATTCCAAATTATTCTATAAATCTGTATATATACTGTATATAAGCTATTTCTAGGTGCTTTAACAATTTAAAATAGGAAAACTGAGTTTGTTGTAATGTATTATTTGTTTGCATATCTATAATATATTGTGTTATTGTAAATGTATTTTATTGTTTGTAAAGTACAATTTGTATTATTTGGTGAGGGGATAAATATTCATTTATTTATTCAATTTTTAGAGCATGGGAGCTGCAACTGACAATGTTTTGCCAAGCAAGAATATCACTTATGCACATCTGGTGTGTGTTTCAGGTCCTTTGGGTTGTGCATGGACAAGACATTATTGTACATACGAAAAAGGCAGCAACTCCTTCAGCATGTGCAACACAGAGGCAAAACCCACAGCTAAACAGGTAGAAAGATACTCATGTTTGAGTGATCTGTAGGAACAGAGCTGCTGTTTGCATCAGATCCTCTCTATCTGTCTCTCTTTTCACAGAACGGTGTCCTGTCGAATCCCACAGAGAAGTTCAGACTGAAGTCCTGCATCAGGAGGAAGACTGACTCGATTGATAAGCGCTTCTGTTTTGATATTGAGGTGGTTGAAAGGTGGGTATCTGCACTGAAGACAGTACAGGTGTTTTAAATCTTTAACACTCCCTGAGAAATATTTCACCCAAACATTTACATATTGTCGTCTGTTATTCACTCTCATGATGTTATGAACCTGTGGGACTGTCTGTCTGGTATTATAATGTTATACTAAAATTAAAATAATAGGAAAAACCCATAACTGTAATCGCGATTCGAAATTTGATCAATTCTGCAGCCCTAGTGAGACACACAGTTTGTTTTCCGCTATGAAACAGATTTTGAAAGCTGAGACTTTTTTATTGAATAAGTACCAAAAGCACAAAACTTTTTTCTATGGGGTTGCTGGCACACTATACAAATAACAAAAGCAACTGAAGACAAGCATACTGTCCCTGCGAATATGACCCATGGTATGATTTCTGCTAATAATCTTATCTACTGTATATTTGTATTAAATAGGTTTAAATAAGAGAGCTTTTATGTCGACTGGGAGTGTGAGCTGATGTTAAGATTAAAAGTAGTTCCTGTTCAGTCTGTTAATAAATATCATATTCTTGATTTTAAGATGCAACTTCTGGTGCTCTCAATCTGGGTCATTTGCAGGCATAATATAGGCTGTACTCTCAAAATATTAAATTCTCGAAACATTTCATCTTTATTCTCAAAATATTTCGACTTTATTCTCAAAACATTTCGACTTTAATCTCAAAACATTTCGACTTTATTCTCGAAAAATTTCGACTTTAATCTCAAAACATTTCGACTTTATTCTCGAAAAAAAAATTTTATTTTACAATTTATTTTATATTTTCTTTGTATAGAAAAGAACTGCGTAAACATTTTATGCAAATTCACTTTTTGTGTTTTACAAGTCTCACACAGGTTTGTAACCACTTTAGGGAGAGTAAATGAATACCAAATGTTCATTTTTGGATGAATTCCTACCTCTTTTTAACATGTGCTATAGCTTCTGTTTCTCAAATATGAACTTCTTGTTTTAAGAGTGGCCTGAATTATTGTTTTCTGCATGCTTCTTGTGTCTTTTATTTCACACTATATTATCTGTCTTCAGTATATTTTGACTGTATAATCTTGTCTTTTTTTTTTACTTACATCTGCCGGCATGGCACAGTCTTACGATATTAGGTGGCAAATATTTATTTACAGTATATGTATGTAAGCATTTGCGCACACGTATTGAAACATGCACATTCTACTTACATTCAGTCCATCAGATCTGTGTGTCGCAAAGTAGCAACTGTAACTTTTTGTGTGTTCGTGTACTTTGCCACCTAGTGTAAGGTTGCGCTTTTGTTTTTCTGACAGTTTACCTTGTGCTGTATGTGCCCATTTCCCTTGTCCCTTCTCTGTGTTTATTTCAATCTAGAAATACCATCTATCGTGGATCTCTTTTCAGACCACTGCAATATTTCTGTAAAGCCCGGTATGTGACCAGCCATGAAGCATGTTGAAGCGCATGTGTGCTGCTTGTGATCTCATGCATTTAAAACCCCACGCTGATCAAAGCTCATTTCTCACTCCGATGGTTTTAAAGGATTGCATGTTGAAAATCCAACACATTCCGTGCACCTATAATTGGTGGGATAACGGTTTGATTTGATTTCACTGGCTGAGTGATTTTTGATCTGGAAATCACATTATCACTTGACATCAAGGAGCAAACATCACAACATCAAATCAGCATTAACTATGTCTACACCAGGCTACAGTTAGACAAGATGGAGAGGAAACATTCAAAAATAGAAAAATATAGTGAGCTGCCTGTCCAAAAGGCCTTTTATGGCATCATCCATTGCAAAGTTCTAAAACGTAGTTTTCCTTCTGACATGTCTATTTGTTGTCAAATTTTATGCAAAATTGCATGTTTCCTTCACAGAGAAAGCACTATTATTATTATTATTATTATTATTTATTTTGTCAGCCAAACCTTGATTTTGACATAAAATATTTACCCCAAGTACCTCCAGAGATATAAAGATATTAAATTATTAATTAAATATATTTATTTACCATATTTTTCGGACTATAAGTCGTACATGAGTATACGACGTATACGACTCGCATTTATCTAGAACCAAGAACCAAGAGAAAACATTACCGTCTCCAGCCACGAGAGGGCGCTCTATGCTGCATAGAGCGCCCTCTAGCGGCTGGAGACGGTAATGTTTTCTCTTGGTTCATTTCTCTCAGTTCATGTCAAATTAATTTTTATAAATAAGTCGCACCTGACTATAAGTCGCAGGACCAGCCAAACTATGAATAAATGTGCGACTTATAGCCCGGAAAATACGGTAATATTTAGTTACTTGTGTTTGATTTTGATTGTTTTCATTGTAAGATTTTACACCTTATGATTTAATTTTACATTTTAACATTATAAATGCTATTATACACTCATGTACAAAAATCTCCTCTCAGAAAACACACCTACCATTAGCTTTAAACTGCACTGCCGCGTGCTTGCCTTAACAAGCAGGATAATAATCAAAGCATAGCTGAGCGTATAGCTGGTTCATCCATGCACAGATATTAGTGACAGCTGTTGCACAGGCATGGCTGTATCTGCAGCGAGGAGCGTTTTAATGGCTATGAGCTCCCTCTAACTTTCACCTTACAGTTACGGTTACCGCAAATGCTGTCAAATCATGTGTGAAGATCCATGGGAAATGTTGAAGGGTGGATTAATTGGTCCTTGTGATTTTAAATGGTGTTAATCTCAGAGTGCAACTACAGAATATAGATAAATTGATGCTTGTGTAAATTAAGTAGTTTTAGGAGTAGAAGGATTATACTTTCATGTGTTTGTTTTTTTTTTTCTCACAAGTGTGTTAGTGTTACTGAGGTTGGGAAATTGAAAGGCTTTTAAGATATCACTTTTGATTTTAGTTCAAACCCTCAAATGAATGATGTCATTTCAAACTCATATGGCTTTCTTTTTTTCCATGAAACACGAAAGGAGATGTTTTGAAGAATGTTCATGCTGCTCTTTTCCATACAACAACAGCATACCATAACCAAGAGCTGTCAAGCTCTAAAAATGAGACACAAGTATGCTCATATATGATATATTCCAAAACCATAAGTCTTAAATATAGGTTTTGCGTTTTCTGTGTATTATATTCTGTGGAAAAGAGCAGTTTGATTCTTTGTGTTTCAATTAACTCTTTCCCCGCCAGCATTTTTGAAAAAAGTTGCCAGCCACCACTAGTGATTTTGAAGATTTTCACTCAAATTTGATGGCCTCTAGTATATTTTGCTGTATGAATATTTTGAATATGCAATACACCAAAATAAAGATCAGAGCCTCTACTTTTAAACAAAACAACCTGTTTTATTCTAGCTTAAAACATTTTTTTTATCAACATAAAACATTTTATTTCTTAAAAATGCATATTTTTGAGCAAAAAGTTTTATCAAAAACTGCATCTGGATAATATTCAGGACGATTATCAAAGCATAAATCCAGTAAATCACTTCCATCAATACCTCCAAAGCTTGCACAGACATGTACCACTTTCTGGATCAGCATTTTAATCTGTAAAATTATGCAATTTTCATTTATATGCTGTGCATTCCTGATGATCGCATGATTTTTCATATGATTCTGTTTACATAAGAGATCGCTCATTCATCCATCATGTATGTTTTTGTATGGGAGATTTTGTACTCGTTTAAAAGATGTGTAATAACACCCCCGAGAGTATAACTGTGAAACACAAAAATCCGTAAAAACTCAACTTTTTCTTTTATAATTCACAGAGGAAAGAAAGTCGTACAAATTTGAAAAGACATCAGGATGAGTAAATGATGACACAATTTTCATTTTGGGGTGAATTGTAATGGATGTGGCAACATTTCATTTGGGTCTAAATCCGTTAATGCTTCAGTTTCTCCAAAGGCTCAGGAACTATATTAGATGAGTAGATGCAGATGAGGAAGAGATTTAGCATGTCTAGAGCATGTCAGACTTTAAAGTGCTGTGTTGTCTTCAGGCATGGCATTATCACTCTACAAGCGCTGTCTGAGTCCAACAGGAGACTCTGGCTGGAAGCTATGGATGGCAAAGAGCCGGTGAGTCCTGAAGCTCATTTTTGCCTGATTTAATACAATCTTGAAATAGTTGTCATCATTTGCTTCTGTATTGCTTCAGAAGATCCTCAAGCTCAAGTCTTTTTGTCAGAACATGTGAAAATCTATACGTCATTTATCTGAAATATCATTGCTCAACAAGTAATTCTTGATTCACTTAATATAATATACTGTATAATGTATTTCTCTCTTTCAGATCTACAACCTTCCTGCTATTCTGAGCAAGAAAGAGGAGAGTAAGTATTAAAGTCTTTAAACATAGCCACAGTGTTATTAATTAATTTCCTTTGATTTTATATTACGTCATGCCTATTTGTTTTCGTTTCAGTCGGAGTGAGCTTTGTGTTGTACGTCTGACCTCACATGCTCTCATCAGATTTACTGTGTTTAACAAACGCTCGTTCAGATAATGGGTTCTGTTTCCCTTATTCACTACACCCTTTGTGTGTCTCTGCTCTCTCATTTCCTTTTACAAGGTCAATCGCGTTACATTTAGCACAACCGGAGTAAGCCGTATCCCCCAGAGTGTGACACAAGCTAAATCTATTGAACATGTTGTTTCTTTTCACCTGTCTTTTGTAGCGTATTTAAATGAAGCTGGCTTTAATTTTGTGAGGAAGTGTATACAGCTGGTGGAGGTGAGAGGTGAGTACTGATTTCCTCTTATCTGATGTACAGGATATTTTTCTTGTTTTTATGTACTGTATATGTTCTCCTCTCAACAGGACTCAACACTATGGGTTTGTACAGAGTCGGTGGAATAAACTCAAAAGTTCAGAAACTCATGACCACAGTCTTCTGTAAGTTACTTCAGTCTATAAAAATTATACATTGCTTTCATTTTGGATTAACAGTTGGTTTATCAGACACCTTTATGTATCACCCCAGCATTTGCACACAAATAATGTTGCACATGTTCCTGGTTGTGTCTTACAGCACACAAAGCGGCATCAGATATGGATCTCGACCCAGATACCTGGGACAACAAGACCATCACCAGCGGTCTCAAGAATTACCTCCGGTTAGTGTGTTCCTCAGGGTTTTCTACAGGCTGATGTTATTACTTCTAATGGAGATTCAAAACGCTAGTGGGAACTCTACATTCAGGAAAATTACACTAGAAATGTACCTTTCTCAGTTTGAGAGAGCTAAAAAAGAACTAAAAGCTTTTCTGAGTGAAGAGCTAACACGATGTAATTCTCATCTCCATCCACCAGGTGTCTTTCTGAGCCTCTCATGACATACAGGCTCCACACAGACTTCCTCTCGGCTGTCAGTAAGTTACAAAGCTTTTAAATTGCATGTTAAACATTAAAACACTAAAAGCGTATTTATGTACTGTATATATTTATATTCAGTGGTGCCTGCAGGTGCATGGCTGTATGCACTGTGTGTAACATGAGCACTCTAACTGACCTTAGAAACTTTCCCTGCAAATATTTCAGCAGTTATTATTTGTGTCCGGTATTTCTGTCGATAGAACAATCATTTGTGATTTAATCATTCTTTTGAGTCATTTCTCTTTTTGCAAACCGAGGCAATCGCAAAATGGTTGATTGGCATTTGTTTGCTCTCTGAATATAACGTAGATGGAGAGTGTGCCGGCTGGGCAAGGCTGGAAAATGCCACCAAATTGGACAAAAATGTTTATGGGCATTATAACAAATTTCTTACAATTCTGTTGAGGCTATGAATGCAATGGCCAATCAGAGGCATTCTGTTTAATGTCGTTGAAACGCTGAAGTTTTGTTTAGTGTGCATGCTCACTGTTGTACGTATGATCTAAGTAAGAGATTAACTTTAGTGAGGGATATAGTTATACATGCGGTGGCCAGGGGGTGGCCAAGGCTAGTTCAGGGGGTCCATACATCATGAAAGAGAATTAGTGTATAACTCCAACCTGGCATAAAAAAGCATGAATAAATCCTACGATTGCTAATTACTTCGCATTACCCCATATTATCTATACATTCCTACCGTAACGGAGCAAACGATCTAACATTAACTCATACAGTGAATTTTGTAAATGTTATTCAGGAAACCTAAAACTCCAACTTACTTTTGAGTTCAGCCTGTTGTAAGAACTAATCAGGAATAATTAACGAGCTTGAAATTAAGTACGTAATTTTTTTCTCAATTTCGCTAAACTAAACTATACTGGGAACCCTATTGTTAAGGTTAAATGTAACAATTGATTTGTATACAAGTTCATATTAGACAATTTTATAATATTGTTATATTAACTTTAATAAAATAGTGTAATTATGTGAGTAGAAATATAATTAATGTATTTTTTGCTAAATTCTCCTCTCTAGTGTACATTTTTGTCAATAGTTTATGGACACTGAATGGATTTTCTGAGGTTATGCGACAATGATTTCAATCTGCTGTATTTCCGCGGCTGAAACACTCATAAATCGATTAGATGAGATACTAAACATTCAGTAAGTTGTAGTGTATCTTTCAAAATGCCCTCGGATGTTCATTCATGTTTATTTCATGCTAATTACAGAAGAATGCACTCAAGCTTTGCTTGAACTGAAACTATTCATATTTTAAACATGACACCTGTATCTGGGAATTATATCTGGAAAAATATTTTGTAATTTAACTTTAAAAATTAGCTACTGTTCACTATGTGAATAAGCGGCCATTCGCACTGAAACTGTTTGTGTCCACCCCCCACATTGTTTTTTCAGTTGTTTTGTGAACATTACCATTATTTTAGATTAGCTTTTTTGTTTTTAATTTTCAGTGTTAAAAGCATTATTAATGATTCCAGAAACGTCTTCATTAATTTAGTCATTCATTCATTCATTCATTCATTCATTTAAAAAAAAGTGTTTCTTTGCGTATGCTCCTGCCCGTTTGTGTTGAGTTTGTGCTGATGGTGTGTTATATGATATATTTGGTCTGTTTTCTTTCAGAATCTGATGATCAGAACTACAGAGTGTGTGCAGTTCACGCGCTGGTGCATAAACTACCTGACAAAAACAAAGAGATGCTGGAGATATTAATTAAACATCTACTCAAGTATGACTGAACACGAATATTTCTATTCAGTTATTTACTGTTGAGAGGAAAACTTTACTCAAAAATGGCAACTTTTTCTCTCCCTTAGCTCACTTTCTTCTTAGTCTAAAGTAATATGTTGTAGATTTACTTAGAGTGAAATGTTTTACATACAGTAAGATGGTTGGTCACCAGCATGTGTTGTGTTTTGGGTGCTGGCATCTTCACAAGACTGGAACTATCTTAACCATGATCGAGGCGTACTTGATCAATGTTCTTCACCACCTAAATTGAAATGTCCACTAAATAACAGTAGATTGCATTAAGCAATCTATTTATCAATCTACTGGTCCTGTATGTAAGTTTAGCTTGGTATCAGTTTTGTGGGGTAACTTAAGTATTATTTGAAGTGTGATATTGGTTGGAGAATTTGACTGACGTGTGTCTCTGCAGTGTGTCCACTCACAGTGAGAGTAACATGATGACCGTGTCCAATCTGGGAGTGATCTTTGGCCCTACGCTTATGCGCTCACAGGAGGAAACCGTTGCTGCCATGATGAACATCAAATTCCAAAACATCGTGGTAGAAATTCTCATAGAAAATTTTGAGAAGGCAAGTGAAAGCAAAGATAATCCACAACATACGAAATGATACATTCATACTGTATCTGTATATGTCTATATTGACTAGCATTCAGAAGACAAAAAACACAGAAAAAAGGTATTTTTGTGAAATATTATTACAGTTCTAAAATAATGGCTTTCTAATATATTTTAAAATGTCATTTATTCCTATGAAGGCAAAGCTGAATTTTCAACATCATTACTCCAGTCTTCAGTGTCACATGATCCTCAAAAAGCCTTCTTATATGCTGATTTAGTGCTCAAGAAAACATTTCTTAGTATTATCAACGTTGAAAAAAATTGTTATTTTTGTGAAAACTGTGATACATTTTTTTTTCTTCCAGGATTCTTTGACGAATGGAAAAGTTCAAAAGAGTAGCATTTATTTGAAATAGAAAACTTTTGTAACAATGTAAAAGACCTAACTGTCACCTTTTTAACCAGTTTAATGCATCCATGCTGTATAAAAGTATTATTAGTGTTCTTCTTTTATTTTTGTGTTCACAGATATTTCATCAGCCGCTGGACCCTAATGTTCCCCTGCCGCAGCCTCAGTCTCGTTCGGAGTCTCGCAGGACCAGAGCCATCTGTCTCTCATCTGGACCACGCAAACCTAAGAGCCTCTACACACCCTCAATGTGCCTGGCAGACGCGGACAGTGAGTCCCACCACCAGTCATCCTCACATTTCACACCACTGCTGAGAGTACATCCTCTGGGTTTTAGATTTAAGTTAGAAGCCAGTGAATTTAACATAAGTCATGTAATGTGTTTAAATGTACTATGAGGGAGTGATATACACACAATTTGAAACATTCACATTTTACTGTATAAAGGCCAAGTCGACAGTCAGTAAAACACCAAAATACATTACGGTAATGATAACTTTTGGGGGAAATTTGCCTTATTGCCACAAAAAAATTATTCACAATACAAAAAACAGGCTTGGAAATGTATTTTATTTTCATTTATGTGACCAGGACATTGTGACATTTTCACAAGCTGTGCCTGTATTAAGAAATGTATTGAATTGAAGAGGTTTTCAGGTGTCATGTTCGTACTGCCCCTGCAGGTGACACGTTCAGCAGCAGTTCAGGCAGCACTCCAATCGGCAGCATGGACTCCCTCTCCTCCCACTCCTCAGAACAGAACAGCTCCTCCAAAACCTGCTCCTCTCCAACGGCCAAAGACAAGCCCCCCTTCCCCGGCCTGCGGCGGACTCCTTCCTCCCTGTCCTCCAGCGAGCCCCAGGGCCCCACCTGCACCAGCAGTCCAGACTCCAGCTCCAGAGAGGACGTGGGCCGTGTGGATTGGGACGGCTCCTGTCGGAAGAACAGTTGCCAGTCAGCAGTTGCCAGATCTTCATCAGCACCCAGGAAGGCTCCTCACTCTGAAGTAGGAATCAACTCAGCGCAGCTTAACCGCTCGAGTGCCCCGTCTTTACACATCACAGAAGGTAGGGGCCAGTAACATGCATTACTGGTTAAAAGTTTTAAAACATAAGTTTAATTTATTTTTACTTTTATGTTTAAAAGTAAAAACATTTTGCAGTGAAATGTATTTTATGATCAAATAAATGCTGACTTGCTGAGCATGAGACACTGGGGTATATTTTTGAGCAATAGCCTACAATACATTGTATGGGTCAAAATGATCAATTTTTCTTTTATGCCAAAAATCATTAGGATATTAAGTAAAGATCATGTTCCATGAAGCTATTTTGTAAATTTCCTACTTTTAATATATCCAAACTTTTTTATTATTAGTAAAATGCAATGCTAAGGCCTTAATTTGAACAACTTTAAAGGCCATTTTATTTTATTTTTTTGCACCCTCAGATTACAGATTTACAAATAGATGTATCTCATCAAAAAGTTGTCCTATCCTAACAAACCATACATTGTGCTTCTATATTGAACTTTAAGATTAAAAAAATTACCCTTATGACTGGTTTTGTGGTCCATGATCACATATATTCAAAATTTGGACCCGTAGTGTTTTTTCATTACAAAACTGTATTCAAATTTATTTTATTTTTTCTCTTCTTTTCTGTAAATTTTTTAATGTTGGATTAAAACCTCTACACAAAAAGAAACCAATTTACTTCATTTGTTCTTTTGTGTTTGGGGTTCTCTGGAGATCGTAAGAGCTGTGTGGGGTCTGCACAGAACCTAGCATGTGTGGAACATAAAGATGGCATCAGATCCACAGCCTACCATGATCTTCCTCCTAAAACCATACTGCGCCGAAAGCTGGACAACAACAGCTCTACCAACGGCTATCAGAGACCAGGATCAGTGTAAGTGAAACTCTCTTATCAGTATCATACCCACTGATGCTGAAGCTGACATTTGATGGAAACCCAGCTCTGTCTGTTCCTCTATATTCATTCTCAGATAAGAAGTCGTCCAGTTTTGGTAGAAGTTAGAAAAAACTTGATATGTTTGGAGACCATGTCTACCCTGTGAGCCAATCAAAAGTTCATGGTTCAATGACACATCCCAGTCAACATTCGAGGATGAAGGAGAAACTTTTTACAAGGGAAAAACTTTTACAGCTATTATTTTGCATTCTTGTTAAACGTACTGTATGTACTAGTTATATTATGGAAGCCAGTTTCTGCCACTGAATATATATATATATATATATATATATATATATATATATATATATATATGTATATATACTTTTTTTCCTTGAGAATTGCTTGATATAAACTCACAATTGCAAGTTATAAAATCGGAAGAAAATTTGTCTCGGAATTGTGTAATATGAACTCGATGATATTTTGTTTCTCATAATTGCACATTTATATCTTGCGATTCTTTTTTAATAACCCACAATTGCATGTTACAAGTCAGAATTGCAAAATTTGTAAGATATAAACTTACAATTCAAAGACAAAATTCAGTATTGCCATTAACACTATCTCTCTGTTATAACATGAACTCACAATGAGCTGTAAATTTTTTACAGTATTTATTAATCTTAGCTGATGTTACCTAATAATAAAAAACAACACTTCATTGTTAGTCCGTGTTAAATAATCAGGTCCATTGAATAATATTAAAAGTTATAATAAATGATTTAATCATATTACATTATGCATTGTTAACCAACGTTAACAAATGGAATACTTTTGAGGAATAAACTTTTGAGGAAATTGATTTGACAGGCAAAAGTAAAAAAAAAAAAAGATTTTGTTTTGATCTTAGTGCAGTTGATTTATTGTTCAGAAATAATAAGAAACCAATCATGTAAGATGTACATTCAAATTAGTGTCAGCTTTTAAATCACTACATCATGAAGAAGTGAGGAAACGTTGTGCATTATTTTACAGTGCAGTATTTTGTAGTGCAGTTGCTGGCTTGGAGAGAAAGCTGTTGAATGGAGATTGATCGCAGTTGTTCTTTGTTGGCAGGAGTTTTAATTACACTGCTGAAAGGGTTGATGTGACCCAGCGCTGGTTTTTAAATGCTCTCCAGGGAAGGACATATAATTTTGTCATGACAGAGAAGAAAAGAAACATCACAGCTCACCAGGGTTGGGGAGTAACGGAATACATGTAACGGCATTATGTAATCAGGATACAAAAATCCAGTAACTGTAATCCGTTACAGTTACGTCAAAAAACGTAGTAATCAGATTATAGTTACATTTTGAAAAAAGGGGGAATACTTTCAGGATTACAATGGTTTCATTTAAAACTAAATAAATCAGTATTTTGGCATAATAACACTATATTAAGCAGCTCGATTAATGACTCACGCGAGTCACGTGTGCCACCCGCTGGTGCATGCGCAAATAACAGCTGTCTGCAATCTCCTCAGACGCAGATTGATTCACTGCTGCAAAAACGCGTTCATTTCATGGAAATTCCGCTGCTATTTTGTTTAAAAAGAAGAAATTGCAAACAACGTTGAACAGTGCAAACTGTGCCTTCCAGGAAAGAAAACGTCTCTAGGTTACGTATGTAACCCTAGTTCCTCGAGGGAACGAGACGCTGCGTCGAAACGCTTTGGGGAACGCGTTTAGCGTGAGCGACTCTGAATATGATATCTAATCTGTCTTATGGAAGAGTGTGACGTCACGGGCGAGGTGACGTAAGCGACCAGGAAGCTATAAAGGCACGAGCCGCACAGCTGGCTTCAGCTTCGAGTACCAGCAAGCGCCGGCAGGGGTGCCGGGGGTATGGCCTCGAGACGCAGCGTCTCGTTCCCTCGAGGAACTAGGGTTACATACGTAACCTAGAGACGTTCCTCTTCAGGAACTCGAGCTGCGTCGAAACGCTTTGGGGAACGAGTACCAACGCTGCCAGACTACCAAACCCCTGCCTAGTGTGTATCCGAAGAGCACAGCTTAGGACGAGGGGAATGAAGTGCCTGGAGTGACTGGCATGTCTAAGCCATAGAATCTTTCAAAGGTAGAAAGCGTGGAAACCCCGTAGCATTGCAGATGTCCAGCATGGACGCACCTGCTAGAAAGGCCTTGGAGGCCGCCATACCCCATGTAGAGTGAACCTTGGCTCCCGACAGCGGGGGATGACCAGAGGGCTCAGAGTGGCGTTGATAGTCTCAACTATCCAACGACTAGTAGTCTGCTTAGAAGCAGGGAAACCCCTCTTGGGGGGACCGCAGCATACAAGCAATTGGTCCATTTTTCTCCACAGGGCAGCTCTGTGGGCGTATGCATCCAGCGCTCGAGCTGGACACACACAATTTAGCTTCTCTTGGTCGGGCTCCCAAAAGGGAGGAGGACAGAAGGCCTGCAGCACTACAGGTTGTGGTGTGGTAGAGGGCACCTTAGGAACATATCCCGCTCGAGGGTATATGAACACTTTGGTCATGCCAGGTGCAAAATCAAGATAGGTAGGGGCCACAGAGAGGGCCTGTAAATCTCCTACTCTCCTCAGAGAGGTAATGGCCAACAGAAGGCAGTTTTAAGAGTCAGATGTCTATCTGAGATATCTTGAATAGGTTTAAATGGGGGTTTGCACAACACATCTAACACCACAACCAAGTCCCACGGGGGAATACGGGACCGTACTGGAGGTTTCAGCCTCAGCGCACCGCGGAGGAAACGTGTAACTAGGGGGTGTCTTCCCAAAGACTGGCCATCGAGAAGGGCGTGGTAGGCCGCAATAGCCGCCACGTAGACCTTCAACGTGGAGTGGGTCAACCCTGCAGAGAGCCTAGCCTGTAGAGACTCCAGAACTGTACCAATCGGGCAGTTTGCTGGGTCTAACCGGCGGTCTCTGCACCATGAGGTGAAGAGTTTCCACCTCAGGGCGTACAGTTTCCTCGTTGAGGGAGCTCTGGATTGGAGAAGGGTCTCAACAACCTCGGTTGAGAGACCGGCTGCTAACAGTTGCGCCCCCTCAGGGGCCACACCCACAGCTTCCACAACTCCGGGCGAGGGTAAATTATCGTACCCTGCGCCTGCGAGAGTAGGTCTGTCCTGATCGGTATCTCCCATGGAGAGCCGTCGAGGAGCAAGACTAGATCTGAGAACCATACTCGGCCCAGCCAGAACGGGGCTACTAACAACAGACGGACCCCGTCCCGGCGTACTCTCGCCAGAACTCCCGGGAGCAGAGCGATAGGGGGAGATGCGTACAGACGAAGCCTCGGCCAGGTCTGTACCATGGTGTCCAGTCCCAGAGGAGCTGGATGAACTAGAGAGAACCAAAGGGGGCATTGTTCTACTTGAGCCCTGCCAAATACTCTCCATATCTGCTTCACTGCTTCTGGGTGAAGTCTCCATTCCCCGGGCCTCAGCCCCTGCCTCGACAGTATGTCTGCTCCCATATTTTGTTTCCCAGGAATATATACTGCTCTTAACGAGAGGAGTTTGCTTCTGGGACCACACCAGGATCTGGTGCGCCAGCTTGTACAAAGGGCGCAAGCGCAGACCTCCCTGGTGGTTGATATAAGAGACCACCGATGTGTTGTCGGTGCGCACCAACACATGGTGACCCCTCAGGTCTGGGAGAAAGTGCTTCAGTGCACGAAAAACTGCTAGCATTTCTAGACAATTGATATGCCATGTTTGATGGCGATCACTCCACAGACCACGGGCAGGGTGGCCACTCATGACTGCACCCCAGCCAGTGAGGGATGCATCTGTTGCTAGCGTTACACGGCGACAAAGAGCTCCCAGCACCGGGCCCTGTTTCAAGAACCAAGGTTTCTTCCACATGTCTAAGGCACGTAGGCAGCGCCGCGTGACCTTGATAGTGCGAAGTAGATTGCCCCTCGGGGAAATCCCTTGGTCTTGAGCCACCACTGTAGGGGTCTCATGTGCAGCAGGCCAAGAGGTATCACGTTGGACGCAGCTGCCATCAGACCCAACAATCTCTAAGACTGTTTGACAGTGAGTGACTGGCCTTCTTTGACTCTCTCGACTGAGATGCGGATCGACTCGATACGAGCAGGGAACAATCGTGCCTGCATCGCGGTCGAATCCCATACTACGCCTAGATAGGTGGTTCTCTGAACCGGAGAAAGCACACTCTTCTTGGCGTTCAGTCTCAAACCCAGCTCCCCCATATGTGCGAGAACGACACCTCGATGCCGAGCCGCAACCTGCTCTTGACTGAGCTTAAATCAACCAGTCGTCGATGTGGTTGAGAATGCGGATGCCCTGCATGTGCAGGGGGACCAGAGCCGCGTCTACACATCTTGTGAACATGCGGGGTGAGAGTGCAAGGCCGAAGGGAAGTACTCGATATTGGTAGGCTTTGCCCCCGAAAGCGAACCTCAGAAACTTCCCGTGTTGTGGAAGGATGGAAATGTGGAAGTATGCATCTTTGAGATATATTGTGACAGACCAGTCCTCGGACCTGATCTGATCTATAACATGCTTGATCGTGAGCATTTTGAACTTCAATCTCATAACTGAACGATTTAAGACCCTCAAGTCTATAATCGGACGCAATCCCCCATCCTTCTTTGGAACTGTGAAATACCAGCTGTAGAACCTGGACTCCCTGTCTTGAGAAGGGACCACCTCGATGGCCTCCATCTCTAATAGGGTTTCACTTCCTGTTCCATAACCAGACCCTGCCCGGGGCGACCATCGTCGGAATGACCCCGTTAAACATCGGCGGTACAGAGCCGAACTGAATACGGTAGCTTTTTCTACTGTGTGCAGGACCCATTGAGATACATTTGGCAGTAGTTTTCACGCTGCTAAATAATCTACTAAGGGAATCAGTCTCTCAAGACTGACCTCTGGTGTAATAGGCCCCCGCAGGGCGCTGGGGACCGCTGCGCCCTGGAACACTGGCAGGGTTGGCAGACCGGCCCCCAGAGGGCGCTGAGGCGAGACGGGAACCGTGTAATGCGGTGTACGCCGCTCCACCCCAGTAGGGGCCGCCCTCTGCAGTCGTGACCGAAACGTGTCAGGACTTCTTAACCGAGGGCCTCACAGCCTGAAGTACGGCCCTCAGATCCGCCTTCGGCTGGAAAAAACCCTGGTTCAGAGCGTTGCTTCAGCCTCCGGTCCCGACGCAGGGGGAGCGCGGGTGGCAACGCTCTGACTACAGACTGGGAGGGCTGCTCTCGCCCAACAGCCCCTCCAGTATATATAATTTCTCAGAGTGAGATGAGTGTCATTATATTCCTCAGAATTTAATGCAAACAAACAATCAGACGAGTAAACACGGTCTGCATTGTTAATATAATTCATATGTAACTTCTCATAGTCAGATAGATACTGAATTTAATTCCTCAGAATTAATGCAGTTAACCAATCAGACGAGTAAAGACGGTCTGGATTTGGTAAGATTTACATCAAAACTGAAAATGATGTAGTACACGCGCTGCCTCGGCAACACGGGAGCCGCTTAGTCAACACAAACAATATAAATCTCCTCTGAGATAAGTAGCTGCAGCTGTGAGTTCACAGAGGGGGAAGGAACCGCTTCGCGTGCTTCCGAACCTCGATGAACCCTAAATCTAGGGAATACGGGTGGAGATAGGCAGAGCCGTCTTCGATCCGTCCTAGATATGCGAGAAGCACAGTCAGCCCCCTTATTTTTATTTGCGAGAGCTGGCTGCGTGAGCTGCGCTCCTCATTAATGCTGCTCGTTATACAGTTAGGCATTAATATGTTTGTGAAACTGATGCTTGTGTAACTGTTTGTCTGTGCAGCTGATGTTTATGCAGCTTATGTTTGTGTAACTGCGAGCTCATCGACGCCCTCCATTTTAATCTCCTCGGAGAAAAAAAAGGCGGTGCGTCACGGCCGTCACTCGGGGGGAAGGACCGAGCACTCGGGCTTCCGCACCCGGAGATCGGGCAGATCTGGCGGGTGAGGTAGGAGATAGGGACGCGCCCGTCTCCCTACCCTCCAGCAGATCTTATCTGCGAACCCAGCGAGTGCAGGCGCCGCTCCGCCTCGGCGAAAGCAGGACCGACACCGCGAGGAACGCTGGCGAAGACTCCCCCTCGAGAGAGTCCTCCGGGATCGAAGCGTCCACACTGGCTTGTACCAGTGCAGGCAGTCGGCTCCCTGAAGAGCCGAAACAGCGTGCCTCAATCCCAGGCAGACCGCGCACAGACCGTGTATTCTCACTCGTGATGAACACACAATCTGAAACGCGATCTGGAATCGCCTTTCAGATGTCTCGTCTTAGGTTTGCTCTTTGACTATTGCTTACTTTTCGAGGAGCTAATAGTGACAAACAACAATAAATAAGACTGACAAGACAGAATGACATGCACACACAGAGCGCTTGCTGAAAACGCAGAAGCTGAAGCCAGCTGTGCGGCTCGTGCCTTTATAGCTTCCTGGTCGCTTACGTCACCTCGCCCGTGACGTCACACTCTTCCATAAGACAGATTAGATATCATATTCAGAGTCGCTCACGCTAAACGCATTCCCCAAAGCGTTTCGACGCAGCTCGAGTTCCTGAAGAGGAACACTTTCTTCATCGAAGGATTCGACATCCAACCTAAAGAAGCATTTGCACTTTTAAAATTTAGTTTTATATTTGCAAAGATAATCCATACTATTCTCTATTTTCCTTTTGAAGAAACATTTTCCATTGTCTAAAATTGTTCTTATTATATTTTCACTGAGAATTTTTTTTTTTATTTGTATTCTCTATTTTCATGTTGAAGAAACATTTTCCATTGTCAAAAAATTGTGTTCTTATTATATTTGGTTGAAAAAAAATGAATTTGTATTCTCTATTTTCCTGTTGAAGAAACATTTCCTTAAAATTCTTTCTTATTATATTTTCTTCAAAATAAAACAAAATAATCTGTAATACCAATACCATGCACTAGATGTCTGTATAGTCCTTTACATATATATTAATTCAGGGCTGTGAATTTCTTAATTAATAAATGTTGTTTTAAAAAAATATTTTACCTTTAAGTAATCCAGAAGTAATCCAAAAGTAATCAGTTACATTACTTTCATATTGTGGTACTTGGATTACGTTACTGAATACTTTTTTTATGAAGTAATTAGGGCTGTCAAATGATTAAAATTTTTAATCAAATTAATCAGAATTTTCAGTGGATTAATCATGATTAATCACTATTTGCAATTACACCTGAATCCTAACCATTTTTTTTTTTTTCTGAAATGCGTACCAAAAGAGAAATAATAGGACACAGATACATAATTTTCATGTATTGATTCATCAATATGTGGTTCTTTTTTTTCTGAATTTCAAAAGTTTAACATTTACTTAATCAAATTTACCTGAGCACTATATCAAACCATGCCATTTAACTACAGATAGTGTAAGAGTTTTAGGTGAACCAGTGGTTAAATATAGCCACATATCTATGAAATTATGCATAGAGAAACTCAAAAGAATGAACTCAGAAACACAAACATGCGCCCTCTGCACTCTGGGCACTCTTGTTTTTAGGAGGTGTTCATTTGCTCTGCCACAATACTTTAGGATCGATATTTTCACGTTCTGAAGGCTTCAAGTGCCAGTAAAACCAAGTAAAAATGCAAATGCTTTTTCAAACAGCTGTAATTTTCGCTGCATTGCATGTAGGCGTTCTGCGCATGGGCATTGTGAAACACAGGACGCTATAACAGGAAGAAGCTCCAGCGTATCAACTACCAAAGTCGTCTCTGTTTATCGAGCTTGGCATGAATGTATTTGAGAGTAACTGGGGTAAAACCTTAAGCTTCTTCTGTGTTTTCGTCGCAGCGATCGCCGCTGTTTTTTACTATCTTGAGAATTCAGAGATCGACGATACTTTCCTGACCTAAATAATTTGTCACACTGTGCATGCGTGAAATGCGTTAAAAAATTTGACGTAATTAACGACAAACAACTAATTAACGTCGTTAACGCGCTATTTTTGACAGCCCTAGAAGTAATTAGTAACTGTAACGGAATACATTTTTAAAGTAACCCTCCCAAGCCTGCAGCTCACTTAAGAGGACACAAAACCAATTTTATTTGCTTATATAAAATGTACAGCCACAACTGTTAGCATCATGTTGATTTGAAAAATGTTTGTCCTGTGGATTTGTATGTTACTTTAATAGTTATAAAGTGTAAATGAATTACTGCTACATCTGTATACTATGCATATTATATATCCTTAGTGTGAATTTACCAGTAATTTATCAGCTCACAGCAATGTTTTACTGTAAATGTAAGGGTCAAATTGATGCTACTTGAAAAAGGTTTATTTATTCAGCCTAATTCTTGTGACGTCAGATCTTTGAAATTGACAATCATCCTAACATTTGGCACGGTTTTATGTTTCAGGGCTGCCAGAGCGCTGATTTTTGAGAATGCATCAGCTGTAAAAACTCCTCCCTTGGGAAGGTACCAATGGACATGGCCCATAAAAACATCAATGTTTTCACATATATTTAACATCATAAAAAATAAAATCAACAAATATCTCTTTTAAAACAGTGTGTGAGCACATCCATAAATCATTTCTGATTTTAATCCTCAGAGATGCCAAAGCCATATATCCATGTGAAGCAGAACACAGCAATGAGCTGAGCTTCCCACAGGGGGCCCACTTCTCCAATGGTGAGTCTATCTATCTATTTATGTATCTATCTACAGGGTTCATACAGGTGCTTGAAATCCTTGAATTTTAGCATAGTGTTTTCAAGTTTTAAAAAGGTCTTGGCTTTTTGATAAAGTGCTTGAAACTGCTTGAAATTGCAATTGCATTGGTTTTCTAATTATGTTTTATTAATTAATAACATAAGTTCACTTTTTAGACAAAATGCCGCTACTCTCGAGTCAGCGACAAGAGGCTGTAGTGTGATCTATTGATGTGCGCCCTCTGATAAACGGGAGAACGGGAGATAAAAACATGTTGCCACTTCAGTGAGTGTTGGCTTGAAAACAACAAATTCAAATTTTGGTTAAAAAAAAAACAAGTCCCCTGTAAAGTCAGCTTAAAATGCCTATGCTCAGTTAAACCAAGTATGATCAGACTGTCGCGATAAAAGTGAAAATAATAAAAGAAACATTTCAAAGTAAGAACGTAACACGGGTGTTTTCATATTAATGCATCTCTGAAGTAAACCGACTGCCTTCAGACAGCCTTTCTCACCTACTTATATTGTCTGATAAATTAGAGCTGTGTAAACGTTAAACCCTGTCTGCATTTGTGATCAGAGAAACAATAAACAACAAGTCTACTCTACACTGCTCAACACTCGCATTTGAATCATCAGTGGCAAATTATTGAAATATATAAAAACGTACTTATAGGCTGTGAGTCAGAAGTGCCCCTTTAAAGGGGTCCTATTATGCTCTTTAACAAAGTTTCGATTTTGTTTTGGGGGTGTACTAGAACAGGCTTTCACACTAGGTTGTTCGAAAAACACATTATTTTTCACATATTTTACATTATTACAACACCTCTCTCCCCAGTCTGGCATAAACGGCTCGAATAGTTCTTGTATCAAATGAAGGCCCAACTTCCGAAATATGCTGTGATTGGTTAGCTGGGCCAGTGTGTATTGTGATTGACAGCACTTGGCCCCTGGTCAGGAAATGTCATGCTCCTTACCATAGACCTCATCGACTGTGAGCTTCAGTGTAAATACTGTGTCAAAATCAGATCCATTTGAGCGCGATTTAAACCCAGATGATTGTAACCACTATAAGTTTGTGTGCCTTGTGAAAGCTAGCATGTCTCCGACATAGAGATGACATCACAAATCCCTGAAAATATGCGTTGTCGTCCAAAGGAGTCATTTGTTGCAGTTTTTGAAAAGTGATTTCTGTTAAATATAATATTTATTTTTGAAGTGTACTTAGAACTTTGTAACTTTGCAGATCTTTTTATGTTTAAACAGCAACATCACAGACTAAATTAAGTTGAAAAAGTGTAAAAGCATAATAGGACCCCTTTATTTTTAAGAGTCAAAAGTGTAAAGAATTATTTTAATTTAAAGTACAAAAACATATTATTGCTGAAATGTTTTAGATTTTTGAAGGCACATTAGCTTTTTGTTCTGAACAAAAACAGCAGACAGGCTTATTGAAAAAACTAATTCATCCTCTGCCACCCGAGCTGCTGAGAAACAAAATAATTCTTTATACTATTGACTCATCCCTTTTCTTTATCTCTTACAAATATTTTAAAGACTCAAATGTGAGGTTTGTCACTTCATAAATTTCTTTCTATTTGTGAAAACCTGTATTTAATATGTCGCCATTTACATTGTCCTACCCTGCACATACAATATTTATTGTAAAATCATTTTTTTATTTTATAATTTATACACTATATGTTGGTTATATTATGCAATGCAATATGCAATCCAGACTGGTGGTTTTTAAAGGGTTAGTTCACCCAAAGATTAAAATTATGTCATTAATGACTCACCCTCATGTTGTTCCAAACAGGTAAGACCTCTGTTCATCTTCGGAACACAGTTTAAGATATTTTAGATTTAGTCTGAGAGCTTTCTGTCCCTCCATTGAAAGTGAGTGTACTGTATACTGTCCATGTCCAGAAAGGTAAGAAAAAGATCATCAGAGTATTTCATGCAACATCAGAGAGTCAGTTAGAATTTGTTGAAGCATCGAAAATACATTTTGGTCCAAAAATAACAAAAAAATATGACTTTATTTAGCATTGTCTTCTCTTCTGGGTCTGTTGTGAGCGCGTTCACAAGACTGCAGTGTAGTGATGCCCGGTTCGTGAACGAATAATTCGATTTAACTGGTTCTTCTAAGGTTGTTCTTAGAACCAGTTCACAAATCGCACTGAATCGTTTGAAACGACTCTCCAATAAGCATTATGGCCATTACATAGTCAACGCGAGCAATGCGCTCCCTTTCATAGTCCAAACAGTGGACGCAAGCGTCACGCGCAATGCATTTTCTCAAACGGTACACTGACTGAACTGCTGTGAAGAAAGAAATTAAGATGAACAGATAATGAGCAGAGCCAGTTAATGAACAAATGATTGACAAATGATTGACTCGTTCTCGTTCTCGGACGTGTCTGATTTGAGAACCAAGAAGCTGATGATACTGTGCATGCGTGATTCAGTGTGAAGCAGACTGACACACTGTGTGTCTGAATCAAACTGGTTCTTTTGGTGATTGATTCTGAACTGATTCTGTGTTAATGTTATGAGCGTAGGTGAACTGAAGCCTTGAATGAAGGGCCGCCAAAGACGTCGAGTACAAAAGAACCGGTAAACTGTTTTTTTCAACCGGTTTATTGAATCAAATATTGTAATTTTTGGACCTGAATGTATTTTTGATATCTTCAACAAATTCTAACTGACCCTCTGATGTCACATGGACTACTTTGATCATGTTTTTCTTACCTTTCTGGACATGGACAGTATACCGCACATACATTTTCAATGGAGGGACAGAAAGCTCTCTGACTAAATAAAAAATATCTTAAACTGTGTTCTGAAGATGAACGGAGGTCTTACGTGTTTGGCATCATTTTCATTTTTGGGTGAACTAACCCTTTAATAGAACAAAAACATCTGATTTAAAATGGAAAAACTGAAGTGTGTGGGGCGGGGGGTCTATGAATGACCTTTGAATGAACTGTGGCAGCAATATATACTAAGAAACATTGAGCAATTCTGACCATTAATCTGATACAAAATCTCCACATTTCTGTGTTGGGAATGTGTTCTGAGGGAAGTTAAATTTTTTAACTTGCAGTGACTGTTACAAATCTCAAAAAGAGAATGAACTATGACTGGACTGATGCACATTGCTGCATACCAGGGCATTAATATTGATAGAAAATAATGCATTCCTGTGTCTGCTCTGTGTAACAACCATCTGTTGTTGTTCTTCGTACATATCAGGACTGGGATTTTATAGCTGGATGTATTTTCCACAAGCAACAGACTTGGCTGGGCACCAGGGCATTGAAACAGGTCACAGTAACCTGGTGAAGGCAGTGTCTTTCACTCTCTAAAGCTCAGCAAACACTTAACACAACATAAACCTCATCTTACCCAGCAACCCTCTCACTATGTTGACTTTTGAGAGCTTTGCCAATAAAAACCGATTTAAAACTTCGTTATTTTCTGATCTCATCTGCCTAATGCTTTACAGACTAAACAGATGTTTTGATAGTTCAGTGTACACTGAAATGCGTCATTACAGGGTGAGTAATTTGTGAGGTCCTTTGAAAGCTTTATGGTGTTCATTTATTAAGTCAAGTCACCTTTATTTATATAGCGCTTTTAACAATACAGATTGTGTCAGAGCAGCTTTACAAGTATCAAATAGGAAAATAGTGTGTCAATAATGCAACTGGACAATAGTATCTTTGGAACCAAGTCGATGCAAGTACAGTGTCCCGAAATTAGGCAAGCCGGTTGCAATAGTGGCAAGAAACCAAAACTCTAACTCAATCCTTGGAAGAAACCAGGCTCAGTCAGGGGGACAGTTTTCCTCTAACCAGACGAACCAGGACTTTGTTTCAATGCTGCAGCAAAGTCAGATTGTGCAGAGGACTCATCTGACTTGTATCAGAGCAAACTGGCCTGACTTGATCCGTCATTAATTGAAACTCTGCATGTGCGGTTCACTGATCAGAATCAGAATGCCCCCCTTTCCTAGGTTACTATAGTTAATTTGAAAACATCACTTTAGAACTAGTAAAGGAGGAACATTGAGTTGCTTCAATAAATGCTTATTGCGTCACTATTAAAAGTTCACTTTATTATGTGATTACGAGTGTGATAACCTGATACAGCATTAATTTTTCAGTTCAGTCTCCTATTCACAATAAAACAATAGTTTGAATGTCCGCTGAGGAAAGCGATGTCTTTGTGGTACTATCCTTTCATCTGTTATTAAGGGTGATTTCCGATGACAGCGCTGCTCAGTGCATTTGTTGGATGCATCTTCCTTGTTTACAACCAGTCTCTTTCAAAATAAAAGTCTTCACTGTTGAGTCTCTTGGTTACAGTATAATGTAACTAAAATCATCATCACAAACACACACAACCCATCCTACAGCCTTGTGCCAACAGACAAATCTCAGCTGTGCTGATATATAGCCATATCACACTGTTACTCATGTGATGTCACTCATTTATAGTCAGAATAGAATCTTGTAATTTCTGATAGTCGTATTAATGCTTCTAAAATTTAGATATCATTGGTAACAGCAAATCAGCAAACAACATTCAATTAAAATCGAATAATTAGGCTAAGTTAATTTAGCTAATTTAATTTAGTTAAAGGCATGTAAAATATCAACAAACATACACTGTATCGATCCAATGATGTTCAGTCATCCGTCCCAGAACACTTTAAAAAATGTATCCTTTGTTCTGCCCCTAAGTATGAGTAATAATACTATAGAGTTTCCCTATCAAGTCTTCCCCACTAAACTTTCTCATTTTCTTCTGTGTAGTGTATCCTTCAGTGGAACCAGGCTGGCTCCAGGCCACATTTGAGGGCAAAACAGGCCTCGTTCCTGAAAATTATGTGGTGTTCTTCTGACAATCGTTCAACCCGGAGGGGCCAAGCATTTCATGGCATCCATGGCAACATCAACTTTAGACCAAGGGCTTTAAATACATATCAGTCATTGATGGCTTTGCAAGTGGACTGTGTCATTAATATGACATTGAATCTTAAGAGATAATGAACGGTACACACCACCGTGATGCAGCACAATGATGATTAATGTCCAAAAAGCAGCCATAATTCTAGACAAATGGGTTCCAAAGCTTTTGCTGAGGCAGACATGTTGAAATTGATATCATGTGCTGCTTGAATTCTACAGTAGATACACAAATTCACATGCACCAGGTAACCAGGTGGTGTGATGGACTGCACAAAATGCTCTTTTTAGGTCTACTATGTGGTGGAATACTGTAATTCTGTTAAGAAAGATAAGCTAAGACAGGCTTTCTTTTATTTTAGCTCAATACTTACTGCCTTGAAATGAAGGAGAATAATGTTAAACCTCAGCAGAAACTATTTGAGCTGTGAATCACTGTCATGTTTAATTCAATTCAACAGTACCCAAACTCTGCTGTGTGTAGTTTATTTCATCATGAATGTACTAACTTTTACTGTCATTAATATTCAAAAGCCTGAAACCACATTTTTTTGGATTCTGAACATTTTAAACAGAGAAACTATAAGAAAATGAATTTCTGCAATATGTCTAGGTGACAAATCAATTAATTGTAGGCTTCCACGTAAATTTTGACATTGATCAGATTTCCAGCTTAACACTGAAACTCAAGATGATTTTAAGAATATCTTTAAATCATGCTGGAGAACATGATCATCAGGTTTAGTTATGCCGCTTTAGTGCTGCTGACATTAAAGGGACAAACAATATATACATTTACATATTTTCAGTTATAATATTCATATTCATCACATTATGCTGTTAATAAAATGTATTTTGTATGTATGTTATTGACAAATAGAATTCTACATGCACTACTGGAATCAGCCATTCAAGAACAACTATTTGGTGGACAGTGAAACGTTCCAGTTTTGAGTTGAAATATTGGCACCCCTGGAACACTGCTTATTCCAAAACATCAGTGGAACACAACTGAGTGTTCCAGTTTTTTTTTATCATTTAAATGTCTAATATTTTCTGATACACTTTTATTCCTAATCCAGTTTGGAAATTTTGGAAATCTCTGGTTTAGAGAATGAGATAGCAGTGGATCATGTGTCCGTTTTGCATCCAGGTCACTGCAGAAGGTCAAGTAAGATTCACTCTTTACAAATACTAATCAAGTCTAGCTCTAGCAGCTTCATTGTTCATGATGTTCAGGTCACATTATTCCTTCTGAAGTTTAAGATGACACCGACTGTCAGTGTCAACAACCCCAATATGGTACGTCTTATTGTCTCCATAATTAAATGTTCCAAATTTGTACTATGAATATGAGAACAGAAGTTTATATATGGATAATTATTTTGTAAATCATATATTTTTCTTCTTAATTCATTTTTGTTCCGTCAATAAATTTGTTTAGAAAATGAAATCCACTTCTTGTCTTCTATTTAAGAAAAGCTAAATGATCAGAAATAACATTAGACATCAGTCACTTCGTTCCGGTGGAGATCTGAGGAGAAACAGCATCAGATGTATTTGGAAAGGAGGCGTTTGCCAAGATCCCAGTGTTCTTTCCCAATTAAAAGCATGAGAATGCTCTGTGCCCTCAACTGCTGATGTTTGTCTGATACTCCCTTGACTATCATGACAGATGATCCAAAAAAAAAGTTTTTGTTTTTTCAAAATGTATGCTCTTGCCTTCTGCTTTAAAAATAAGCATCAGACTGGATCAAAGTATACAGCGATCCATTAATTATACAGTGAACGCTGAGCTAATGAGCTCTTTGTCTTTCAAACATTGTTATTGTATGCAATCAGGGGTGGTTGTTTTTTTTTTTTTTATTAGATATTTCATAATCATGTACTTTTCATTTGAAATGGTGTGAGCAGATACTGTGTATATATGTAAGTACAATCAAAGGTGCCTGGCACTGTCCACTTGACACTTGAGACAGATAAGCATTTCCCTTTCATCACACTCAGACACATTTCCTGAAAATCTAGTATTAAAAAAAAAAAGTTTATAATTTAATCATAAATTACTGTCTAACATTTTTTGTAATATTTAAGTAATAATCTGAAAAATAACAAAGGCTTTGAAAAACCCATACATCACATTTTTTCAGCACATTTTAAGACCACTTTTCTTTGTAATGTTTTTGTAAAAGGCAATAGCAGGTTTAATAATACTGCATGATTATATGTTGTCTTCAGATTCTGGTTCTCTCTCCACATTGAAAAACTGTGGATTTTCAACTACCACATTTGATCAGAACTCGTGACTATTATAAGGGGATGATTGTACATGGAAAGATGCATGTCTATGTTATTTAGATGTGGTACACATTCATCAGAGATGAAAATCAGCACAGACCCAAGCGTCCTGTCTGGATCACTTGTTGTGAAACATAAGGGGTTTGACCATTCCCGCCAGCACTTTCGGCAGCTGTGATGCAATGACCTCTGACATCATCTCTGGAAACTCCACCTTCATGGCATCCGCCTGGATGTAAGTGGTCAGACAGTACAGATTGACCTTCTTTGTAATCTACACAAAGATAAAGTCAACGTCACATATCAGGCTCCCATATCATGCTTTCAGCATTCTGTTATCTAACAAGTGATGACGTGAATAAAGCTGCGTCATTAGTGATGTGAACTATTTCATATGAAAGATTTGATACATGAGATAGCTTTATTCCTTTGATGTCTTTTTCAAATTTACATCAATCAGTTTATTACAATGTGTTCTAAAACAACATATTAAAGGGTTGTTCACGCCAAGGAAGATAGCTGGAACTATAAAGGTTTATAAATTGTTCTGATTCTGAGAATATGGAAGCCCAGTTGCATGTGTAGGCTATAGTTCCCTTTTGTTTAGTTTTTTCACTCATGCTGTACCTCGTGCATGGTGTCCATGAGTTTGGTCAGATGGTAGAATCTCTGTGAGCTGGCCACCACTCCTTTCTCCTTCAGCTGGATGACTTTCGTCAACTCACAGATGTAGTTCTGTCTCATTTCATCAAACTGTGTTTGACTCTTCAAGCCTTCCAGAGGAACTGTCACAAATTCATCATGTTAAATCATTACACTGCCAAAGGTCATGTTAGAGTTAACCACAGCATTATTGTTACAGATCAATTAAATGTTCCTTCTATAAATTGCTATAAAACATTGCCAGTTTTACCATCAAAACAGAGCTTTGATATGACTTTTTAACTTAGTTACACAGTTACTCATATTGTTGACTGAAACATTCTATCAGTAAAATAATGTTGCAGTCAGCTCAATTTAAAAGCTGCTTTGGCATTACTGTTGTTCTTATTTGAAAAATGTTTGCTTGAAATTGAAACTTAGTTGGACTTTCAAGGCCTCACAGTTTGCCAATTGCGTATCTCTGTTGATCCGTGCAGACTGGCATAGGGCCACTGCTTTAAAATTGTCCAGATTGTTAATATCCCATTCTGGAACACCGTGCTGATCTGTAGCGGGTCAGTCTGTAAGAGTTTTATGGGTCAGAGAGGATTTATTACCAGTGTTGAGGAGCATCAAAGCCTTCATGCATAGAAACTCTTCTTTGGTCACTTGCAAGTTGGCAAATTCCTGTGGAACGAATTGCATAGCCAAGCACAAATCGTAGATCGGAGACCTCCTCATCTGATCTCTAAAATTTAAACAGCTCTATGAGAATACTGAGTATATGCATATCTAAATGTCTGTTATTTACTGCACAGCTGTTAATTGCATATAGGTATTATGAGCATAATCTCTTAAGAGCACAATAAAGAAAAAAAGAAAAACAGCATAAAATTACAATTATGTAATTGCCACAGACCAATGGTAGTTCAAAGGTGTTAACCAATCGATGCAAACGTTTCCATAAATTTCATTTCGACAAGCTGTTATGGAATCCTAACCAAATTTTGTTTTGGCCTGATTTTGTTTCGGAAAGACGTCATACAAATTTGTTTATCAATTTTTCTTGAAGTATACTAAGGGCCTTTACTCTAATTCAGTTGTCTTTACTGTTACTTACTGGCTCAAGATGAGATCGGGCGCAAAGTACAAGTAATCACTGGTGACATTCTGAAAGGTTCTCCAACCCAGCGAGAACAACATTAAACCCATCCAAGAATACTGGATTAACGTCATCTGGTCATTGATGTGCAAATTGCGAAAACCTGTTAAACACAGAAGTACAACAAAGATCTTTAGTAAAGCCTTTGATCTCGTTCTTTAAAATTCCAAAAGAAGGATTTCCCAGCACAGAAGAACCATTCTGGGTTCCACAAATAACCAGTGAACAATTCTTAAAAGAACTGTGAAGAATATTTAATTAATCTGAAGAACGTTTGTTCAATGGAAAGTTTCCACTGTTAATGGTTCTTCATGGAACCAGAATTCTAGATTCCATTAAAGAACTTTTCTTTTTAAGGGTGTAATCTGAGATGTTTGTTAGGCTGATTGTAAGGGTGTTAGTTACCTGGAAGAGACTTGGACCATCTGACAATCCAGAGCAGCTGCCTCTCACAGAGTCTGTTGAGACTGTTGAGGAGAAGATGAGGGAGCTCTGGTTGCGAGTTGTCGTAGCCAGAGTAAACCACCTGTGGCTCAATGTTCTCCAGAATGTTGATCATCTGAGGTGACAGCTGCAGCTCACGGATCGCTGGCATGCAGGGCACGGAGGACACAGTCTGACCATCAGCCAGCAGGGGCAACGGACCCTGGAACATCAGCGATGGATTCAACCCCATGACCTTCAAACCCACAATCCGCTTCATTTTACGGCCTGAAACACACAGATGTACTGTAATGAGGGGCCACCTTGATTATCTTGAAAACCCAACTTTTCATTGGTCATCTATATTAGCTCAGGTCCATTAAATAATTTTTGACAGATTTCTAATTTTAATAATTTATAAGTAGATGTTGGAACTAACATTGACCAAGATTAATAATTCATGCTTTAGAAGTATTTTTCATCGTTAGTCTATGCTAACTGCTATCGATAACTAATGTTACCAAATGGAACCTTGGTATCACTGGCCTCAACATCTTAAAGTCTGACTGTCCATTAAGTCCAAGAAGCTTGAAAAATTATGTATTTAATATATCAAAACAAAACCTAATATGTAAAAGAAATGAGTCGCATCAAAGATACCTCCAAGCATCATCCCTGCCTGGTAGCACTTTCTAAGACGACACGAAGGGCAGTTTTTCCTCCTGATTTTATCAACAATACAGTCATTCCGTCCAGCACACAGGTAGTTATGGTGACCTAGACAAGAGACAAGAAAATTCTCAACCCTTTAAGAAAAATGATTATACTTAGGAGATAAAATAAATCTATCCACACAGATGCGCATAATTGATTCCAGTTCTCCACCGGAAGTCATCTAGGAACATGTTATTTTTAAAGGAGGATGATTTGGAGAGTACGAGGGGAAAAAAGAGAAGAGTAAATTGGTTTGCAGCAAGGCTGACAAGGGCATAGTGACATGGCCATGGTCAGACACAGTGGCTCTTACATATCTGTCCTCAGTGATAAGAATAACAAGTCAGAGAAAGAACACGGTGAACACTGGCCCAAATGATAATAGTCTTCTGGGACACTGTATACACCGTGACTCACATACATTGAAACATGATATAAAGGTTTCTGAGAGCACCACAATTTATCTTTTGTAGCTTACCGTTAACATTTTGTTTGCTTTCAGGCCATCTACTATATGCTAATGTGTTCCATAAAATGTAAAATAATAACATTAAGAATGTGTGCACATGTAAGAAAAAAAAATAATAATAATAATTGTAGGTCTAAATGCTATTTTTTGTCCAATGAAATGCTCTCTAAAATGAAATCCCGGTCCCCAATATCATCTTCTAGCATAGTAGCAAATCATGCTCATGGCTGTGAGGTAACTGAAGCCTATTTCCTAGGCCTTAAATATGTCCCACTCAAACTTCCTGTTTGGGAGGTTTCCTGTTTACGAAAGACATCAATGCAGGAGAGAAAAACTGCAGTCTGCAAAGTTCATGGAGTCTTCAATATACCCCATGACAAAGACAGATGATTATATTTTGACAGTAAACAATCGTTTTAGCACAATCTTGCTCACCTTCAACAGCTCTCTTGAAAAACACCTTGCAGCTTCCACAGGTAAGAACTCCATAGTGACAACCCGAAGCTTCGTCTCCGCATATAACACACAGTCTTTGAGATGGAACCCTTAATGCAAGCAGGAGACAGTATTCTACACATCCTGAACAACAATGGTGTATTTTAAACCTGCAGATGTTACTTTTATATTTTACATTTAAAATTTACACTTTTATCCAATGCAATTTACATTGCATTAAAGGTACACATGTAAATTTGATCAGTTCTTGCTTTTCTTGGACTTGAACCCATTGCTAGCACCATGCTCTACTTTGCAATGACACACACAAATTTCTAAGTGCTACAAAAGTGTCCACGTGACTTTCTGATTAAGAGTATATATATATATGTATATATATACAGTACAGACCAAAAGTTTGGAAACATTACTATTTTTTTATGTCTTTGAAAGAAGTTTCTTCTGCTCATCAAGCCTGCATTTATTTGATCAAAAATACAGAAAAAAACAGTAATATTGTGAAATATTATTACAACTTAAAATAATAGTTTTCTATTTGAATATACTTTAAAAAAAATAATTTATTCATGTGATGCAAAGCTGAATTTTCAGCATCATTACTCCAGCCTTCAGTGTGTAACATCCAGTCTATCACATGATCATTCAGAAATCATTCTAATATTCTGATTTATTATGAGTGTTGGAAACCAAGTGTTGGTTCTGCTGTCTAATATATTTGATGAATAAAAGGTTAAAAAGAACTGCATTTATTCAAAATAAAAATGAAAAATTATAATAATATATTTTCTAATAATATATTTTCTTTACTATCATTTTTTATCAATTTAACACATCCTCGCTGAATAAAAGTATTGATTTTATTTAGAAAAAGAATGAAAAAAAATTACTGACCCCAAATTACTGACCAGTAGTGTATATTGTTATTACAAAATATTTATATTTTAAAAACATAGCTTCTTTTTTTTTTTACTTTTTATTCATCAAAGTATCCTAAAAAAGTATCACATGTTCTGAAAAAATATTAAGCAGCAGAACTGTTTCCAACTTTGATAATGAATATTAGAATGATTTCTAAAGGATCATGTGATAATGATCCTAAAAATTCAGCTTTGCATCACAGAAATAAATGATCATTTAAAGTATAATAAATTTAAAAACAATTATTTTAAATTGTAATAATATATCACAATATTAAATAATTTTCTGTATTTTTGACCAAATAAATGCAGGCTTGATGAGCAGAAGAAACTTCTTTCAAAAACATTAAAAATAGTAATGTTTCCAAACTTTTGGTCTGTACTATATATATATATATATACACTTTTTTTTTTTTTTTTTTTTTTTTACATTGCAAAACCATTATTTTTAAGTGGTTACTATTCAAAAAGAGGAATTCACAATCATTTATTTTAATATTGTGACATACAAAAATACAAATTTGTAAAGGTTACATTTCCAAAATAATAATTATTCAGAATAATTAAATTAAAACTACACCAATCATTTTAATTATACTTCTACTAAGTTCTCAATACAGCTTCATTCTTAATGAGGCACAACATTTCTGACATATTCTTACCCTGGAAATGCCGTGTAGACTGTCTGTGAGCGCGAGATGAACCCCTCCGGTGAAGAGTATCCAGCGTGCTCTTCATTAGTGGTTGGATACCAGAACGGAGAGTTCGCGGGTGAAACCCATTTGGAAATGTCCGTTTTGGACATCGTGGTAGCTGCACTCGTTCCATCGAAATTCAACATACCTCTGCCGAGAGAAGGCGATACTCTTCTCGGAGGTGGCAAAACCAATGTAGATTGATTCATGTCCAGCTGAAAGTTAGAGGAACTGTCCACAGCCACCTGTTGGGCAGCTTGAGATGAGAGCAAAGTTGAAGAGTCCTCAATAAAGTCGCACTGCTGTTTCTTTTCGGCTGGATCATAGCAGCTATCCAAGGCGCTGATGTTTAAGCCGAGGTCGAAATCAGTGTTGGGTGGCTCCATGATGAGAGACTGCTCATGCTCATCTTTAATATACGCACTCTCCGAAACATCTGTCTCCTTGGGCCGAAGCGCTTTTTCGCTCCACTGTCCGCTTTCAACTTTCAGAAATTCATCCATTTGGTCAGTATACGTTTTGGTATCGAGGGGCAAGTCAAGAAAAGAGAGCTGATCCAGACCGTGGCTGCTTGAGCCAGGCGCGCTGCTGCGTAAAGACCCCGCGTCTCCAAAATTACGCACGGAGACCCTGCCGTGCCCTAAACTCTCGTCCGTAAATTTTTCGACGAAACTACTTATTCCAGTCCTCATCTCTGTGGAATCAGCGAGAGAAGTGTTCACAGTTTCCATTCTGCTGTTAGTTTTGGTTTCCATAATCACAAATCTGGCCGGAAAGATGCGTCCTCTCTGTTTGGTTGGATGTTGTGATCTGTGGCAAATAACCTTCTCTATTCTTCCTTGTGGTGAGAGGCTGTACAAAAGTGTCCCTGCGACTTATTCCTAAAAAAACGATGTTACTTTATTAAATAGAATCTTTATTTACAACATTTTATAACAGTATGCACATTTTAACATATGATATTAATAACCTTGACGTAGAAAATAAACTTTATTTCCTATATACACAATGTACCATTGAAAAGTACTGCCTCTTATTTATTATATGACTTATTTATAGACTAGAGTTCAGGATAGATTGAATCAAACAAATTGTGGAAAGATTGTGAAAAGATTATTTCTCACCTTTTGGCTATAAGTCATTGACATAAAATCATAGAGTCTCATTGAAGAGTGATCGATAAAGACCCAAATATCATCACGGAGAACTGGTGGTCGTGGATGACGTCATGAAATAAAATTCATTATAGCCTAATAATATCCAACATGATAGCCTACATGCGCCACATAATGTGTTCAGCGCAACTGGAGAGAGAAAAGACGTCCTTCGAATTTATCTGTGCAGAAGTCACACATGGAGAAGTTAGACATTGGTTTCCAGACTGAATATTACTCATGTCTGTGTCACAAATCTCAACCGAAAGTGTCTGTGACGTCTATGCTCAGCAAAGTCCGCAAATCTAACTAGGAATAGGCTGGTTTTAGATTGTGAATGATCTTAGTTTGAGGTCATTTATTAATGGGACGTGAACATCCTGTGCCTCTTTGCTCGGTTCCAGAAGGCCGGTTAAAAGCTCTTGAAGCTCGTTTCCTTGCAGAAAAGCATAATTTAGCCGATTCATTTTCACACCAAATAATTTTCCACTAACCTAAAGCATATATTTTAGTCCAGGTGTCGAATGCTGTGGGGAATCAAGTTTAATCATCTTCATTTTCTTATCATTTCAGTAATATTATTATTATTTATTTATTTAATGTTTGACTAATAAAAAAAAGTGTACTATTAAATGCAGGTTTTCGAATTAGCCTACTTCGTTGAGCAAATCATTAACAAGTCCTAAACACGAAAAAGTACAGTATGTTCAAATCTTCAATCTCAAAGCAACTGTACTTAAGTTTTAACTTTTAAATATTAATTTCAAATCAACCTCATCGTACAACTGTAATACTTTTTTCCCCCACGCTCCCCACTAAATATTTCGGGGAGTATCAAAGTTTATAAGTGCTTTATGGCAGCAAAAGACGCACGTGTAGAGTGTTTTTATACTGATCTATACTATATACATATGTTATAGTCTAGAGCTAGCCATTATTAGCCATTTATTACAACAGTGGTATATTTACAACAGTGGCCAATAGTGATGGCTGCTGTAGTAAACACTGCTAATCATGTTCCATAAGTTTTATCTGTTTTTTCATCCATCACCAATGACTGTTGTTTAGCCTTGGCTTCATGATTATCACCCACGTCACAAAAAAGGTGCAATCAGTATAGCTGAAAGACCCAATAATCAAATCTTTCAGAATAGTGCTTGTAACAGACCAATGGTGACAAAACTTTCCTTTTCTCCAAATCTAATTCAATGCCTTTTTCTCTCACACGTCTCACATCAGAGTGCTCAGCTGAGAGGGTCAAAGTGACCAGTTCTTTTCCTCCCTTTCCTGCATTTCCAAAGCATTATTTCCGATCACCTTGGCAACCAAGATTCAATGAGCTGCCATACTGGTGTGATGGCAAACTAGTCCATAAAAAAAATAATTAATAATAATAATATTTTATTACTTGAATTTCTGAAATATTTTGTCCAGCTTTTAGCATTTTTGCATAATGTCTACAAAATAGTAGTCCCAGACAATCTACATTAGATATATAATTTGTGTCACTTTTTCTAACTTAATTCAGATCAGTATTTTGAGACTTATTGGTTATTTATTTGGTCAAAAAAATAACATTTGATTCTGATTAGTCAATAATTGAATAAAAATGTCAAACCCAGTCAATATTTTCATTTCTATGTATTTGTGTTTTTGTGAAGCAGCAGTGTAACAAGCTAGATAATGTACAATGAGATTAGCAGGACAAATAACTCACAATGATACAAAACTGCTACTCATGCTGGGATATAATTTAACGGATGCAGTCAAGCAAGCTGTTATTGAGGTCAGAGCACTGGTAGTCAAGTCAACCAATGCTGATAAAAGCTTTTAACCTCTGCTGTCTATTTCTGACTCTTTCCAGGGAGAGAAGCACCTGGTAAATTATATCTGTATGGGCTGTACTCAGCAGCCCATGGTGGGAAAAAAATGGTGTGAGTCTCTCGAAAGGTCAGGTTGAACTATGGTGTAACATCTCTGCCCTTACCTTGAGACTGGAATTTAAAATAGCCTGTGTGTCGTGATAGACATCTTTTAGAGAAACCTCTAGGATGAAAAACAGAACAATTGTGTGTGTAAACTACCTTTCCCCGGTGATCTGAACCTCTGGGATGAACATGATTTCCTGGAAGACCAGGTACAGTTTTCACATACTGTAGGAGTTTCTAACAAGGAAATAACTTTAACTCAAAGGTTTCTTGCAATGGTTTCTGAAATTCTCATTTGGGCCAGGCCACTATTATGTCATCTTTTAATCCTTTTCTGTTAAGCCAAATGGTGGAATACTTGGCAGCATGTGATGGAGCACTATCAGGCATAAAGATCATGGTTCCTTTTCAGGAACTCGAGCTGCGTCGAAGCGCTTGGGGAACGTCCATGACGAGACCGACTCTGAATATCGTGTGCAATCTGTCCATCGGAAGGGCGTGACGTCACGGGCAGGGTGACGTAGCGACCAGGAAGCTATAAAGGCACGTACCGTGCAGCTGGCTTCAGCTTCGCGTCTGTCAGCAAGCGCTCTGTGTGTGCATGTCAAAAGTCTGTCCCGTTGGTCCTATTTATTGTTGTCTGTCCCTTAGCCATTGAAAGATCACTAAAACATTTCAATATGCCAAAAGTAAAAGCATAGACCAACATATTAAGGGCGATTCCAAGCCACGTTATAGATTGTGTGTTCCTCCCTGCCCTCGCTACATTATGAGTGGGGATACACACAGTTTGTGCGTAGCTTGCCTGGGATCCAAGCACGCTGAGTCGGCTCTCGAGGGGGCCGACTACCCGCATTGTGAACGATAAATGCCAAGTAAAGACCGTCTTTACTTGTCTGATTGTTTGATTGCATTAAATTCTGAGGAATATAATGACAGTTATTTGACTCGTGAAGTTAGATGTACTGGAGGGACTGCTGGGCAGGAGCAGCCCCCTCCGCGTACTTCAGGCTGGGAGGTCCACGGCCAAAAAGTCATGACGCATTTCGGTCACGACTACAGAGGGCGGCCCCTACTGGGGTAGAGCGGTGTCCACCTCATTACACGGTGCCCGTCTCACCTCAGTGCCCTGCCAGAGTTTCAGGGTGCAGCGGCTTCCAGCGAGCACTGCTCTCAGTTATTTCCGCCCATGAGCGCAGCGGAGCTGAGATGCTCGCCGCCCCTTCGGGGGCCTTTTACACCAGAGGTCAGTCTCGAGAGACTGATTCCCTTAGTACATAAGTTGCAGCGTGGAAACTACTGCCAATGTATCTCAATGGGTCCTGCACACAGTAGAAAGAGGCTATCGCATTCAGTTCGGCCTTTCACCGCCGACATTCAACAGGGTTACATCGACAATAGTCGGCCATCGGCAGGCTCTGGTTATGGAACAAGAAGTGAATACCCTATTAAGGAAGGAGGCCATCGAGGTGGTCCCTCCTCTAGACAGGGAGTCCGGGTTTTATAGCCGCTATTTCATAGTTCCAGAGAAGGATGGGGGGGTTGCGTCCGATCTTAGACTTACGTCATCTAAACCTCTCAGTAATGTCACTGAAGTTCAAAATGCTCACTGTCAAACAGGTTGTAGCTCAAATCAGATCCGAGAACTGGTTTGTCACAATAGATCTCAAAGACGCATACTTCCATATCCATCCTTCCACAACACAGGAAGTTTCTGAGGTTTGCTTTCGGGGGCAAAGCCTACCAATATCGAGTACTTCCCTTCGGCCTAGCACTCTCACCCCGCTCGTTCACGAAATGTGTAGATGCGGCTCTGGTATCCCACCGTATGCAGGGCATCCGCATTCTGAACTATATTGATGATTGGTTGATTCTAGCTCAATCAGAGCAAATGGCGGTTCGACATCGAGATGTCGTTCTCGTACATATGGGGGAGCTGGGTTTGAGACTAAACGCCAAGAAGAGTGTACTTTCTCCAGTTCAGAGAACCACCTATCTAGGCGTAGTGTGGCATTCGACCACGATGCAGGCACGTCTGTCTCCTGCTCGGATCGAGTCGATCCTCACATCAGTCGAGAGAGTCAAAGAAGGCCAGCCACTCACTGTCAAACAGTTTCAGAGACTGTTAGGGCTTATGGCAGCTGTAGTCCAACGTGATACCTTTTGGCCTCCTTCACATGAGACCCCTACGTGGTGGCTCAAGACCAAGAGATTTTCCCCGAGGGGGAGTCCATTACGAAGTATCAAGGTCACGCGGTGATGCCTTCGTGCCTTAGACATATGGAAGAAACCTTGGTTCTTGAATCAGGGCCCGGTGCTGGGAGCTCTTGGTCACCGTGTAACGCCAGCGACAGACGCGTCCCTCACCGGTGTGGGTGCGGTCATGAGTGGCCACCCTGCCCGCGGTTTGTGGAGCGGTCGCCATCTGGCATGGCATAACAGTTGTTTAGAGATGCTAGCTGTGCATCAAGCATTGAAATATTTCCTCCCAGACCTGAGAGATCACCATGTGTTGGTGCGCACCAACAACACATTGGCGATTTCTTATATCAGTCACCAGAGAGATCTGCATTTGCGCCCCTTTTATAAGCTGGCACACCAGATCCTTCTGTGGTCCCAGGACAAACTCCTCTTGTTCGGAGCAGTGTATATTCCTGGGAGATTGACCGTGGGAGCAGACATACTGTCGAGACAGGGGCCGAGGCCCAGGGGGGGGGGGCTTCACTCCGAGGTGGTGAAGTAGATATGGAGAGTTTTTTGGACCTCTTTGCGACTCAAAAGATATCGCAATATCCCCTCTGTTTCTCTCTAGTTCATCCAGCTCCTCTGGGACTGGACGCTATGGTACAGACCTGGCCGAGGCTTCGTCTGTACGCATTTCCCCCCTATTGCTCTGCTCCCGGGAGTTCTGGCGAGAGTACGCTGGGACGGGGTCCGTCTGTTATTAGTAGCCCCGTTCTGGTCGGGCCCGTTATGGTTCGCAGATCTGATCTCTCTCCTCGACGGCTCTCCATGGGAGATTCCGATCAGGACAGATCTGGTCTCTCAGGCGCAGGGCAAAATAAATCACCCTCGCCCGGAGTTGTGGAATTTGTGGGTATGGCCTCCGAGGGGGCACAGCTCATAGCTTCCGGTCTCTCAACCGAGGTTGTTGAGACCTTCCTCCAATCCAGAGCTCCCTCTATGAGGAAACTGTACACCCTGAGTTTGAAACTCTTCTCCTCATGGTGCAGAGACCGCCAGCTTGACCCTGTTAACTGCCCAGTTGGTACAGTTCTGGAGTTTCTACAAGCTAGGCTCTCTGCGGGGTTAACTCACTCCACCTTAAAGGTGCACGTGGCGGCCATAGTTGCTTACCATGTCCCTTTCAATGGTCAGTCAGTGGGTAGACACCCCCTAGTTACACGTTTCCTTCGGTGCGCTGAGGCTGAGACCTAAAGTACGGTCCCATATTCCCCCGTGGGATTTGGTTGTGGTGTTAGAGGTCAGGCCCCCTTGGTGGCCCCTAACTACTTAGACTTTGCCCCTGGTATGGCCAAAGCATTCTTATACCCTTGAGCGGGTTATGTTCCTAAAGTTCCCTCTGATACGCCACAGCCTATAGTACTGCAGGCCTTCTGCCCTCCTCCCTCTCGGGAGCCAGACCAGGAGAAGCTAAATTGTATGTATTGTACGAGGACTGGACGCATACGTCCACTACACTAACCCCACTCTGCTGTTGACTGATTCAACTGGTGCTCTGTGTCTCTGTGTCCATTAGTGAACCAGCCATGGGCCCAGCCATCTACTCCATCAAGAAGTGTTCTCATTCCATACGTCCATAAAACTTTCAAATTACTCTTCATGTATTTCTTGACCCAGTCCATGCTACAGCTTGTGATGTTTGTTAACTAGGTGTCATGTTTTACCTTTTTACCTCAGCAAGAGGACGGCCTGACACCTCGAACTGCTGGTGATTCCAGGTAAGTTGCAGTTGTGGAAAATGATAGCACTGGAGGCTGATAAGTTCTGCTGGTTTCACGCTCATGTTCAAGTCTTTGCAGATCTTTTGCTGGTAATTTGCAACTTTTCTTCACATCTTTTGTAACCTCACTGACAAACAAACTGCTCGATTGTTCGATAGTCATGCTACAGTTCATCTTTGTAACACAAATTAGGATATCATTGATAAAATCCGAGAGCTTCCTGACCCTGCATTGACAATAATGCAACAGAAATGTTCCAAGTAAGGACAATGTTTAAATAGTCCATGTGACATCAGTGGTTCAACTGTAATTTTACGAAGCTACAAGAATACGTTTTTTCATGGTACTCTTGATAATGATGGAGGATGCTGATGCGGAAATAATTGTTGAATAAAGTTGTTATTTCGGTTTTCTTTGTGCACAAAATATATTCTCGTAGCTTCGTAAAATTACGGTTTAAACATTGATGTCACATGGACTATTTTAACAATCTCCTTAAGTTTCTGGGCCTGGGAACGTTTCAGTTGCATTACTGTCTATATGCAGGGTCAGAAAACTTTCAGATTTCATCAAAAATATCTTAATTTGTGTTCCGAAGATGAGCGAAGGTCTTAAGGGGTTTGTAGTCTCAGCCTCAGACATCACACCCACGTTGGCTAAACTTCTGATGCATATGGGACACAAAAGTAGAAACACTTCAGTAGCGTCGAAGTCGTCATTGTATTGGTTGAATTCTACAAGATTTCTGGGAGACGTGTGTGTTGCGTCCTTTACTGTTCCACCTGGAAACAAAGATGCCTTGACGCTAAACCCCCTCATGAAAGAAGAAAGCCATAGTGTTTACAACTGTGATGGCGAGTGCTTATCAGGATCAACTACACACTGGAGTTTCAAAAGTATGTGAAATATTGAAAGTTTGGGGCATAGAATCTTTAAAATACATATGAGAGTTTTACACTATGCTGAACGAAACTATCTGTGATTGGTTGTTTGACATGTCATCAGTCTGAAGGTCTGGCTACGTGAGAATAACGTGTTTGTAACGACATGAGGGTGCGTAATTAATGGCCGCATTTTAATTTTGGGGTGAAATATTTAAGTCTTTTTTTTTTGTTTTCACATTAAGTCACACCAGAAAATTATATTAGATAATTAATAAAATGTATGTGGCTTGGGACTAGAAACTTGCTTTAGGGAAAAAAACATAATATTTTTGTAATGGCTGTTGTGTACACAATAAAACCACACTGATGTATTCAAGCAAAAGTCAAACCAAAGGAAGATTTCGAATGACAGGTATAGCTATGTTCTTGGGTCAAGAGCATTTTTATAAATGCTAATTATTTTTTTATGGAAATTTCCATTGTTCATGTTAGCTAATGTAGTTAACAAATGCACACTTATTGTAAACTGTTTCAATGTCTTTGTGTGTTGCCTGTTAAACTGTTGCTTTTCTAAGCAAAATAATAATACAAAAAAATCTGCTCAACCAACTCAACAGCACCTCTTTGTGGTCCTAAAAAATAGTGGCCCCTAATGCTACTGAAATAATAGTCATATTTTAAGCCAAAATTACATTTTTAAAAGGAATATAATCTGACCAGATAATCACACAAAACAATCAAACATGCGTGGCTTGTTTTAGAGGGGCATGGGGGTTGCCAAAATGACAAATTCAGTAATTTGCATTATCTAATAATCATTTTTTTGTCTCTTCAATTAAAGTTCAAACTGCAAGTAAAATATAATTTGCTGTACCTCCACTGAAAGATGTTGCATGAAATACTAATTGAACCAGGGTTGAATTTGGGGTAATTCAGGGCTGAATGCGTTCAAGCATGACAAAAGAAGAAAATACAAATAAATAAAAAAATTCTAAAGAAATAAAAATATGTTGACAATTTACTTGCTTTTCAGTTTGTTTCTTCGTTGAACAGATTTGGAGAAATTACTGAGAATCTCAGAGTGTAGAGTGTAGTGAAATTAGGGTTTAGTGCATATATGTTAACATAAAAGTACAAAAGAGGGCAAACTAAATGAAAGCACAATTTTCCACCATTAAAGAAACATTTATTTTTATGTTTTCATTTTTTTTTTTTTTATAAAAAGACTGACATATTTTAATGGTCAGACTTCACACAATTAATAATTAGGGTTAATAAAACATTTGTGATACAATCCTAACATGATAAAATATGACAGATTTCCAAAGTTAACAACATCAATAACACCATGCAAAACACAGCAACTACACATGTGCAGTGGCATTAGTTCTCTGACTTTGGTCTGTTCTGTCACATAGGTTTGATGAAATCAAATCAAATTCAATCAAACAACATCTTTGTCTCTGTGTTGTGTAGTTCCTGTGTTTTGCCTTTGTAACGTAGCATATTTAGATTGTGAGAAGCAATGGCTAACAGCAGAACTATTAGCACTGTCAGTACCAAAAACATGACTCTCCATAAAAAATTAATTCAGAAATGTTTTAACATTTTTACTTAAGTTAATTTCAGCTTCTTTTTATGCAAAATGAATGCTCTTAATTTTGAGGAAAGAGTAATAGAGGAATTCTCACATCAGACTAGTACAGTAAATGTGGGGGTTGCTTCTTTTTTAGTCAGCTGCATAAAAACCTTTTCAAAATAAAAGTCCTCTTACAAACTGCTAGTTAGGCTAGATAAAAAGACACAGCCTTACACGACTGTGTTTATGTATCTGACCCCTGGTCATATTTCACCCAAAAAACAATAATAAAAAAATGAAAAGAAAGCCTATTTTAGTCAGATTAAAAGCTTTTGAATTGTGAATTTCATGGATTTAGCACCCCAGTTCTGATATGTTTTGTTTTTTCAAGTATTCATATGTCATTGTTAGGAGTATTACCTTTATTTGATGATATTTTTAATGGAGAAAAAAAAATTTATTATATTGACAATCTAATGAGAATCACCAATGTGAATAAGGAAGAGATTTACTATTGAGAAAGACTATAGGGTTCGTTGACCAGCCATTCTCTCTCCCAGTTTCCTGACTAGTTCTGCTAGCTCCTCCGTCTGACGGGATTTCTCCTCCAGCAGCTCATAGCGCAAACTTGAGATATCCTGCTTTATCTCCTTTAGTTCCCCTGTAAAACACAAATCGATTGATAAAGACCTTCTGTCATCAGTGATATGCTTACATAGCTGGATCATAACTGGACTCTGACACACAACCAAAAGTCCACCTCGAAAATTAGCTCCAGTGGACCATATTTTAAATAAAAAATGAAACATAAAAAACTGTTTTAAAGCAAACCATTTTACAAAAAGAAGCTTAAATTCTGATTTTAAATGAACAAACAAATCAGGCCAGATATCACAAAAATGATCTTAATTTAATTAACAGCACAAAGTCTGGTTTGGAACAACAGTGTACCTTCATTTACTTCATCTCCCTCTTTGTCAGTCTGTGCTTTGATCACATATCGTTTGATTAGCCTTTTCATGATCCTCTGTGGAGAGAAAAAAATAGCACCACATTTATTTGGAAGATTCTGTCAGATCCTAAAAGACATGATATACATTATTATTAAACCGCTTTCCAAAATAGCTTCTTCTGATTGGTCTGTCTCTGCCATTACTGATCACTGGCAGTAAACTATGTTGGAAATCTAAATTGTATCGTTCTGTGATCTAATTATTCTCAGCATTCTATCGGTGGCTTATCAGAGTTGTGTTTTACCTGGTAACGACTTGTATGAGGTGAATTCTTCTCACTGGATTCTTTTTGTTTACCCGACTAAAAGAAAAAGAATTTCTTTGTGAATAACAAACCCAAACTATTCTGTTCTTTCAATAAATCAAATGCTTTTCATGTTGTTACACAATCTGGTCATAAGAGGGAAGCAAATACCACTAAAAGTGTGTAATATTCATATGAAAAAAAAAATATGCAGTTACATTAAGAACCCCACCTCATTATATAAATAAAACGGAAAGCAATGTTGTGAGAAATCTCTCTCACGCATCAGATGCATTTTGATTTAAGAATGTCTCCTCTTCCTCACCTCATTGAGCTCTGTGTCCTCCTTCAGGTTCTCTTTGTGTCTGTGAAGAGGTATTAGCAGGAGCTGTTTGAGATTCATAGCCAGGCTGATGACTGATTTTGGGCTGGGGATGAGGTTAAAGGGCACAGGCAGCGTCCCTCCTTCTTCAAAGTACGAAAACCACAGCTTAGCCCTGGCAAATTTCCACTCCACATCTGCATCATCCTGTTACAAAGATACACACAAAGTAATGGCAAGTGATGTTTCTCTGGAAATGCCTTTAAATCATTTCCATACAGGTACATATAGAGTAACATTAAATATTATTTTGCACCAATAACTGTACAAATAATGTTGCTTTAAATAACCCAAATATCCATCATCAAAGTATCATTTATTAACATAAAGGTAGCACAGATAGACTTTTTAAGAAAACCCCTTTACCTAAAGTATAAAATGCAGATTTTCTAAGTTTAGTTTTATAATTTTGGGATTTAGGTTTGGAGGACAGGAATCCACTTTACACAGCTACTGCTAGAGAAAGTGCATATGTGTAACTGGATTTTTTTTATCTTTACTGAGCTATAGAATTTCCTCATGTGACGGCTAGCCTCTATTTACACTTTTAAAATAAAAGTTGAAACAGTGGGGTTTTGTAGCAATGTCATTAAAGAACCATTAAAGATTTTTTACTCTAAAGTTTGAATTAGTAGCATGAGAATCTGATGAAACCAAATGCTATGAAATATTAGAAATGGTCAAATAATGAGATCTCCAGATGGCAATAAAAATTATCAAAAATAACTTCCTCTGTTTCCTGTTACCACATCAGACCTCTTTGGTCAAATAAATCTTTTATGGATTGATAATGACATTCTTGCTTGCAGCAGCAACTCTTTTGTATTTTTCATCCAGTGCTTGAGCAATTCATATTCACTGTTGTGTGCTACTGTAATATATTTAAAAGGCCAAGTTGCTTTTACACAAACAGGCTGTAATTTATAAGACCAACAAAATCAATTTCTACTGTAACCAGAGAGGACTTCCCATTGCATTTTTACAAATGCAACAGTACAATAAAGGATCTTTATCTCATTTAAAAGGGAGTATAAATGAGAAATGATGGTCTGGACATTTGCCCCAGGCCTGTACCATCCTACTATCCACAGATCTCATTTCAGAATATGATTACCTCAATTTCCTGAAATGAGTTGTTGATCATGGCGATGAGCATGTTGAGTAAGACGATAACCATGGTAACGTTGTAGACACCGTAAAGCACATAGCCAATATTCTCAATGAATTTGTGCCCGTTGTTGATGATGACAGACTTGACCTCAGAAAGTCCAAAAATAGCCCAAAATAAAGTTTTAAAGCTTTCCTCAACCCTGGAAAAGAGGAAACGGGTAACTTTGAGTTATTTTATATAATTTCATACATAATTTTAATGATAATTATGTTGTCATGTAATATATTTGAATTCCTAATTTATCACACATATATGAAAGTATGTTTTATTATATGCATACATCAAATTACTTAATTTGATAACACTCTGCAATAATGTGTCATGTGTTAATATTTGTTAGCTAACATGAATAATGAAAAATATATCTTAGTTCATGTTCATTTTAATATTTACTAATACAGTACATATTAAAATCAAAAGTGATATTTGTTCATATTTGACTAACATTCACAAAGGTTAAAACAAAGATTAAGAAATACTGTAAATACTGTTTCTAATCTGTTTGTTGGCTTTAAAGGGATACTCCACCCCAAAATGAATTTTTTTCATTAATCACCTACCCCTATGTCGTTCCAAACCCGTAAAAGCTTCTTTCATCTTTGAATCACAATTTAAGATATTTTGTATAAAAACCTGGAAACTTGAGACTGTCCCATAGACTGCCAAATAAATAACAGTGTCAAGGTCCAGAAAAGTATGAAAGAAGTCATCAGAATAGTCCACCTGCCGTCAGTGGTTCAACCGTAATGTTATGAAGTGACGAGAATACTTTGTCAGCCGTGTCAGCTGCGCCACAAGGATGCACTGTTTCTATGTGTATTTAGCTTTGATTTGAAAGAAAACAGCGCATCCTTGTGGTGTGGAGGACACACAAGCACATATGCAGCATATGGTGATATGGAGAGACACGGAGGAAAATGTTGACAAAGGAATTGTTGAATAAAGTCGGCATTTTTGCTTTCTTCGCTTACAAAAAGTATTCTTGTCGCTTCATAACATTACAGTTGAATCACTGATGGCAGGTGGACTATTCTGACAACGTCTTTCATACTTTTCTGGACTTTGACGGTGTAACTTACTTGGCAGTATATGGGACAGTCTCAAGTGTCCAGGTTTTCATCCAAAATATCTTAAATTGTGTTCCGAAGACGAATCAACTTTTATGGGTTTGGAATTTCTATTAATTATACAATCTGCTTACATTCAACTGACTACAGGTGCATCCATAGTTAGCTAACGACCATAGTTAGCCAACGATTGTTTTGGGAAATTCATCCCTGACCAATGATTAGGTTTAGGCTTTGGAGGTAAATCTTCATGCTTAGTTTTCTTCAAAATAATAATAATAATTTGTTTTCATACAAAACAAACTGTATGAATTCATATAAAATTGCCAATTCATAAAATACTTAATTTTGGGTTGGACTTCAAAGCTAGACATCATAAAACCCACAACCATACAATTTTTATTTCTTTAATAAAGGTCTTTAATAATATTCACTGTATTTCAATGAATTACTTATCCATTTCATATTATCCTGGGCTTTTTTACAGAGTATGAAGTGTCCAGGACACTTATTCACTCTCATGTCCACATGGACATGGTCATGGTGTGGTAGTCATGATAATCAAATTTGCCAAACGCCTACTTCCAGTATGTCCTTATGCATTGCTGCCAAAGGCTCTGAGCGTTTTTGTAATTATATAACTAATAAAGAGACGGATGTGATTCATTTACAAAGGACAAGACAAACAATCATCAAAGTTACTGATGTGAATTAACCATTGCTTACGTTGTGAAGGCGCCATTCTGCTTGGCTCCACGATAGTACGAGTAGAGGTTAAACATTCCAATCATGAAAGCCACAAACACCATTATGAAGATCACCATGAATTTGAATATATCCTTCACAGTCCTACCCAGAGAGATCTGCAAGGGCCCAAAGCTCTCATTCGCCGGTAGGATGTACGCAATCCGAGAGAAGCTCAGAACCACTGCGATGGCATAAAGGCCCTCAGAGATCAGCTGAGGGTCTGAAGGAACCCAGTGGATGCGAGCTGCAATACGTACAAAGGAAGCTTGTTAAGGTTGAGCATGTTGTCTGTTCTACAAGTATTTCAAAAGGTCAAGCGAAAGGTATTCCACAACAACAACAAAAAGTTATTGGTGTAAAAAAAGTGTTAGCTGTCATATATAGATACCTAATTGTCAGTGTTGGTTTTGCACTTCATTAACCTCTAAACCAAATGCATGTTTCATGAAAAACTTCAGAAATACTGAAGTTTTCCAAAAGGGACTGAACCTTTTAAAGAGACTGACCTTTTAAAGTTAATTTCCTCAAGTAATCAAAAAGGTTCAAAGCTGAATATATAGTTTCTAAAAAGATTATTTTGTTATATAATTTTGTTTTCATACATGGTTTTTCTGTTTTCTTCCATCTTTATTTTCCTAAAATGATTGATTTAATACTGACAGTGCTGTCTGTAACTACACATTATTGTATAGCATTGTGCATTTTAATCAGTTAATCAATGCAAATAATCTAATAAATTTTGTGTACAGTTTTCAGGTCAACTGTACATTCTGTGATTGATCAGCCAACAGCAATGAACTCACTACCACATCATTGTCATGAATATATCAGTGGGAAATACGAACATACATTTTTAAATAAATAAAAGAACAAATAAATATAAATGAGTCACAATTGTTTTACCCAAAGCTTAATACATTGTTTTATAAAAGTCATTTCTTAATTAATGCACAAAAATAAAGTTTTGCAAAAATATTTTTTTTTGCATTGTTGAATTGATGTACTGTAGAAACCATAATCAACTTTTTTCTTTTTCAAAATTGTTCTTTTTTTGACAGCATTACTCACCAAGACGATAGTATTCTATCTCAAGGGGCAAGGTAATGTTTGATAGATCTGTGTAGTGCTTGTCGACATAACTCTGTGCAACATTTGCATGCCAAAATGCCATAAATCTAGCAATGAATGAAGTCACAAAAATGGCCAGCATTCCAAAGTCCAGCAAATTCCATGGCTCCAGCAGATATTCCCGAGGACCCTGAGACCATATCTCTTTACATTCAGCCCAAATCATTCCTTTAAATGGAAGAAGAAAGAGACAGGTATTTAGAGTTCATGCACTCAAAGTCATTTAATGCCATTTAATAACATTATTACTTTACAGATCATTTCTACAAGTATTTTTGAAGCTTTAGTTTCGTGTTGCTCATAGCAGGTTTTCACATTTGATACAACAGACATTTATGGCTTTATAGTATAAAATGGAGCTCATGCTCAATACTCAAGTGCAGTTGCTAATATTTCTATTGCCAAAAAGTAAAATGTGCTTAATTTTATGATCAGAACTCTGTAGTTTTTTACTGTGATGGGGAAACATAATGAAAATAGACATTCCTCAAGTCTGATGTATCATATTTGCTTCTCACATTTTAACATTTACATTTTATTTTTTTTCAGAAAAATATGTTTAGATTAAGTAAAATTGCTTCAGTCCAGTAAGTCTTCTTCTTAAAATACTACTAACAATACAAATGTTACTCTTATGTTTACTTCATAAAGTAACACAACCTGAAGGGGGACAATTTTTCAAATTACATTAAAAGGCCTTTGACTTCCTAAACAAAGTATAAAAAATCAATCATGCGAGTGAGTAAATGATCTGATCCAAAATAAACTTTTTTGATTTGTTGTTGTGTAACACACTGAGAGATGATGGCTGACCTACGACCCAGGAAATAATCAGCATTTCCATCCAGGTAAAAGGGGTGGTCTTCATGCGGAACAACTGGGACGGGTGGTCGTGGATGGTCATATTTGGTAAGAGAGATGTCCCTTGGAAACGGTCAGCAGCGTTCATAATGAGAAGGCCAAGAAAGATTGTGAAAGAAGCTGCGTGTGCCACAAATTTTAAGAAAGGACCACGTATGATCTTCCCCAACTGTAATTAAAAACATTGCAGAAAAACAAATAAAGAATGTTCTGAAATAATGTAATTTTACGAAGAAATCAAAAAACGGCATTGTGTTCATCATTTGATTTTCTTACTCATAATATCACATAAACAGAAAAGAAATTCAGTGCCTTGGATGAATTCACAGTGACTAAAGGTTCAGGTTATTACAGTCTGACCTTGCTTGAGGGTGCTATCCAGTACAGTAAGGCCAGGATGGGAAGTCCAACCACCACCCCCAGAACCACCAGCAACTTGACAGCTGTGGTTTGCTGCCTGAGCCCTGACAGATTCTCATACCATATGGACAAAAGCTGCTGTTGGCAGTTTGGATGGGCTACAAACTGTGAGGGAAGCAGAGCAGGCATAGATACAGTAAACAGATATGTTTGTATTACTGTGCTATCATGCACAGTGATTAAAGGAACACTCCACTATTTTGACAATAGGCTCATTTCCAACTCCCCTAAGATTAAACAGCTGAGTTTTACTGTTTTTTAATACATTCAGCAATCTCCGGTTCTGAATAGTTGAGTGTTCCTTTAAACTGTTCTATTTCAGCACTTAAAGGGATAGTTCACCCAAAAATGTAAAATTCATTAAATTACCCTAATGTTGTTCTAAACACACAGGAGCATCGTTCATCTTTGGAACACCAATTAAGACATTTTTGAGAAAGGTAGTAAGAACATTGTTGAAATGGTCCATGTGACATCAGTGGTTCAACTTTAATTGTATGAAGTTAAAAGAATAATTTTTGTGTGCAAAGAAAACTAAAATAACTTTGTCCAACAATTCTTCTCCTCCGCGTCACCCTAGCGTACCATTTTGGAGAGTATCACATTCTTTTCCTGAATGTAAATAAGGCATGCATGTGATGCTGCAGACGTGGAACACGCATGCACTGCGCCTTGTTTACATTTAGAGGAGAGTGCACACATGCGTTGTGGCACTCCATAAAATGGCACCCCAAGATGACATGGAGGAGAACATTTGTTGAAGTTTATTTTTTAGTTTTCTTTTGGCACCCAAAATTTATTCTCGTAGAGAAATTAATAATGTAATTAACATTTTTGGGTCAACTATCCCTTTAATGCTACACTAGTTGAATAATTACGCCTAATAATTATATAACTTACTGATATCACTGTGTGAAATAATAATGTTTATTATGAAACCTACCTTTTTCAGCTCGTATTTGATGGCCAGTTTTAAGCGAACTAGATTAGGTCTGCCACCCTTGTCAAAGTGGCCACCTGCCACTGTGTCTCCATTTAGAATGGCTTCAACCTCCTCTGTATTCCGACACAGATCCAGAAGTCCAACTACAAAATCCTTACATTGCATAGACAGCTTTTGATAATCGTTCTGTGAAAGGAAATTATCATAGATCTATTTGTAAACATACTATTGTTTATACTTAGGCTTAGTGATTTGAACAAACTCATAAAGCTAAGAATTAGCCTAAGCTTTGGCACATAACCTCTCTCACAACATTTGTGGTACTGATGTGAATTATACTTCACTGGAGGGTTAAAAAATGGGTGAAGACTTTGAAGAAGGTTAGCATTGAAGAAGCAACAAGGCCCATATAGAGACTATCACAGAGATGGGGGATCCTGACAGAAAGCAATCTCTGAGGACCAACTATTAACACCCAGAACACCTAACAATGCCCTAGCAAACATCCAAATCAACCTAGAATTCACTGTGCAACAGTAACCCTCAAACTGATGTAGCCATTAGCAAGCACCATTCATTTATCTTTAGTGACTTAATTAAAGTTATTGTAAAGTGTTACAAACACACATTTCCTGGCATTATTAAGGTAACAGCCAGAGCTTGCCAATTGCAACATGATTATCCTTAATGTCTGCAAAGTGAATGTAACTGGCATGTTGTTATGTACGTTTTTTACTTTCTAGAGAGCAGTCGTACCATCTGTTAAAGACTCAATCAGCAAACAAAACCTTCAACTCATTATTAATAATATAATTAAGAACTATGCCACCCACTCTATGGCAAAGGCTGCAGACTCACCAACTACCAAGCAGGATTGTACACCCACAGCCATATGCTCTCTGCATAAAAAGTTAAAAGTTAAATTAAAAACATAACTCAAACTCATTTGTCTAGCTGCTTGTCTTTTTCCTAATGTATTTTCTGCTTTATATTATTATTACTCTTTATCAATTGATATTACCCAATTAAATGCTTGGTCAAACCCCATTACTTTGTTGACAATGACATATTGTATATCCTATTTAAACATAAAGGGGTCATATGATGCAATTAAAATTTTTGAGACTAAAGTCTAAAATCCAAAGAGATATTTTTTATAAAAGTTAAGACTCGTCCACACACCGCTAAAATGGCTCGTTCTAACACGCCCCACATCTCTACGTCACTATGTGGGAATATTTGCATAATACCGGCCAGATTTTCACTCCAAGAATGAAGGCATACCATATATTTTCATTGTATTATCAGTCCCTCCAGAAAAACGTGATTATGCGATTGCGTGATTTAATGCATAATCAGCCAAGGGCCGCATATTTATGCATTTTTTCAAATACGCCGCACTTTCGCCACATAAATTGCCGATTTCAGGAAGCAAAATATGCGGAGGTAGCATGATTTCATAATAATAATAATAATGTTTGTTGCAAAAAAGTCTTAGCAGAAAGTTGAAAAATGTTGCGTTTACTTCACACAAGTAAGTTGGCATTATTTCCCAATGGGGACCTTATGAAGTGACGTAATTGCGCGACGTGAACATCATCTGTGAAGCCCGCGGTGAAACCAGGGTGAAGGACGCAAATCATTCTCATCTGCCAACAAAAATAAGCGCAAAAGACCACGCGAAAGCAGTTACCCGGTGTGTTACATGACAGTGGGGGCAAATTATTTTGAGAGAGGGATGAGGATGAGGATGGCGAATGATAGGCCAGTGTTAGAGGCTACGCAGTTAGTTTTCATTTTCACAGTGGACTGTTGTAGTTTCATTCAGAAGTTGATGCACCTCTACAGTTGTAAGATTGTACTTTTTTGTTACAGAATAGTACCAAAACCTTACAGTTGTAAGTATATTAGTAGTATGTAAAATAGTTTACGTTGCAGTATTTTATTTGTATTCATTTTTACAGAAGTTGTTGAATATTCCTTTTGTAAAGCTGGAGAACTTGTTTGACTCAATGTTTTGTAAGTTTGAGCCATGTGTTAATTAAGGTCTGAAATAAAACAGAATGAGAACTTAAATATTATGTGATTTAGTATGCTTGCTTATCATAGGAAGTCATAAGAAATGACTCATTACAGTAAGGTAGTAGCCTAGTGAGAACAGTGTCACCTTTTTTTCTCTTTTTCATCAAACCGCAGTTTTTGCAAGTTCCCGCAATTTCATCGCATAAGACTGCAAAAATATCCCACATATTCCATCGCATTTTTTTAAGAAAACCTGCCGCAAAATCAAGGATTTTTGCCCGCAACAATCACAAAAATAATCTGCGTTTTTCTGGAGGGACTGTATTATTGTTGTTAACTCCGCCGCCATGTCATATAGATGCTTTATGTTTCACTGTGAAAGCAAAACTACTTTGTTTGGCCCTCCAAAAGAGGACGATATCTGCATCGTCATGTCTGTAGCTTTCACCGTGGATAAAGCGAAGTCCAGCCTGGGGTCATCACATGAGGTTGCCACAAGCCCAATGGACGCTCACTCAAGCCGGCCTCCACTCACTCTAGGCCGCAGCTCACTCTAGACCATTGGCCTACACTCACTCAAGGCCGCGTTGTGTGACACTGTTTCATTGAGAAAGTGAAAATACTTTGTTTGGCCTTCCTAATGAGGACACGACTAGAAATCATGTTTATGTCACGTTTATAATTGGTTTTATGTTTATGTCTGGTCGACACAGACCAGACAGGGCATCACAATATGTTATGGGGCGTAACATTTCCATCACACGCTTGAGGTATTCGGCCAATCACAATGCACTGGATAGCTGGCCAATCAGAGCACACCTCGCTTTTCAGACTGATGAGCCTTGTAAAAATCTATGTTTTTCAGAAGGGGCATAGAGGAGAAACAATAATGTACAATATGTGGAAAATAATGTGTTGAACATTAAACCGCATAAACACATTATACCAAACACACAAAATAATGTTCTTTTTAGCAGCGTCATATGACCCCTTTAAGTTGGGATGAGAAATTATTTCATGTTCCATGTTCCAACAGAATCTTCATTTTCTTCTCTTATATACTATCATGCTCACCTTGAACTCTTTTTCTATGTTGGCCAGTACAGCCAGTTCATTGCTGAGCTCCAAAGCCGTCAGTACCGGATCCTCGCTGGACAGGGAAAGGTAGGCAGGGCTTGCCAGCCCTTTGTAGGCATTGATTCTTGAACGCGAATGGCTAAAAGAGTCGTGCCCCTGGTGATAGAGGCAGCTGTTGCATTTGCAAAAGTAGTCATGTGGTCGTGCAATGTGGGCACCCTTTCTTAGCAGAATGTGCACAATCTCATATTCATGGCAATGAGAAGCTAGTATAATGGGTGTAATATCATGGGAAAACCGAGTGCCATCCTCATCATAGGCAAAGAAGTCGTCTTGCGTCTCTGCCTGGAGGGGGCTGCTAGTAAGTTTAGATGTGTCCGCAAAGGCTTGGTGGCCCAAAATGGCCTCCACAATACGAATGTAGCCTTTACTTATGGCTAAAAGCAGAGCATCACCAACCCTGGCCAGGTTCTCTTTCCTCAGCAAGAGTTCAGTCACTTCCAGGTGCTCATTGGCAACCGCAAGCTGCAATGCATTCTGGCCCATGTAGTCCACACAGTTGAAATTAAGGTCTGGGAGTTCTTCTAGCATCCTACGGATGACAGGGATATTTCCATACTCTGCCGCCTCTAGGAAACGTTCTTCTGTTGGCGATAGACTATTGTAACGGGCATTAAACATGTAGGCCGGTCTTCGCATAGCCATGCGCCGGCTCTTAGCCAATGCATGCCTCTGAAAGTCATCATTGCTCCAGCTATTCCTACAGAGAGAAAATCAAATCACAAAACTTGTTTTAAACAGATGCGGTCTCATTAGCAACATTCCAGCTAAATTTTGTCTTTTGTCAAAAAATATGAAGCACAGCTCACATAGAAGTCATTTCTGATGCCATGGATTACTATTGAAATGACTGCACTATGCTTGTCAACATTTGCAGAATAGTGATAACTGTGAACAGTGTTAAAATGTCACCCTGTGTTTGAAATAAGCAACTCATTAGTAGATTTCACCTGTGGCAATATTTCTGCTAAATAATATTAAATTGCTTTTTGCTAATTTTATATGAGTGGCACTCAGGCCTGGGGCTTGGGCAAAAGAAAGATTTTGTAAGTATAAGTGTATCTACTGTAGTTCTATGGATGTTCTGCCATTAAGGAAGGGTAAAGTTAACCATAACTATTAAAAACAATAAAAAAATGCTGAAATAACAAATATAAGCAATTATATGAAAAAAGAAAAACTGAATTAAACCACATACTTAAAATAAAATCACATAAAATAAACAGCTTTATTTTCAAAATATATTTGACTTTGAATTCACAGATTAACAAAGTTACAACAAGTTCACTGCAAGGAAAATACAGCAGAAAGCGACATCTGTTTTGTTTGTTTTAAAGAACACAGTGTTTTGTTGTTGTTGTGACTGTAGACAAAAGTAGATTCTTTATAGCCTCACGTGTGCACACAACATAAGTTAGGCTTTAGCATATTGACATTGCCAACTCTTCATTATCAAAATAAAATAAGCCAACCAAACATATAAAAAAGTAACACTACTCAATTTAAATAGTCCAAAATACAATCCATTGCATTCACCCACCAAATATTGAATTTACATTACATTACATTTACATTTAGTCATTTAGCAGTTGCTTTTATCCAAAGTGACTTACAAATGAGAACAATGGAAGCAATCAAAAACAACAAGAGAGCAATAATATATAAGTGCTATAACAAGTCTCAGTTAGCTTAAACGCAGTAAACGTAGCAAGGGCTTGGCAAAGTTGAGTTGAAGGTGATTGTCCTTCGTCCAGCAAGAAATGTCTGTTAGACAAGATGCAAGTGGCTACCGTCGGATCACCGAGATGGAATGAGAAGTAGAGTTGAGTGTCATCAGCATAGCAGTAATATAATATAATATAATATAATATAATATAATATAATATAATATAATATAATAAACAAAAAAACAGATAGAAAAGTCTGTTAAAGTAACTTTGTGCTTCTTTGGGATAGCACAATCAAGCAACGTTCACTTGCAGAACGCAAGCTTCTAGAGGGCTTATAAGTCTGAAGTAATGAACAATTACATTGCTGATGTAAAGGATGATTTATGTGTACTGGACGAAGCTCAAAGCATAACAAATATGAGCATTCAAATACATCATGAGCATGTTTTAGTTTCAGCAGCAATGAATTCGTTTTGGGTCGATGTTTAACTATTGTTTTTCATATTTTTTTCTGAATACCGTAAAATTTTAAGGATTTGTTATGGAGTGAGAGGAACTAAAATAGCTTTTAGCTTTGTTTATCTTATTTATTGATAATGTTAGTAAACATTTAGCGTTATTTAACAGTATTTACATTATGAATGTAATACGTCATGCAACGTTACACGTTTTACCTGTTTTTGTTTTTTTTATTAAAAAACACAACTTTATAAAAGGTTTTTAAACCGTGCAGCAGAAATTTTGAAATATCTTTAAAAATGTATGTTAAAAGTTGTCAACTCATGGACCAGGTCCCTGCATTCCATCTCGCTGCCACACTGCAAGTATGTCAGTGGTCCCGCTGGTCCAGCTTGTAAGGTGTCTGGGTGCCTTGTTACCCAACCAGTCTCGCTGGCTTCTGCAGACCATCATACTCAGCTATGCAATTCTGTTTCCCCGGCGTCCCCCCAAATTGAGCGCCATCTACTTCACATCAGTGAAGGTGGCCAGTGTACCTGTCTTGCATATGGAGATCTCTGTCCAACTGGCGGAGGATGCAATAGATCCGATCCCTCCAGCCAATATGAAGATGGGGTTTCAACACCCCTACTTCACTGTTCCTAAGAAAGGGGGTTGGTTACGACCGATTTTGGACCTGCTTGTCTTGAACTGGGCACAACATGGTTACTGTTCAAGATGTAGACACAAATGCATTTTCGGGTGCACGCGTCCCCAAGATTGGTTTGCAGCAATTGACCTGAAAGATGCATACTTTCATGTTTCGATCCTTCCACATCACAGACCACTGCTGCAGATCGCATTCGAAGGGTGAGCATATCAGTACAAGTTCCTGCCCTTCCGGCTGTTTGCATTCTCAACTACCTTGATGACTGGCTCATTCTAGCTCAGTCTCAGGATTAGTTGTGCGAAAACATGGACTTGGTTCTCTAACACCTCAGCCAGTTGGGCCTTCGGGTCAATTGGGAAAAGTACAAACAATCCTCGACGCAGAGGATCTCTTTTCTTGGTAGTTGAATTCGGTTGACAGCACGCCTCATGCAGGAACATGCTCAGTCATTGTTGAACTGCCTGAATATGTTCAAGAGCAGGATGGTGGTCCCACTGAAACCGTTTCAGAGGCTCCTGGGGCATATGGCAGCTGCAGTGGCCACTGGGGCTGCTTAATATGAGACCGCTGCAACACTGGCTCCATGGCCGAGTCCCAAGATGGATGTAGCAAAGCAGAACTCACTGGGTCCAAGTCACACCAGCCTGCTGCCAAACCTTCACCCCATTGCAGACCTTGCATTTCTCCAGGCAGGAGTGCCCCTGGAACAAGTCTTCAGGCATGCCACTACCATTGGCTGGGGGCCACGTACGATGGGCATGCAGTGTCAGGGGTTGGACAGGCCCCTAACTGCACTGGCATATCAACTGCCTAGAGTTGTTAGACAAGGTGGTCTACGCTCCTGTCGCATGTCACAACTCGCCCGCCACCTCCTCCTCTGCCATTCATATAGTCTGAACAACCATACGGCTGATGAGCTGTCACTAGCTGCCCTCCCCGGAAAATAGAGACTCCCCCAGACGGTCTAGCTGGCACCCAGCTGGCCGTGGGGCCTGCGCAGGAGGCTCACGCAGGACACTGGAAGTGACAGCATCCATGGCGTTTTGGTAGAGATCCCAATTCGTTGGTCATTACTAGACTTGTGCCGGTATTCAGTAATGCGATATATCACGGTAATGAATATGCACAATATTGTTATTGTGGGCACTTCTAAATACCATTAATAATTATATATTACAAATTATTCCGAATTTGGAATGCATTTTAATAATACTATTCCCATCAACTGGTCAAAATGCACAACACTGCTGTATGCTGCTTGAAAGACTGCTCTGATGTAAACAAGCACATAAGAGAAGCACATGGAGGAACATGTGAGAGACGGCTAAATGAAAGCACATTCACTCTCTGACAGCAGATGGCGCTAAATTGCAGAAAATGCAGTCCTTACCCTTGAAACACCACAAATAAACCAGCTGACCTACTTTCTAAAACATATTTAATAATTTTAAATAGCCAATCAGATTTGTGTATTTGCTATGATGTTCATCAAATTGCCAAATACTTAAGTATTAAGTCTTAATAGGCTATTTTAATGTGGATTACAACATGACATTAAAATTGTTTGAAAGTTTTTTTATTTTTTTATGTTAATTTACATTTTACATTGGGGCTTCATTTTTAACATTAGTTAATTCATTATGTAACAAACTGACAATGAAAAATTCTTCTGAACATTCATTCATCTTAGGTATTCCAATATTTAATAACGCGTTGATAAAATCTAAAGTTGCAACTTTATTATTTAATGAGCTAACATGAACTAAAACTTTTTTTTTTTTTAACAAAGATTAATAACTTCTGTAGCAAATGTAGCTATTGTTTATTGTGAATTTTAATGGTGAACTAAAGAGATCTTATTGTAAAGTGATACGTATGGGTCTTTATAGTTCTTTTGCACTTTAATCAGTGCAAAACTTTTAACTTTATATATTTTTCTGTATTGCTTTATTGTATTTAAATATTCAGTTATTTTTGTTATAAGAAAAACTGTTATGCTGTATTATGAGCACTTTTTTAAAACTAAATTTCAATACCATTATAATACCGTTTACCGTGATAAAAGCCTGAGTAATTAATCACAAAAGGAAAGTTTGATTCCGGCATAACCCTAGTCATTACCAAGGTTACAGACTGAAAGAGAATGTCTAATGTTTACTTGTGAATGCACCACAAATCACATTGCATTTGTGACGAGTGGGGCGGGGCCGCGAGACGTGGGAACCGGAGCGAGGCCGATGGAGTGATTGGGAAATGAGCGACACCTGCTCGACCCACCAGTCTCGAGTCCCACGGAGGAGATGGAGAGATATAAAACCAGAGCGACGACAGTGACGGACGAGAGAGGACCAGGTCTGGGCTTTATTTTGTGTTTGGTTTTTATTTGTGCGCGTCAATCATCCGTGAGGGGCAGACATGCTGTTTTGTGTTTATTTTATTATTAAAGCTTTCATTTGATTGTCCGCCGGTTCCCGCCTCCTTCTTCCCGATGATTACGAAGGTTTTATCGTTACAGCTTTATTTGCTTCTTAACATTAAATACATATTTTGCACAATATCATGCACAGTTATTATGTAAAATACTTGTATGTTGTTGATTTTTAAATATATAGCAAAATGAAAATAAAGTCATATTTTTTCCATTGAGCTTACAAGGGTTGGAAATGATGCCTTCTTTGTAGGCTATTATAGAGTTGTCAAGTAATGAACTACAAATACTTCGTTACCTTACTAAATTGTGGGTATCTATACTTTAATGGAGTAATTATTTTTCAGCCGATTTTTTACTTCTACTCCTTACATTTTCACCCAATTATCTGTACTTTCTTCTCCTTACATTTTAAAAATAGGTTCGTTACTGCGATTTCATTTCGCCTTGTTTTCATTCTGGCTTGTCATCATTCAAAAACAAAAAAAAAACAAAAAAAAACCTAGCCAGATAAATCGAGCCATCCAGATGGAGTGAATTTGATTGTGCTTGGATGAGAAGTATAAACACATACCATTCGGACACCCTGTTGGTTTGTACGTGATCCATCGCACCTGCACATAACACAAATCACATCACACTCCAGCAAGGATATATATCAATTAATCGCATGATAAAAACAAATTTGCTCGATAATTTTTCCGGCCTCGATAATTTCTTTTTAAATTTTTTATTTTAAAAAAGTAACATCTCATGATGTGGGGTTAGTCTGGAGCGCAGCCTGTGGACAGCCCGTGGCAGAAAACCCCCTGGCACAGATGTCCCGGGAATAAAGAGATAACGTCTCGCTAGAGTGGCCAGCTTTTGATGTTTGCATCTCAAGTGATAATGCATTTTACTTGCACTATTGCTTTATTTTAGTACCGCGCAGAATATTTTGCAAGTAACTTCGTTGCCCTTTCTATCGAAATGGGCCTACTTTTCACTCACTTCATTTGGCTTGCTCAACTAAATATGTCTGTAGGCGTGTGCCCAAAAGACGCGATATGTGAACTTCATCGGTCAAAATGTTTGCTTTCGGTTAATAGTTAAACGGTCAATATTAGCATCCTTAACTGGCATATACACTTAATATAACATACAAACATACAAAATTAATTAATTTTAAGCCACACAAAATCAACATGTTGGTATTTCTTGCTCGGAATCTGCCATAAAATAAAATAAAAGTTTATTAATCTTTGAAAAGGTGTACCTGTGTTATTATGCCATTATCATTATATTAGTTGAAACTGGTGGAACGCCAATATTATTGTTTATCGCTATAATTTCTTGGACAATTTATCGTCCAGCAAAATTTGTTATCGTGACAAGCCTACATACAAGGGTAATTGTTAAGCCTACCCTGGGTACACCAATTTTCTTGTCCATTGCCCTCGCAGATTCCTGTAGCTTAGCTTGGATGTACATTTACATTCCATTAAAGGCTATTGATGACATGCCTCTAAAGTTTGACTTTTTGCACCATAACAATACTTATAGGTAATCATCATATCTCTACTTCTTTAAAATGTATTTGCATTGTACTAAAATGCGTTCTTTTTTTAATGGGCATATATGCGGCTGAAACAGGTAGCACTATAGTGCATCCCAAATTTTTCAACATGAACATCTTAATATAACATTATACAATCAATATGGTCTATGGCTTTTAGAAAAAATTTTTTTTGAGGAGGTGGGGTAATACACAATAGTGCGTGCGTGTGGTGTGGCCTAAGCTTTTGTTCTTAATGGCGTTTTTTTCCTTACATTACTTTTAATTTTATACCTTTGAAACCAGTACTTTTACACTTTTACTTGAGTAAAAAACTTGAGCTGATACTTCAACTTCTACAAAAGTATTTTTAAACCCTAGTATCTATACTTCTACTTGAGTAATGAATGTGAATACTTTTGACACCAGTGTAAATTATACAATATGTTAATGGACAGAAGTATGTGTATATCTACGGAAGCCTGTTCCTGCCACGGTTGAGAAAAATATGATTCTTTAAGTCATAATAATGAGAAACTTACTCATAATTATGACTTAGTATCTCATTATATTGAGAATCTTTCTCGTAATAATGACTTAGTTTCTCATAATAATGAGAAACATTCCTGTAATAATGACTCAGTATCTCATATTGAGAAACTTTCTCATAATAATGAGAATATTTCTCATAATATTGACTTGGTTTCTCGTAATAATGAGAAAATTTATTATAATAATGACTTAGTTTCTCATAATAATGAGATACTTTCTCATTATAAGCATTTAGTATCTTGTTATATTGAGAAAATGTATTGTAATATTGACTTAATCTCTCATAATAATGAGAAACTTTCTCGAAATAAAGACTTAATCAATAAAAATAAAAAATAAAAAATCAAGAGTGACAGCACGCCAGCTATATCCGTTGGTTAAAGCCATGCAGGAACACCGCAAACATTGTTGTTCTTTAATCTAAAGTGTATAATACTATATAATCGGTCATTAAATAACGATTTTAGAGAAATTATCTGCAATTAGTCTTTTGTTAATTTGTAACACTGCTACTCTGCCAGATAGTTATGGCTTTAAACATTCCAGACTAATATTTCAGTTAAGAAATCCAGACATTTTATGAAGAAATGAAAGACATTACACATAAAAACTTAATTTATAAATATTTTAATGATTTATTAGTTTTATTAGCTGTTCCTTTCATGCATCACATGCATACAATGATCATACAGTAAGCCATCTCATTTTAAAAGCACAAAGCATCATTGTTCGTTACCATGGCAACCTCTTGGTCTTCAGCATCCCACTTCTTGCAGGACAAACTCTTAACGTGAAAAATGCTTGATGTGGCTTGAAGTATAAAGACAGACTGAACCAAGTTCAGAAATTAATGAACATCCATATTGTATATACAGGCATGCAGGTGGACCCAAAATATGAATGCAACACAAAACAGCAAACTTTATGCATTTTTATAACGGTTTCTATAGGAAAATGCTTAACTTTGAGTGTTGTTTTCAAATTCTGGGCTCTTATGCATGCCTGTATGCATGATCAATAATATTGTATCCTGAATTTGGCATTGTACTTTAAACCATATTAAGCATTTTTTCACGTTTACATGTCCTGCAGGAAGTGATGTGGGATGCTGGGATAGTTACAGTATGTATCTTCATAAAATGCATGTTAATTTTTGTTGGAATATATTACTCTAAATCTGAAGCCATGGACTATCATGCTGGGAGAGTAACTTGTTGGTAAGTGCTACAAATTAACAAAAGACTAATTGCAGATAATCTATCTGAAATTGATATTTAAAGCAGATTATAGCATTATACACTTTATATTACAGAACAAGCGATGTTTGCTGTGTTCTTGCATGGCTTTGACCAACAGATGTCACTAGCGTACCGTCACCCTTGTGTTGCGCATGTGTCAAGTAATTATTTTTTTTGTGTGTGTGGATTAAGTCAATATTACGAGAAAGTTTCTTATTATCATGAGAAAGTTTCTAATTATTACGAGAATGTTTCTCATTATTATGAGAAAGTTTCTCATTGTTACGAGAAAGTTCTCATAATAATGACTTAAAGGGGAGGTGAAATGCTCGTTTTCACTCAATATCCTGTTAATCTTGAGTACCTATAGAGTAGTACTGCATCCTTCATAACTCCAAAAAGTCTTTAGTTTTATTATATCCATAAGAGAAAGATAGTCTGTACCGATTTTTCCCGGAAAAAAACGACCGGCTGGAGGCATGACGTGTGGGCGGAGCTAAAGAATCACGAGCGCCAGTAGGCTTTTGCGTTGAGATCATGTGGAAGCTGTGACATTACCTTGAGGAAAAAACCATCATCCCAAACAAACCATGGCTTACATTCAGATTCAGCGTATATTTATGATCCAGAATCAGATCCAGAGGCTGAAATTTAACAAGAGCAGCATCAGCAACGACGTCTCTATTATGTGGCATGTACTGAAACTGTATATATTTGCTTAGCGGTTTTGGAAAATGACTAAGTTCCACTTTGTCCTCTTTTTTTTTTTTTTAAGCTGTACATGTGGAAAGTGCAGTTTGATGACAACATCGCATGTTGTTTACTTGATGTGCTTACGCGCCGATAGCTAAGTTAACAACACAGAGATATTTGAAGCAGTTTTACTCACCGCCTGCGGTTCCAACACACGATCGTGACCCTTTTTCATTGGGACTGCATTATCCTTAAGAAATAAACGATACACAAATCCGGCGTCAAACTGGGCCTTGTTTGTAAAACAAGCATCTTCGAAATGCAGGGAACAAACACAAACACTTGCACAACTCCGTTGATGCTCTGTAAAAATAAACTCCATCCACTGGTCCCTTAATGATGTTTTTTCTTTGTAATCTGTGCAGGGTTGTCTTGCCCTCGCAACCAAAAACACACTCCTTTTGTGACATTTCGCGACGCTCTCGCTCTGATCAGTGAAGTCTGTTGTGCTCTCAGTGCTCTGCTATACAGGAGCGTGCGCTCTTCCGGCAGAAGTGCCCTTAGGGCCCATATAAGGAAATTCCGCTCCATCTAACGTCACACAGAGACATACTCGAAAAAAACTTTCCGAAACTTGTGACAAACCGGAAGGAGTATTTTTGGAACAGAAATACTCCTTCAAACGTACAACTTAATTTTTGAAAGTTTGTCCATGTTTAGCATGGGAATCCAACTCTTTAACAGTGTAAAAAAAACTCAGTGTGCATGAAATAGCATTTCACCCCCCCTTTAACATCTCATAAAAATGAGAAAGTTTCTCATAATAATGACTTAACATCTCGTAATAATGAGAAAGTTTCTCACTATTACAAGAAACAAAGTAATTATTATGAGAAACTAAGTCAGTATTACGAGAAATCTTCTCATTATTATGAGGAACTAGGTCAGAATTAAGGGAAATTTTCTCATTATTACGAGAAACTAAATCAATATTACAAGAAATTATTTCATTATTATGATGTACAGAAGCATATTTTTCTCAACTGTGGTGGGAACGGGCTTCCATAGTATATAATCTTAACAGATTTCAGAGAAAAATACACTTCACCTGCATCTCACACACTTACACTCACACCTGGTCACTATCACCTAGACACACCTGTCACATACTCACACACACAGCTGTTCCCCGTTTGTTCACTAGTATATATTCTCCACACTCCCACCTCTCTGCCTGCCTGAATTAGTGTTATTTGCTAATGTTTGTTGTAGTTACGCATCTCTAGTTCTTGCATTTCGGCTTGTTCCTGGTGATTTGTTTTTGCCGTGTTGGCCTTTTTGTTTCATTCTTATTAAAGTTAATCTTCCCTGCATCTTGGACCCTGACCTTGTTCTTTCCACGGCGCCATCTCTACCATGCCGTGACACATCTAAGATGCATATTAATTATGAAAATCTTCCAATATCTGTGATTTAACAAATGTCTGAGTTTGAAAGGTTGTTTAAAACAAGGAAACCGATGTATATTCAGAAAAAAGAATAAAGGATGTGCCTGAATGTTGGCTTTTAAATTGATTAATTTTGTTGAAATAATTAGCTAGTGTCTGCAGCAATGACGGTACTGAATCAGAGATCAATGAGCCCTCCTCCCACACTAATGCTGTCTTAGTTATTCAGGAAAATTCTCATCCTAGTAGCCAAAGGGCACAACTACTGTTTTCAGTGTCAATCTTCTCCTTACATTTCAATCTACCCTTTCTCTTTAAAAATCAAGAACTCTGAGATCTTCTTACAGTTTTGACAACGTTCTGTATGTTGAGTGATATTAATCCAAGTAAGAGAGGCAGACAGCGTCTGAGGGGCTAAATGTTGGAGAATGTCAAATATAGAATTACAAAATTATGCTGAAAGTGAAATTTAAAATACTTCTTAAAATACAGACCACATAAAGAGCACAGATGAAAGAGAGGGAAAAAGTGTAACTGACCTTTTAACATAAAATATTACAGTTACTAAGATTCAACCCTTGTGACAACTTCTCTGTGACAACTACTGTAGCCCCAGTCTGCCCTAATATTTAAGTAAATTTAAAACATCAGCAACTTTAACTGTACCAGTTTGGTAGTTATTACCCTAATTCACCTTGAACTGGGCCCTGCATATAATGTTTGTCCTGAAACAGATATACATCACAAAAAAATAAAAATTGTCAGTTATTTTACATACTTTTTTTCAGTAAAGACATGTTACATAGGCCTTCCATAATTTGAGTCATTTATCTTACACTGTGTGAAGCTATCAACAAACAAATAGGCTATACTTCTTTGTTATTTATATGTGTGTGTTTTTAATGTACCACTGAGAATAAGCACTACATTTCGCAATGACAAAGTATTCTATTCTACAATAAAGTAAATAAAAAGTCTACATAAACAATGAAAATCATGAAAAAATTATTAGTAAAAATTCCAATAACTTTGCTAACAATGTTAATTCTAAAAGGTTGTAACATTTCTTCGAATGCATCAAAAATGTCAAATAAACATCAGCACTCACCTCTTGCAATACCGTGATGAAGGATACTTTTCAAAGTCGGTGTTCATCCGTTGATGGACAGAAGTGAGTTTAACTGAAGTGTTAGTGGTCATCGGTTTGCTGCAGTCTTTGAATCTCTCACAGCTACTACTGCGCACGAGACAGCTGCTCATTTTAATTGAGAGAGAAATTCTCTCAATTAAAATGCGAACTCTGTTTCGGTCTGGTCCATAGGACTACACGCGCGTAGTTCAGAAAGCTTATTGAACGTGTTCACCAATTCGAATGTATGATGACGTCACGGCTATAAGGTAGAAATCGTTCAATGACACTCCCTTCTCTAGTTTGATAAGGTGATTTTTAAAGCAAATTATTGTACGGTTTGAAACATTATCTGAACTTAGATAAATATTGCAAGCGACAAAGTGATGTAACAGTACTTTTTTGTGAAATAATCAGAAAAATATCACTCACTTGAGGAGACGATCAAAAACTTTTCTTTTTTTTTTTTATACGTGGAGCGGGTCGCCCCCCCATGGGCGCTGGCATGTTGACATGCAATTGTCAAAGGCTACTGACAATAATACGATGAATGATACATTTACTTCACAAGGGCTTGCAGAGGTGTCAAACTCAATTTGTGGAGGGCCGGAGCCCTGCAGAGTTTATTTCCAACCTGGCTCCAGCACACAGGTCTACCATGTAGTTTTCAACTAACCCTGAAGGACTTGATTAGTTGAATCTGAAAATAAAAATGCAATGATGGATCATGACTTTCATGATGGTATGGATCAGCATGGCCTATGATCTATGTGCATGTAGTATGAGGGAAAACAGAGATAAAAAGGAACCAAACAAGATCATACAAGCCAAGATAATTAATTGACATAACTGTGTCTTTAGAAGGGTTTTTAATTTTCAGGATTGTTAACCATACCAAAATATCTAAATGTAGTCAAAAACATGGCAACATAATTGACATTGATTGTCTTTTTGAGAGAACGATGAGGAATTCATGTAGCCTTTAACTTTGCAGTATCACCAGCAAATTGTATATTCAGCACTCTGAATATCCGTTTTCATTGCAATACATTATTAAACATTATTTTATTTTTAAAATATTATAAAAATGCAAACACAGGTCACAAATGGACCTTTTCATTTTAAATAGCCAAATTTACTGATTTTTTTTTTTTAGAGTTTGAAAACTTTCCAAATCCTGTATCAACATTTTGTGTAATATAATAACAATGCAAAAAAGATGTGACCATCACTATAGCACCATTGGCACATCTGTTATTTGACAGATGGCACAAGAACAGCTAGGTACAAATTCGCAGCAGCTCTCTTGCACATGTGATATTGCTTAAATGCAGCATGCCATGTTCTGTATTTTTACAAAACAACAACAACAACAACAAACAATAATGCCTGCATGTAAAAACAAGTGAATAAATTCTAGTTTTAATTTTAATTTCTATTTATTAATTTATTTATTTTAATAAAATATATGTACATCACAGAATCTGAAAGTGCTAACAAAAACTCATAAATAGGCCATCAAATAAATGCATAATTAAAGAAATCATACAAATGCTAATTAAATAATTGAATGCGTTTCAAAGAAAGTAAGAATGAATATGGTTGTTTTATAGTACTTTGGAGAAATCAGGTATAAGTGTGAAAATGTTGCTGACAGTGTAACACATCCAGGCAGGGGCCTGTTTACGGTCAACTCCAGTGAGAGACCTATTTGGGTGTCTGCAGACCAGCCTATCTCAGCCATTTTGTTTCTGCGCCTCCCTCTTCGCCATGGCGGAGATGGACGACGGTGATGAGCTGGGTTTAGTGCACACTCACAGCGGTTCTTCTGGATCAAAATCAGGGGGGGACAAGATGTTCTCCCTCAAGAAGTGGAATGCGGTAGCCATGTGGAGCTGGGATGTGGAGTGTGACACTTGCGCTATTTGTCGGGTTCAAGTAATGGGTGAGTGTTTCTCTAGCTAACCGGCTAGTTAGCTGAAATAGCTCTTGTGTTACAAGTTGTGTACCTTTCTGGGATTCCTAGCTAGCTGGTGCTGGATTACCTCCACAAAACATGAATAGGCAGATAACATTAAAAAAAGAGTGAAAAAGAAAACGTTTTTAAGCAGAATAACATCAAATAATTAATAACATACTTCTGCCTAAATAGACAGAATAAAAATAGAACCTTCCGTAGCCGAAATAACGCTTGAAATAATGCATCTAACATTGAGCAAAGATGTTGAGTCGAATTTTATTTATACTCGCATATTTCAATTTTTAAAAGTAATATCTACAAGAAACCTGTATCCAACGATTATATTCAAGTGTTATGCTCAAACATTCGGAATCGACACATTTAAGTGCACACAAATGTTGCTTTAAACGTTTCTAGTGCACCTGTAACAACAAAATGACTGTTCGAGAGGTATCTAATGTAAAAATTAAAACGCATCTGATGCCCAATCAGTTGTGTAGTGTTTTCACACTGTCGTTAACGCAAGATAAAGTCATTCTAATCCCCACTTTTAACCCCGTGTAAAAGAAGATTTCATAAGCACCTGTCACAGCTGAAATAGTTAACTCTGCATCATTCTGGGTTACCTTGGTCCAAGTTTCACAGGGTCCACACCTAACCCGGGGTTAACAATTAATGCTGGGTGTTCATAAACTGACGTTTTGTAGTTATGAACTCTCAGGTAAAAGTTATTTTTTTATATATATTTTTTGCAGTGTCATTGTCATTGATTTGATTAATGCAGCATGGCACATTACATGAAGTTTCCAGAGTTGTGTATCTTTTTTACACCCAAATGCTAAAGAAAAAAAAGAAAAAAACACCAAGCACTGTTTGTCCATAATGGTCCAGAATAGCTGCTGGTTACTAAGCATCTAGCCCTAACACCATATCTTCATATACTTCAGTGTGGGGTTAAGACTGTTAAACCTGCTCCGGAGCAGTTTTTCTTAACCCTGGGTAAAAAATGATGCTATTTCCCACATCTAATTTACAAGTGTGAAGCGTACCTTTACCCAGTATACAGAGCAGGATTAGTATCAATTTTGGGGTGTCAAAGGAATAGTTAAAAATTTTAATTTACTTACCCTCATGTTGCTCCAAATCTGTATGTTCTTTCTTATGTAAAAAAAAAAAAAAAAAAGATATTCTGAAGAATGCTGGTAATCAAATAGTTGTCGGCCCCCATTGACTTCCATAGTAGGGAAAAATACATTGGGAGCACACAACTGTGAAATGTATGCTTGACAAATATGCTTTTCGAAAACACTGAATAAACTACACTTATGAGACAGCTGCTGTCAAGATTTTTTTATTGGTTATTTCAAATAAGCTCGGTAAACAGTTTTGGAGAATTTGATGTTCCCCCATTTAAAGAGATAGGAGATGCACTTGTCTTTTATGAAAATCCAAATAATACATACAAAAATGGTGTTTGGGTAGGCAGTTGGCTTGGCTGTGAGACAGCCGTATTTTACAGGTTCATCACCAGTAAATGTAGTTAATGCATTCTAACATAATCAAAAAACAATTACACAGAGTCGGACTGTTATTGCATGTGATTTTTAAATGACATTCTACTTATTTCTGCCAAAAAAAAAATAAATGCTTATGTTTAAATGAATATTAAATATGTATTTTAAATGTATTTCAGATGCATGCTTGAGATGTCAGGCTGAAAACAAACAAGAGGACTGTGTCGGTAAGTCAACTGTAGCATCACTGCTGGCATACTGATTGCCTGCCTAATTAATCAATTACATTAACCCCCTACAAGCAGATGGCTGCACCGTTCACTGCTGTTACAGTTTGAACTAATATTTTTTTTACATTTTAGCTCTTTATTTAAATTTGTTTAACATGCAGTTTAATAAATTTATATGCTTACGTCATTTATTAGTTTCTTTTATCCACAGCAACTTACAGTACACCTATTAGGGGCAATCCAACTAAACCAACCTGGGGTTAAGTACCTTGACCAAGTACACAATCCATAGTATTAATTTGCGTCACAAAATAAACCCTGCTTCCACACTGGCAAGTTAAATCAAAAGATCGTATCACACTTAAAGGGATAGTTCACCCAGAATTGAAAATTGTCATCATATATTCACCTTCATGTTGTCACAAAACCAGTATCACTGTCTCTCTGTCTTCTGCGGAACACAAAAATATCTAAATAATTTGTGTAATGTCTCTTATTTGATCTTTCTCTCAGTGGTATGGGGAGAGTGCAATCACTCCTTCCACAACTGCTGCATGTCCCTCTGGGTGAAGCAGAACAATAGATGCCCACTATGCCAGCAGGACTGGGTGGTACAGAGGATTGGCAAGTGAGGATTCAAACCTTGGACCCATATTTTCTCCGTCCACTTGGGCAGTACTCTACTTAGGGAGACCAGACTGATTATCAGAGCATCTCCAGCCATTGAATGTGTAGGAAAACCTGTGTGCACGTGTGTGACTGTCAAAGTTAAACCAAGGATGTTGGCAGAAATCCAGATGACACTGGTTAGCTTTACCATTCTGTCACCTCATACAGCATTAAGAAGAACCAGCCAGAAGAGCTCCGGCATACGACAGATTCACTCGGGTGTTTGTGGCATCATGTGTGATTATAACTGAAGTTGTGTTGTGAATGTGTCTTATGTGTGTTAGAAATAAAATCAAATCTCAATGTTGTGTAGGTGTTTGTTTCAGATTACTGTGTGATTGATTATTTTGAAATAATTTCAGGTGAAAAGTTGCACATCACACATACATAGATAGACATGTAGATGTATATAGAATTACTTATAAATCTTTTTTTATGATTTTGTCTATATATATATATATATAGTTTTTTTTATTTTTATTAATCTTTAGTGTACAAACGTCTCTTAAAAAGCCCTCAAAGCACACAAATGAATGATTAGTTTTCTCAAAAATGAAGATTCTGTCATCATTAAATGTGAGTAATTATTAAGCTGGCTTATGGGCACATTTTACAAAAGGACTTTTTTCAAAGTCTTTGCAACAGATGTCTGTGAAAAAGCATTCCCTAGCTGCTCTGCCATTACACTGTATTGCTCCATCCTTGTCTAATTCCAGTGAAACAATCAGCTCAGGATTTTGTGATTAGTCCGGAACCCATAAGACCTATTTCCAAGACAAAGATGTAGTTGGAATTTGACGCAGGCTTTTTTAACCAATGGCAATGTAAACAGAGAAATATTTGTATTGATGATTTCCCCGGTGCATCCTGGGGTTACGGTTTTGCTTAAATTGTTTTTGTGGTTGAAAAGACATTAAACAGTGAAACAAATTTCCTGTTATACTAAAGTTATAACAATATAATGTTATAACTTGTGTAAATACTGAAGTGTCCAGTTTTAACCAAGAATAAAGCTTCTTAGACATTGGTATTGGGTGCTCATTTTCACATCTGGCAGCATTCTTGTCCACTCAGTTCCTGATGCCTTTCCCATTATAATTTTACCTATACTGCATTTCTTGGTGTTTATCTGCAAGTTGAGAATATTTGATTTCTCAACTATTCAACAGAAAAGAATAGAATCTTTATTGCTGCACAACAAATTTATTTTCACGTTAGACATGTTCACATGGAAATACTGCTCATGAGGTGCCTCCTGGGATGTATTGAAGGAGTTCATATGTTTGTTGGACGCCTGTTAGCAATTATTTGATCTCACACATTTAGAAAATTAAGAAAAATGTTAGTGTTGTAAAGACGTTTATGTGCAGGCACATGTTCCTCTACAAAACTATTTTCCAGCATTTAAATTTTCATTACTCAATTTTCGAAGTATCTTATAAATAAAAAAATCAGAAACATTGTCTCAAATCTTACCGTCTTAATAAATGCTAATGCTGTATCATTATAGGAAAATGATGACAGCCGTCTGCCAGAAAGCCTCCTCTGAAACATGGCTGTGCGTTGTACAAAGCTGGGTTGAATGCAGCCAAGAGGACAGATTTTGTTATAATGTTTACACCTAATGAAGGCTTATTCTCACTTTATTCTCATTCCATGTGCTCGTATAATGAGCTTTAAACCTACTCTTGTAAGCTCTTGAAGGCTTTAGAGTCTCAAAGATCTGAAAACAACCATGACCTATCAGCTTAACATCAAGTATTTCATTGTAATTAGTTGTTAAAGGGTTACTCCACCCCAAAATGACAATTTTGTCATTAATCACTTACCCCCATGTCAATCCAAACCTGTAAAACTATACTTGTCTTTGGAACACAATTTAAGATATTTTAGATAAAAACCAGAAGGCTAGTGACTGTCCTATTGACTGCCAAGTAAATTACACTGTCAAGGTTCAGAAAAGTATGAAAGATGTCATCAAAATAGTCCATCTGCCATCAGTGGTTCAACCCTAACGTTACGAGAATACTTTTTGTATGCAAAGAAAACAAAAATAACGACTTCATTCAAAAGTTTGTCTCCTCATCTCTCCACATCACCGTAGAGCCATTTTGGAGAATATCCGCTGAACGCAAACTGTGTAGGGTATTCTGTGCGGCTGTCACAGAAGAGTGTACACTGCTTGCATCCAGCAGACATTTTATAAAATGGCGCTACGCTGATGCGAAGAGACATTATTTTTGTTTTCATTGTTTACAAAAAGTATTCTCGTCACTTCAAAATGTTCATTTTGGGTTGGAATATACTTTTAAGCCAAACCTAGCTATGGCTCAATTTAAAAAGACCACTAAAAAAAAAAATACTTTAAACTAGTGCTATTATTTCTCCAAGTGGTTTGACATATTTTCACCTGGCAGACAATGGAGTGGGCATTAAGGTCGGTTCACACTTAATGACATGGTGAACTGGCACTAACACTGAAGGAAGGATTGATCTATATCTAGGGATCAGAATGTACCTTTCTGCTTGGGCTAGTAAGAAAGCCCTTAAGCATTAAAGAGGCACAGTTTTCACAAGCAATCACCATTATCTTTTTCTTCATAAACCTATCAAGTTCTGTTTATTTCCTTGAACTGAAGTTGATAGTAGAGGACTGAGCACACTAATTGCATTGTCTATCCCTTAACATTGTGGCTAATCATAGACCAAAGCCTCTTAACTAAAATACGGCATAAGTTCCTTTCCATGAGCAGTATCCACGAATTAGCATACAAAGACACGCACTTAAGAGAAAATCCCTTTTGAGGTTTTTAACTCTTACTGAGCAATTACATGAGTGGAACTGGGAAGACTCCGACATGAAGCTCTGAAGTCTCATTCATTTTGACTCATCATCATATCAGAGCTTCACTCTGCACTGCCTGTATCTCTTTATTTCTTGTTAATTTTTACCTGCAGTTGACCCTTCACCTTGCCATAGCCATGTGTGACATGGGTGGACTGGACAACCTGGTGGCCAACACAGCCTACCTGAAAGCACAGAGTCTAGATGAAAAGGAGATGAGGAAACGAAGGCGTAGCCTAATTCTTCCCCAACTTGAGAATTGTACAGAGGTGCGTGCAACTATTCCCAAGGACTTTGAAGACATCTGTAAGCAGCAGCCCATTGGGAAAACATGCTTCCGACAGTTCCTTTTAGCCTCCAGTCCAGAATACCGAGCCGCGGCAGAGTTTCTGGATGAGTTGAATGACTGGAATTTGGCAGAGGCCGGTGCTAAAGACAAAGCCAGGCAGAATATCATTAACAAATTCTGCAAAGCTGACTCCAAGAGTTTCATGGCCTATCTGACAGAGGACATGGCGGAAAAGTGTAACGTTGTCTCTGAGAAGGACTTTGAGGAGGTGATGATGGGACAGGTTAAAGAAGCCACACAGGAGTTTCTAAGAGGAAAACCTTTCATTGAGTATCAGACCAGCCCGTTCTTTGACAGATTTGTGCAATGGAAGCAATTTGAGAAGCAGTCCATCTCTGATAAATATTTCTATGAGTTCAGAACTTTGGGGAAAGGAGGATTTGGAGAGGTGAGTATTTGCACCACCTACCCAGTCACAAAGAAATCTCCAGAGAAAACTTTTTTTTTTTAAATAAACAAAAATTTGTTGTTGGTTGCCTTAGCTGTGGATCATTTTATAATTGGAGTTTTGTCTGAATTATTGTTCAGTTTAACTATAGTAAATTACATTAATGTTTTTTGTTACTTGCTTTCTGTAACTCTTTTGATAAGGCAAACTATTGTCTTTTTGACTTTTTCGGTGGGCTAACATGTGCTGATGTATTTTATAGAATAACTCATAGTGTCGTTTTGTTGTCCTGTTATGTATGTTGCAAAATTTCTTATGACGTAAGCCATTCACAGGTTGATTTTACCAACAATGGCACCAGGGGTGTCGCTAGTGGGGGAAAAGGGACCAGAATTCCTAGCGACGGCCCTGAGCTGCAGTATCAAACATTGCACTGTTAGTTTCAGTGGAACAACATGGCAGCTTCTATAGTTCAACCTGTGGTGTGAGTTTGGGGCAAGACTATCTGTTTTTCCAGTCAGTGGAAGATAAGGTCACTATTTTTCCTATGCTATATAGGCATAAATTCTACACTAAACTTCAAGACCAAACTAAACACAATATGCAATGTTTCAACTGAGTTGGACATCCTTTGATAAACAGTGAATACAAGTGCCAAATAGAATAAAAATCTCCTTGGAAGTAATGCAATCTGGGCACCTTTTACATAATGTTTAGTGCACATAATCAAAGGAATGGTCACTGCTTAGGCTATATCCCCTTTGAAAAAATACCTTTATCTGAATAGATTTTCAAGTGTGTACATTCTCACCGTTGCCCCATATTGAACAGCATATTGCATCAAAAATGTATTGTTTTGTACAAAATGTAAAATTCTGCTCAAATCTAGCCCATATTCCCATTTCAAAACAGTAATGTTCCTCTTCTGAATGAAAAAATTCTCTAGGTGTGTGCTGTTCAGGTCAAACACACGGGCCACATGTATGCCTGCAAGAAGCTAGACAAGAAACGTTTGAAGAAAAAAGGAGGTGAAAAGATGGCTCTGCTGGAGAAAAAAATCTTGGAGAAGGTAAACAGCCTGTTTCTAGTAAACCTGGCCTACGCATTTGACACGACAACCCACCTGTGTTTGGTCATGACTCTGATGAATGGAGGGGATCTGAAGTACCACATCTACCACATTGGAGAGATTGGCATTGGGATGGAGCGCATCATTCACTACACAGCTCAAATCATCACTGGTATCCTGCACCTTCATGCCATGGATATTGTGTATCGGGACATGAAGCCAGAGAATGTCCTACTGGACAGTCAAGGCCAGTGCAGGTTGTCAGACTTGGGTCTAGCTGTGGAGCTACCAAACGGGAAAACCATCACTCAAAAGGTAAGAACAGTGACATAAGACAAGCCTTTAACGAAGATGTTTTAGTAGACTGGTGGATAACAATCGGGGCTGGTATATTAAAACTTTGAAGTCTAAATCCAATAAATACCCAGTATGTGGGCACTGGACAAGGTCTGAACAACCCCCAGAACAACCTAGACAACTGCTGAACACCTGAGTCCCAAAAAGACCCAATATTATCCCCAATCATAAATGTGTGTATTTACTAATACCTCACAAGATATTGACTCTTACTGATAACCCTAAAGCAGGTATAGCTAACTTCGCTCCTAGAAATCCTAGATCTCTAGAAATCTTACTTTTTTTAATTAAGTAATTTCACAATTACAATTACAAAAAATAAAAATAAAATAAATAATATTACGTTCTATATAGTATTAATTTATGTAGTACTGTATGTACTGTATCTGCACATGGTCACGTGACGTACCAGCGTCAGTTGCGTCATGACACTACCATTCATAGATCCTTTCCCGTGGTCTCATGGGATCCCATCGAATGCACACTTCAGAATTACACAGGAGGTAGTCCAATTTTTGTCACAAAAGTTTTTCGTTTTTCGCCTACAGGGAAGTATGCAATTTCAGAAGCAGCCGTAGATGCAAGCCGTCCAACCCTTCTTTAACATACCTGCCTGTCATTTTCAAGTAACCCTTAACAGATTGATTAGCTGGTTCAGGTGTGTTTGTTTGAAGTTTGAGCTGAGCTCTTCATGATGGTAGCTGTCTAAGAGCTGGGTTGTCTACCCATGTCTTAAAGCAATATTTCCCAACCACAGCAATGTAGCTCCTAACATCTGGCCTCAGATATACCAGTTATACTAAACATTTTAAAGGGTTCCTTTATCTCATCCATCTATGAAGTCTCTATTGAGCTGATTAGTTAAATCAGGTGTGTTTAATAAGGAACAGTTTGAAAATGTGTAGGTTATGTCCAAAATTACATACTCCACATCTTGCTATATGGTCACGAAAAGACTAGGTGCATGCATGGCAGATTGCAAAATTACAAAATCAATATGAATTGCAAAATAATGGTTTGAGAGTATATTATAGCTTCCTGGTTTCAGTAGCTAGACACCATAGTACTACTGCAATACTTATTTCCACAGATACAGACCATTGGAGTATCTCTATAGAAACATGCCCAAACTGTATTTTATTTTAACAATTAATAGTATGAGATACTTAGTATTTAAATCTACCAAATGTTCAATATCATTTTAACTGTATCAGCTCTCCTGGATAATGTCATGGATAATACCTTAGAAAGGTTCTAATACTTCCAACAATTAAAGGGATAGTTCACCCAGAAATGAAAATTACCTCATGATTTGCTCACCCTTGAGACATCTTAGATGTATATGACTTATTTCTTTCAGACGAATACAATCAGAGTTATATAAAAAATGTCCTGGCTCATCCGAACTTTATGATGACAAAACTTTGTTCATGTCGGAGAATTTCAATATAAGCCAAGAGAAGAATGGTTTTTCTTTGCTTTAAATGAAACTTGGTTCTCGCGAGACTAGTATATTCTTACCGGAGCTTATTCTACCCACATCATCCACTATAATATCATTCTCTTGTGAAAGCATGTGTGACAATTTGCAGAACATAAAAATCACAATTTAGTAAGTTTTAATCAGTGTTGGTCATCGTACTTTAAAAAAGTAATTAGTTACAGTACAAATTACTTATCTGAGCTAGTAACTCAGTTACCACATTGTAAAAGTAATTAGTTAATCAGCAAAGTAGACAACCTCGGAAAATCAGCAAAACATATTCTTAAATAGACGCTGTCTTTATAAATAAACCGCATATTTGAGTTTTAAACAACTACATTCTCGCATGAAATACTTTTAAAACTAGATTTATTCGCGCAAGTCGTGTCTGGTGTGAACACAGCATTAAATATTCAGTACAGTATCGTGTTAGCATGTGTTGATGTGGGGTGGTTCATAAGATTTGAGTTGCTTGAGGCAGACGTGGATAAAGTATTTTTTCATGGGCATACCGTGCATGTTACAGAAATATTCTCGCCTTTAATTGCCAGTACTTCCAGTTCGAAAACGCCATTATCGCTGATGCCGTCTTGTGTTTAGTGGTTGTCAGAGCGTGCAGTGAGAAGGCGTGAGCAGGGCACCGCCCACCCAGCCAATCATCATCGGATTTGCAACGGTGTCAGCCAGCTGATGTGTAGCCACTAGCCAAAGCATGACACCTAGCGCTTTATTCAACCAAACTGTAACGCGACACTTTACATTCTCAGTTACGATAACGGCGTTGCAATGACGGGAAAAGTAATTCATTAGATTACTCCGTTACTGAAAATTTAACTAATTTAACTGGTTTTAATTAAGGGCATTTTTCTTACACAAACACATTATTAATTTCAGAACGCCTTTTTTAACCCCCTGGATCCAGGTGGAGTACTTTTCATGATGTATGCATGCAGTTTTTTGGCCTTAAAAAAACCATTTACTGCCATTATAAAGTTTGGAAGAGCCAGGACATATTTATAATATATAACTCCAATTGTATTCGTCTGAAAGAAGAAAGTCATATATATCTAGGGTGGCTTGAGGGTGAGCAAATCATGGGGTAATTTTCATTTCTGGGTGAACTATCCCTCCTAACTTGTTTTTCAAAATGAGTGGCAAAATGAGAAAAATCTGAACTCTACCAAGAAAACTTTTTAATTGTTAACTAATATTTCAGACAGCCAGGGGTACCACAAGACCTTAAATAAGCCCTCACTAATGCTAATCACAGTAATTCGCAAAGCTGGCATTGATCTAAGTTGGAATAGCACACCCTTCTTCAAAAGAGTAGTGTGCCTCAAAGGGTTTGACTTGAGTCCCTGGAGACACATACTGGTGAAATAGCGAGTGATTGTTTTTGTGTTTGACTTGTCTCAGGAATCTCATCTAAAATGGGATTTTAGTGAGGATGGTGAAAAGGTCAAAGAGTTTGTGCCATGATAGATGTCTTTAAATATGATTTGAAATGCTTGTTCAGGTGGCTTCAAGAAGGCTGAATGATTTTCTCTTGTTGTCTTTTCCATCGTAGGCTGGCACCAAAGGGTACATGGCGCCAGAGATCCTGAAGCAGGAACCGTATCGTATGTCAGTGGACTGGTGGGCCTTGGGCTGTAGCATCTATGAGATGGTGGCCGGCCGTCTGCCTTTTAGAGGTTACAAAGAGAAGGTTACTAAAGAAGAGATAGTAAGGAGAACTCTTGAAGATGAGTGCAAATTTGAACACAAAAATTTTGACGCCCCCTCGAAGGACATCATCAGTCTTTTTCTGAAAAAGAACATTGAAGACCGCCTTGGCTGCAAGTAAGTGGCAGCATTTGTGTGTTTCATGGCAAGAGGACACTGTTTCCACTCCAGGTCATTATTAGGACGTGGTCAGTCCAACTCTGCCCTCTGCATGCCAACATAGGAACAGAAGCTTTGCTCTGTCAGCAAAATAAAGCCAGTGTGGTAGCAAATCGAAAAACAGACCATTTCTGTCAGCCTTTCTTCACTGAGAGCACTGGCAGTGGGTTTGGAGCCTCAGCACTGGGTTTGGATAGCGCAAAGCATGAATGTTAAAACATGATATCTTTGGGTCTTTCATTCTGTGGGTGAAGACACCAACAGATTCAATACCAGCTTCATTGCTCATAGGATTAAATTACATATTAACATATAATACTATTCTCAAAGTCAGATGCTGAAACCATTTCAACCCATTAAAATTTTATTTTAATTCTATTAAAGGAACCGTTTCACCCAAAAGTGAACATTCTGTCACTATCCACCCTTATGTTGATCCAAACCTGTGTGCTGTTATTTTTTCCATGGTACATATAATGAGAACATTTTAAAAGATTTTTTTGTGCAGCTTCTGTCACATTTGTCAAGAATGGCCAAAAACATCATAAAATCACCATACGAATTCAGTATGACTTATGCACTTTCCGCTTTTAGTTTTCTTTTGCCTTTTCATAGTTTTTTGTGAGGAAACGAAATAAAAAATGTAAGCTATTGATAGTCTGTAGCTCTCAAGTCCAGTACTGTGCTGAAGGCCCACTAGGTTTGATTTCAAGGCATTTAGACAGAAGACCTGCAAAGAACTATGATGTTTAATTTATCGACGTCCAACTTGCAGAACTGGTGCATTTGAATTGAAAGCTGTGACATAGGAAAATAGTGCCAGAATGTTATGATACTGGTCTGTTTATCATGATGCTGTTGTCCTTCAAAAGACTCATACTAAGTTAAGTTCCAAGAGAAGAAAGCAAAAAAGTTCTTAGAACATCTCAAATTTGAACATCCTCAAAATGTGGAAACAAAGTTAACATTATTTAATGGAAACTTTGGCAAATGTTATTAAATACGGAATGCGTCATGCAGTTTTGTTGGGATGTAACATTAAGTAAATATGGCTGAATTATTCCTTTAAGTAAATGTGAGTAAATGTCATGCATATATTTAATCATAACTGTTTTTTTGTTTTGTTTTGTTTTTTGCCCTTAGGGATGACCCTCGGAAACATGAGTTCTTTAAATCCATCAACATCCCTCGACTAGAGGCGGGGCTTATTGCACCTCCATGGGTGCCCAAACCCAATGTTGTGTACGCTAAAGACACGGGTGACATTCGGGACTTCTCTGAGGTTAAAGGGGTTGAATTTGATGCCAACGATAATACGTTTTTTAAAGAATTCAGCACAGGAGCAGTGCCAATTCCATGGCAACAGGAGATGATTGACAGCGGACTCTTTGCTGAGCTTAACGACCCAAACAGGAAGAAAGTGGGACTGGATGATGATTATGAGCAAAAATCCAAATCTTGCACTCTTCTGTGAAAGAACAAGAACATCTTGCGCAACAAAAAAACTTTTTTTTATTATTATTTATTTATTTGCTTATTTACATATTATTTTGTCCTATTGTTTCGATTTTCAGATATTTTTCCATATAATCACATTTTTGAAGGATCTTATAGTGACTGTACTTTGATGGGTTATTGCTATAATAATAAATAATATTATTTTAGTATTAACGTCTTTTAATGAGCATTTATATGGAAAATAAATTGTTCCGTTGACGGGTTGATGCATCTGTACAGTCATATGCTGTTTCCTGATCAGTCATTTTGTCATCATTTACTCACGCTCATCTTGTTCCAAACCTGCATGGATTTCTTTCTTCTTTTGGAAAGAAAAACAAAAAGTTGCTGGTAGCCATGGACTTCCATAGTATGGTGTGAAAATACTATGGAAGTCATAGGCTTCCAGCATGTGTGTTGTAACTAACATTCTTCAAAATATCTTCTTTTGTGTTAATCAGAAGTCGTCAATGGCTACTAGCAACTGTTTTGTAACTAAAAATCTCCAAAATATCTTATTTTGTTTTTAATAGGTTTGGAACGACATAAGGTTTTCCCTCTAAATGCTGTTAGTTGTAATAAGGTCCCTCTAATAATAAACCATCCGTTAAAACAATGTCAGAACTCATTAGAATGTCTTGCCACTGGCATGCATGGCTGACAAACTTGTTAAACAGACACCACTTCTAAACTCTCCTCAAGCTGCAAAATCTACTGACTACTATATATGACCAGCAGAGGGCACTGCTCACAATGAGATACTGCTTTTTTAGGCGGGAAGACGATTTATGAGGTAGGGCATTGACAAACCAAGTCATGCAGAAAGTTTATCCTTTTCAAAGGAAGAGCATTTTTATTAGATTATCTCAAATCCTGTTCTTGTCATGGGGTATTATTAATGAAATACGATGAAGAACGGGGTCAGGCACAACATGGGAAAGAGAGGCTTGTGGGTTTGTACAGGCTGCAGATATTTGGCCAGACACCTCAGCTGTGTGATAAACAAGCTCTCCTGAGGCGGGTAGAAATCTCTGGGCGCGGCGCGGCCGGTCAGGCACTGTCTCAGACCCGCTGCTCTACACCCCGCGCCACATGCTCCAGTGTTTTGTCCACATCTAGTGAGCAGTGACTAAAATAACCAGTGGTTTCATTAAGAAAACAAGCCCGTCTGTTTGTATTATGTACATAGCTTGACGTTATTAAACGTGAATATTTTTATGCTGCTTTGCTCTTCATCAACCCACAGACTGTTCCGTTATTGGAATGTTTTTGCCTGAATGTGTCTGGGTCTCTTTTAGACTATTTTAAAGGAGGATTTGGCTTAAAGTGAGCAGAATTCAGAAATGGAAAACTGGGGATATTTTCTATTTCAGTGGTCAAAATATTACGGAAACAAATCACTTGTTATTAACTATAAATGAAAAACTGAGACAGTCTTGTATGTTTTTTTTTTATAACCTTATTAACTAATCTTGTTATTTTACATGTGTGCTTTTCAAAGTGGTAGCCTGTATAAACAAAGCCACTTAAAGGCAAAAAAAAAAAAAGGTTTTTTTTGACCACTTCTTAAAAAACTTCTTTAACTTTAACTTCTTTAGCTGATCAGCCTAAATGGGAGATCAGCTGAACACCAGCTTGGTCAGACTGGGAGACCACCTTAAACCAGTTATGTCAAGCTTAAGACCATGCCAACCAGGCTGGTTTTAGTTCTTTTCTTTTAAGGAAGTAGCCAAGAACCATCTAAAACTAGCCTGCTTTATCAGCTACAATCAGGCTTGAAGATCAACTAAAACTTGTCAACCAGTATTTTATTTATTTATTCATTCAAATAACAGCATGAAAACCAGGAGCCTTGTGACTGTCCTAAGTAAATTACACTGAAAGACATCATCAGAATAGTCCATCTGCTATCACTGGTTCAACTGTAATGTTATGAAGCGACAAGAATACTTTTTTGTACGTGAAGAAAACAAAATAACGACTTTATTCAACAATATGTCTCCTCTGTGTCTCTCCGCATCACCACAGCGCCATTTTGGAGAATATTCGCAAGCAGTATACGGTCTTCTGTGTCGCTCGCAACACAAGGATACGTTATCTACATGCATTTACGCTTTGATTTGAACGAAAACAGCGTATCCTTGTGGCACAGCTGACACAAAATAGCGTAGGTTTCCTGCATTCAGCTCATATTCTCCTAAATGATGTTACGGTGATGCGGAGAGAGTTGTTTTGTTCAACAAATCGTTGAGTAAACTAGTACTTTTTGTTTTCTTTGCATATAAAAAGTATTCTTATCGCTTCATTACGTTATGGTTGAACCAGTGATGGCAGATGGACTATTCTTTGCTTTGACATACTAACATGATAAACATACTAACAATATTACTTACGTTTAACCTTGCGTGTGACTACATAGAAACTGATAACTGTCTTTGATAACTGATGATAATAGTGCTTCATTGCTGTTGGTTGCTCTGGTAATTGCTTTGGTAACCAATTTTGTTGGTTTGACCTATTTGCAGTGCATTTGCGGGCTGTTTATAACTGGCACGTTACTGGGGACAATTTTGGGACTTTCCTTGAAAAACTGTTATGTCTGGTCACCCTATTGTGAGTTCAACAGAAGTAAAGCTTTGTGGACAGCATCTGTAACATGCTGTTGATTACCAAATAATTTATTCTCATCCCTCAGCTAAATTTGGCATGTAATATATGGTGCTATTATCATCCAATCCTCCCCTCATTTTTTTTTCTTCTATCATGCGAAGAGACCGTCATGGGCAGATGCTTATCCTATTTCTACACTGCAAACAAGGACAGCAGCTGGAGGACAGTCGAGCTTCACAGCTCAAATAACACACATTTTTGTATTAAATAATTAATATAAGCACTCGAACAAAAGCTTGAGCTCCAAATTGCTGCTTTTAACCAGCTGTTTAACAGTTTTTTGTTTGTTTTTTGCATACCAATCTGCCATCTAGATTTAAATGTCTTGGTGTTAAACTGGCATATACACAAGTATGCTTTATATAATTGAGGACACTCTCTTCAGAGCTTATTGACATTTGTCCAGAGGACTTTTATATGGTGTCAACACCTCTCACGAATGATCTTGTCTGGTATAATACTAGCGCATTTATAGCAAGCGATCTTGCTTTTGAATACAATAGGCATACTTGCTTAGAGAATTTTGCTTGTGTTGGACTAATTTGCTGCTCTTAAGTGTTTAGTGGTGGATATTAAGCTGTTTTATCCAAACCGCCAACTGAAGGCCTCATCTTTTGGTATCTTCTTTTACACTGAAATTATTAGGTTCAGATTTCACCTCAGCGGCACAGCCAGTGCTCTCTAATCTCATTTAACAAGCTGACATATGGCTGCTAACACAATACTCTCATGAAACCCTCCACTTCAGCCTCCTGCTTCACACTTTAACAGACTGCGGTCGGCCCTGTAACATTTCAGAGGGCTTAATGTCATTTTCAGTGTGCTTGTACATATGCATAGGCCGGAACACAGGTTTAGTCACTTGCATTTTACAATGATTGAATGTAGGACTAAGGCAACCATCACTGTTACTATTACATGAGGTGTTTTTCGAGACCCCTAAGCCAGATATTAAACTTCCACATGTGACTCATCTTAAAATCATCATCTAGACTTAAAATGAAGAAGCCAAAGGGTTCCAAGATATATCAAGCGACCAGAATATTAATAATAATAATATACTTGTGGGTGGACTCTTTTGACTTGGACCAGTAAGTCAACATTCTAGCAACCACACAGTGCACCCTAGCAACCTCATGGCAAAGTACTGGAAAACACAACTCCCTAGCATTAGTGGTGAGTTTGTATAGGCAAGCAACTCTTAGTGAATTTTTATTTTTTTATTTTTTTTATTTTACACATTCAAAATTAATGTTAAACCAATCCAAATGTATATATTATATTATATTATATTATATTATATTATATTATATTATATTATATTATATTATATTATATTATATTTAGTGCTGTCAAACAATTAATCACAATTATTCACATCCAAAATAAAAGTTTGTGTTTGCATAATAAATGTGTTTTTTCTGTTTGTGTTTATGTATATATAAATGCACACACATAAAATATATATTTTGAAAATTTTTACATGTCTATAATGTAAACAAAAGTTTTTATTTTGGATGTGATTAATTGAGATTAATCATTTAACAGCACAAGTTATTATATTATATTATATTATATTATATTATATTATATTATATTATATTATATTATATTATATTATATTATATTATATATTTTTCTGTGGATTGTAGTTCTTCTTACTCTAATCTTGGTGCAAAAAAGGAAAGCTAAATTAACATGTATTAAAGAAATGTTAATCAATAATTAATTTGAATGTATTAATGAATTAATATTAAAAATGACTTAATATTAAGCTAGATTAGAAAATCATTGTTCAGTGTAAGTTCATGATAACTGCAAAATAATATTAAGAAAAAGAAAACTTTCAAGCATTTGTTGTAGGTAACTAATGTTATTTAATGGAACCATATTATAAAGTGTTACCAAAACATTTGTTACTTAAAATAAAATAAAATATATAAACATTAATTAAATTTGTCAAGAAAATTAATTTCAGCCATTTCAGCTTATATCATGTCAGTGATTTCCAAATGTTTGAATGATGCTACACTAAAAGTATAGTTTATTTTTATAGTGCACCAGTAATGAGAGATCATACACAATAGGTAAACTTTTTAATGCTGGCATGCACTGAGAGATTAGTTTTTGATTAGGGTTAGTGAGGTCATTCCCTGTGAAGTGTGCTAGAAGACAAGAGTGCTGAGATCCACACTTGTTTAGGAAACCCAAGATGCTCCATGATTGCTGCTCTACACCACATATCCAGAGAGACATCTGCGGCTGCCGCAGTGACAGCTGGAACTCCACGGAAGATCTCTGAACATGTTTTTCCCAGGCTGGTTTGTCAGTGTGAAACTCAGATACTCTTACAAAGACCGTCTCTTGATCCTTAATGGAAATTGTTGATCAAGTCACTCAAAGAAAGCCGCCATCCTATTCGGAAAACACACACCCCCTCAAACACACATTCACACCTACTTCTATAGACACTAAATATTTACTGTCTCAGCACACACTCTCAAATGTGAAAAAACCATAAACACATGCACACTTTTAGCGCTTGTGCGGGCAGTTGGTGTGCGAGATCAAAGTGACAGGGACGGCAATTTGGAAGTCATGGCTGAGACATGATCTGGCTTCGCTTCACAGCGTGGAAGAGTGTAAAAATTCTTCAGCTGATAACTCGACTTTCTCCACTCGTGTGTGTTCAAGTGAGTGTCCCAAGCACCGAGGAGGCATTTCGGGAAATAGCGAACTGCTGATTATGACTTTACACGTCAATGATAAACAAGGTTGATGAAAAGATATTTCGGCTTTTAAAGGTGTCTTGTTGCAGAGTAGAATCCTTGTGAACTTAAAACAACTGCGGTTAGGATTAGGGTTTGGTTTAGGGTTAGCTTCTTGTTAATATGCATTATTTTCTGTTATTACTATGTAGTAAGTACATGCAATATATGTAACATGGACACCATCCTTCAACAAGGTCAAATATACTCTTAGAAGGTTTTTTTTGTTTGTTTGTTTTTTTTACCTACATCAGTGTTATTTGACGAAAATTGTTAACGGTCTCTGAGACACAATCAAAACATTATGTTATATATATATATATATATATATATATATATATATATATATATATATATATATAAGAGAAGAGAAGAGAAGAGATCTCATGTCTGGTTGTCAAGGTTCCTCATACTGCTGAGCGAAGCATTTATTTGTCTGTGTTTGACCGTATTTAGTAGAGCCCATTACTTGAATTCTTAACATTTCCACAAATAAGTGAATTCCATAGAGGAGGCCAAAGGAAACACAAACCTAAAACACTGGCATGTTTCTCTCTCATTCTCCCCTTCTCTCCTAATGCGCGCATTTGTCATGCCCCAGTATTATAATAAAGAAATAAATGTAGCTTATCGAATTCAGCTCAATCCATAAACACCATAAAGACCACCACAACCACTGACCGCTATTGTCATCTGACAACTAGTGCAAACCAAAGTCAACAAGCCTTTTTTATTATTTATTCCTGTTTACTTTAAGAAGGTTGAGTATAAAGCATAATTTGATGAGCTTTATAAGGACAGATACATCTAGAAGATAGATGCTTTCATTGTTTCTGAGGTCAGACTGTTTACGTCAGTTAAAAATATTCCAGGATGGTTAATTAAACTTTGGTTTTATCTATAACCAGTGGTGAAGTCTTGGAACAACTGTCATTTTAAACCTGGATAATATTTTCTTTCTATTTCTGCCTGTGTCTATTTGTTTGTCTTCTAATGCCTGTTTTTGCTTTGTATATACAGTTGCCTATTGCCATGGGGTTCTCAGCAAATATACAAATAAAATACATTTTATGAGCATGTCAGCAAACCTTACAATGCAAAGTCATTCGGCTGAACATTTCAACAGATGCCTTGGAATAAGATCAATCACTTTGTTTTCTGCACTAATTATAATGAACATGCAAAAAAAAAAACTGTACATGCAGATAATTGTTACAAAAGGGTGTAGTGCTAAACGAAAGACAAAGTGCTTGAGGAGGATCTGGAACCAATGAGGAGTTTACTGACGACGAAGAAGAATACAGACAATATACTAGATTACATTCAGCATTAACATACAGATGCACATTCATAGACACATTTACACATTTAATCACGGACAAGGAGGAACTGAACAGAACGGGTATTTGAACACACAGAAGGTAATGAGGGAACTGGAGACAGGTGGGGAATAATCAATTAACCTAAACTAGAACAGGAAGACCAAATAAGGAAACAGAAAGTTCATAATAATACAATAATATATTCATTCAATGTGATCTCATGAGTATACGTGTGTATTTTTACGTTAAATGTGGTTCTACCACATGTACATTTACTTACGTTTTCATGCACATAAAAACGTACAACTTAGACGTATTTATAGCAGTAAAACGTACAAATACTTACATGTTAGCAGCTAAAAAAGGTAAATATTCTAACGTAAAGTGTGCATTTATATGAATTCCCATGTATTAATATTAAAATCGTGGCTTTAATGATTTAGATCTGTTGTATTTAATTGTCATATCAATAGTTTTTTTTATTGAATTTATTGAAAGCAGTTTACTCATCTACTTAATAGGAATAACATTTCTGTGCATGCTGCAAAACATAGATACACAAAAGCACAGCATAAAATTACAAATCACATCCATTTTATTTGTTTGCTGTACTCCATATATTTAGAATCCAGATGTTTGCAAGGAACACATCCATATCAATCGATCTTCATCTTCATTCTCAGCAACAGCGTCCGTCACAGTCAAAGGCAAAGCCCGCGCTCGTTATGATTCGAAATTTGAAAATAGCGCCAGTGCGCCACAGGAACGTTACGACATGGTTTATGGCACTGATATCGAACTCTCATTGGTTCTCACATAATTCTTCACAGATTGCGACATGTCGTGTTTCAGTTGATAGACATTTGAAATCAGTACTGCACCAGTGCGCCTTCATGGAGAGAAGACCGATTCATAATTTCACGGATTAATAAATTAAATTCTGCTCTGTACCCTATAAAAACTATTACCTCCAGAGAGGACTGCGACTGGAACTCATTATCATTTGAACTACTTTTGGTACCACTTTTGATATTTTTTCGCAAAAAATAAATGATTAACGTTATATTTGTTTGTCTGTTATTTGTTTATTTATAACAGTAACGTTATGTAGTTTTAAGAAATGGTTATGGGTAGGTTTAGGGGTAGGTGCAAGATTAACGTTAGTGGTTCAAAAAAAAGTTTTAATGTTATATTTTTACTAAAATTATGTTTTATTCTTTTAACATTCTGTATAAAATGGGTAGGTTTAGGTTCGGGTGAGGTATAGGGATCTTACATTTATCAAAAAAAAATCATAAAAAGGGAAAATATACATAAATATTAAAAAAAATTAATCAGATACGCATTGAAAAGCAGCTTCATGAGAAAATGTCTATGGATAACTGACTGGTCAGAGAACACGTTCTATCTGTACGTATTTGAGGTTGTTTTTACGTAAATTTCGATACGTATCGAACCTGTAATAGGGCTTGGGCGTCGTGACGTCATTACTTGGCATGGGCGCCACGTTGACAGCCTCCTTTACTGCCACTCGGACTACTGCGCAGTGTTTAGACATACTCCCTCTCATCCGTGTACGTCATGATAATACGTAAATGACACTGTAAATACGTAAAGGCACATACGTATTGGACAGTTTTAATTTACGTCTAAATATGTACGTTTTGACTGTGAGATCAGGCTGATTCATTAAATAAATAGGCTACTCAAGTCTACTTAAAAGTGCTTCTTTTTCATAAGCGTTATTCCTCATTTGTACGGACTACTGAGTGAATCATAGACAGTAAAAGAAATGGACACAGCGACCCCATTGGAACTCAACTGAGACAATTGAAGCCCATTTTTAGCGTTTTTTAGCACTTCAGTTTCTGACTCGCAGACTCAAACGAAGCTTGACGACGTCGGCAACCTGTCTGACAGATGTAAATGTTCTAGTAGCTGTTCGTGCAAACTGCCATCGTTAATCTTGCCGAGATGGCGTGCTTGAGCGGGGAGTTCTTTGGCGTGAGTGAGAAGGAGTAAGTATTCTGATTAATTATTTTGTATAGTATTTTAAAATGTAACACCAGTACGCCATATTAAGTTAATTGCCTGCGAGCTTCTCCTCCTGTCTGTACGGTAATGCGACCGAGAGTCGAGTGGTCATGACGCAATCGTTAGCCTATTTTTTACAAAAACTGTTTCTACGGGGCCATAATGTAACATAGAAGGTAATGGAGCCCTTTATACATTGTCGTGTATCTTTAGAAATAAATAATGGACAAACGGAGTCTTTAAATGCCTCAGATGTAAAGTTATTCGCTGTCAAAGTGACGCCAAAATGAATGGGAGTCAATGGGAATGCTAATGCAAGTGAAGTTCTGCTACAAGATGGCAGCACGCAGCTGACTTCAACTTCCGGTCGACTTCCTTACCGCCTGGAGTGAATAAGAGCTGTTCTCAGAGCAAGGGGGTCCCGCTGATGTGCTCTATGGTATAACTTACCTCATAAAAATGTTGTCCTGGGCCCCAAGATTTTAAGCGATCACCCTAATGGGAATATATTCCGCAAACCTCGAACAATAATTACACTCTGCTGCACGCTGTCAGACCTAACATAGAGATATCATTGCATGTGCAAATTTACTTAAACTGCAATTTCCCGCTTTTGTGGTCCAGAGGTTTGGCCCAGACATCTTTGCATGAGACCTAGGAAGCGAGGGAGTGAAAAGAGAGAAAGATGGAAAGAGAAACATGGACAAGGTAATCAAACTCTGATCATGAAGCTCTTAATGTATTCCCTCTCAGTGATGTCATTCGGTGAGTTGGCACAGTGGTGATCTGGAAACGCTGCCATCTATCTGTCTCTCTGTCCGATTGAAATTTATTGTTTATTATCTCAGTGTAATTTATTGCTTCATTATTAGATTTAATGCACTGTAATATATCTCCTCAGACTGTCACGTATATCTTTTTTCCTCCCCTCTTCCACATTCAACCAACAAGTCAAGTACGCACCATATTTTATTAACAATATTTGTAATTAACCTCATAATTTAATCCAAACTACATGCACTACAAGAAAAAATAAAAAGAAGAAGAAAAATATACTGGTAATTTTCTGACAGTATTATTTGTTTGATTTATGGACATTTCTTTTAACCCAAAAGCACAACACAATATAATGCTTAATTAAAAATAAAAAAAACTAAATGGTAAAAGTCCTGTGAAAAATCCATTGAAAAAATGTGTTCACTGTAAAAAATAATAAGTTGTAAATAAAAAAAAAAGATCCTCAAACTTTTAACTAAATATTAACTAAGACCTTTGCCTCAGTAATCTGCTGCTTATTAATTATTATGGGATATAATTAGGTATGGGATCTAAAATATGGTCATGCAGAAAAGGCAGATAAGTGCTTCATAAATAATTAGCAACCAATATGCTATAAATATGCATGCTAATAAGCTATTATTTAATAGTGAGAATTGGTTCCTAAACTAAAGTGTTACCAAAATGTTGGAGATTATTGGAGTATGTTAAAATAAATTATTCTTTCTTCTTCAAAATTACACATTCAAAGTTGTCTTTGTAGTGTTTTGTGTATAGTGTACCCCGGAGCGATCTGAGGTTAAAGGTCAAATATGAACCATTAGTGGCACCCAACAGAACTACAGAAAATAAAATGATTTTTTTGAAGAAAAAATTCAGTGGTGCTTTTCCATGCTGTGTTTTTCGCAGCAAGTGAGCAGCTCTGTGATTCTTGCAAGACAAAGGAGCCCATCATCCTTCAGCTGATAATATTTTGGTCTAGATTGATATAAGTCTTGGCTCCTTCACTGCAACTATATGGGATTTTGTTAAAATGCTTGTTTGTTTTGCTATTTGTCTGATTGCTTAGAAAATAAATAGCATATATCTTTAAATATATCTTTATACAGCACTTCCCATAGTTTGGTTCAAGACAAGTTACTTTACCCTGAGTATCAGTATCTACTCAGCAATGCTGAATCCACATAGATTCATAGCTTATATTTGGTATATCTGTATATTTTTACCCTTCAGATTCTTATAGTGTTTTACTCTGCAGTGAGATCACCATGTGGTTTGCTGGTCTTCGCATGTCCAGACTCCCATGTGTCTATTGAAAATGCCTCGGCGATGAGACCTATGTTTAGAGCTGCTGTAAGTTAATATGTAAGTCATATTTTTAGGTTTCTCTGACATGTGGTCATCACTTTCATTGCACTTGCTTTCTGTCTGCTTTGTTGGCCCCTACTTGACCCTTGGCGTTCATATTAAATGAGACCTGTTCGTTGTAACTTAGTTGTTCATGTTACAGAATGTTTTTGAAGATAAGGACATTTGTGCTACTGTTTACCAAAACTGAGACAAAATAACAGAATCAGATGAAATGAGGGACAGTGAAATGAAAGAAAAAATGCCAATGCATTCCAGATCCCTTTTGCACTCACAAGAAAACACACACACACACACACTGTACACAGATGTTGGTCTGGGTCTGTCTGACAGTAGTGTATTTATCTCCTCAAGGCCAGTAATGTTCCTTATTGTGCTGAACACAATTCCTCTGTGTCCACTTTTCCAGACCACATCATGGTGGGGACTTTCCATTAACTTCAATTGTTTTTATATTAAATTATATTTTCACCCTTTCCCTAACCGAATTTTTAGATTTGAATTTCATTAATTCTTTCACTCGTTTAAGTATAATGTGTTGGAAAAGTTACTTACAAAAGTATGCATTACAATATTGCGTTACTTCCTAAAAAAGTAATTAATTGTATTACTTTTTATGGAAAGTAATGCATTATATTTATTTTGTGGTCCTTTCTGTCACCTGGGCTGGGCTTGCTTGTTTGTTTTTTAATATAAAAAAGTTCTATTTTTGGCAAATGTAAATGCCCTTTCATTCCCTCAGGCTGAAGAAAATGTAAATTCACATAAACTCACCTTCCAGCTGTGATGCTATTCTGAACTGCATAAAGAATAGGCCAGAGGAGAATACATTTCATCACTCTTCTGCAATTAAGAAAATGAAACACAAATGCTATGTTTATCTAAAGTCATTTTTGAAGGTCAGCTGCAAAGACACTGGTCAATAAAATGGGATTAAATACATAAATGATATATACAGTATATCTTATACAAATATTATACATAATTATTACAGGTTCGTACCATATTCTTAGTTTGCATTTCACTGTTTTTATTTATTGGAGTTAGAATATTTTGCAAGAGTGCAATGTCTGTCTGAAAACATCACATTCAGTTCAATCTTAAATATACTTAGAAAAATATTTTAAGGAGGGGGGGTGGGGGAAATGCTCGTTTTCACTCAATATCCTGTTAATCTTGAGTACCTATAGAGTAGTACTGCATCCTTCATATCTCCAAAAAGTCTTTAGTTTTATTATATTCATAAGAGAAAGATAGTCTGTACCGATTTTTCCCGGAAATACACGACTGGCTGGAGGCGTGACGTGTGGGCGGAGCTAAAGAATCACGAGCGCCAGTAGGCTTTTGCGTTGAGAGCGTTTGGAAGCTGTGACATTAACTTGAGGAAAAAACCATCATCCCAAACAAACCATGGCTAACAGTCAGATTCAGCCGTTTATTTATGATCCAGGATCAGATCCCGAGGCTGAAATTTAACAAGAGCAGCAGCAGCAACGACGTCTCTATGTGGTATGTACTGAAACTGTATATATTTGCTTAGCGGTTTTGGAAAATGACTAAGTTCCACTTTGTCGTCTTTTTTTTTTTTTTTTTTTTTTTTTTAAGCTGTACATGTGGAAAGTGCAGTTTGATGATAACATCACATGTTGTTTACTTGATGTGCTTACACGCCGATAGCTAAGTTAACAACACAGAGATATTTGAAGCAGTTTTACTCACCGCCTGCGGTTCCAACACACGATCGTGACCCTTTTTCGTTGGGATTGCATCATCCATACGAAATAAACAATGTGCAAATCCGGCGTCAAACTGGGCCTTGTTTGTAAAACAAACATCTTCGAAATGCAGGGGAACAAACACAAACACTTGCACAACTCCGTTGATGCTCTGTAAAAATAAACTCCATCCACTGGTCCCTTAATGCTGGTTTTTTTTGGTAATCTGTGCAGGGGTGTCTTGCCCTCGCAACCAAAAACACACTTCTGTGACATTTCGCGACGCTCTCGCTCTGATCAGTGAAGTCTGTTGTGCTCTCAGTGCTCTGCTATACGGGAGCGCGTGCTCTCCCGGCAGAAGTGCCCTAGGACCCATATAAGGAAATTCCGCTCCATCTAACGTCAGAGCCATACTCTAAAAAAACTTTCCGAAACTTGTGACAAACCGGAAGGAGTATTTTTGGAACAGATATACTCCTTCAAACGTACAACTTAATTTTTGAAACTTTGTCCATGTTTAGCATGGGAATCCAACTCTTTAACAGTGTAAAAAACTCAGTATGCATGAAATAGCATTTCACCCCCCCTTTAAATTTATTTTTAAGTATGCTAAAGTGCACTTGTTTTTCACTAGAGCTGTGTTATTGAAGAACTCTATCTCTGTTTCCAGTGTACAAACCCTTTCATCTCATCCTTCATTCATTCAGCAACTCTGAATGTGTGGTTGTGTGGATGTATGATTGCAACAGAGTTCGTTATCAGAGATTATTATACAATCCTGTGTAAACGTGCGAGGATACCATGTATATCCAGAGAACATATTTCCAATTAGCATGACTTTTGTCCAGGTGAGGTTGGTTCTCCTCATTGGAGTGTCATCAATGGCTCTTCAGATGTCTGCGCTTGAGAGATGGTGACAGAAACCATTAAATATGAAGCATCTTATGAATTACTTAAAGACTAGATGTCATCTTAGCACTTGGTAATAACAACACATGTCTTAGCATGCTTTAGGTGAAAATGATGGGATCTTGAGGGCCCCAGAGATGACTTTGACAAAGAGTCACATATTTTAGTAAAGAAATTCAAAAACCGATGGTGTTTTAATTTGTTGATCATTTGTCTTCCAGTGTCCAAATACACTGATTGCCAATATGTTCTTCAAAATATAAAAAGTAAATATGTAAATCAAAATGTCAAAATTAAGAACAGACACTAGAGACTACTAAAATGCATCTTAATGAAATTATTTATTCTTACCTTCCGTTAAATACTAATCAGGGAGATGTCAGAGTATAACAAGCAAATCCCGAAAGATCAGCAAGTTTATCTTTCTCTGCAGCGATTCAGGTTAAGTTATCTAATATGGTTTAATCTTGGATTGATTTTTGAGTGTCCTTATTTCACTTTAGTGCAACAGAGAGAATAAGATATTCACATGCAAGACATGCTATTTCAGGCCAGCTCACCGCAGTGTTTCCTTTGAGATACCAGGATCTCATAGAGTCAAAGATCCATATCTCTAGATGGATGCATTTCAAACCGCAGACCTACTGTATAATTTCCCCTTTAATCTTCTGACATCAGCCCCCAGCACAGAGACCTGTGGGCCTGCCAAAAGACTACAAGTCCAGGTGAAATGAGCTTTAACGCTAGTCCTGCTTTTAAGACGAAACAAGCTTTACGTGTTTCACCTGCACTTCATTTTATAAAATTAAACAGCTAAAAGAGTTGCCATTTTTCTAAGGATAAGGAAAATCTTTAAGTGCTGTCTATTTGCAACCGGGTTGTAACTTACAGGAGAGTTTGGGGTGGGCTTGATGACCATAAAGGAAGTCAAATCAAAGTTTAAATCTATTTAAAGGTCTTTATCTTTATATAACATGAAAAACGTTGCAGTTGGACATTGCATTGGACTTCAGTACAGGAACTGATACTTTGTTTTTAACTATCTTGAGTTATAGGCTGTTGTGAGGCTGATGACCATATGTTCATTGCTTCTTCTAAAAAATATAGTTTTACCCAACTTATCTTTTGCAAGCATATTTTCTTTTTGGAATTAGCAACAACTAAAAAATGACATCCTTAATTTAAAATCATTTATTAAATGTAAACTGAATGCAACGTTTTTGGGCTTCTAACTGCATGTGTAGTTAAATAAAAAATTTATTATAGTTTCAAATCATAAGATATTCACTTTTTTACCAATTAAAAACCTTTAGGATTTAAAGTGCACTAAAAGTAAGTGAATTCCTTGGTGATTTTTCCTAAAGTGGACCAAAATGTGAAAGTTGCACTAAAAAGGTGATGATATTAGAGCATGAATTTATGTCTTTGCTTTTTTTTTTTTTAAGTGAAATGTTTTTTTGTTTTTTTTATAACTAAATAAAAAGGCATAATTGTGCAATAACTAATGTAATCTTTAATTCTTACACTGATAATGAATGGAGTTAACGCATCCAGGTATTCTATGCAAACAAAAAAGCTGCATATTATTTACAGTAGAAATTATATGAGTAGCACTGAATTATGCTACTCGAAACATAGCCAAGGAAACCCAAGGTTGAGGAAGTGGATGAGACTGGGGCTGTACATCACATGCTTCAAGCAACAGGCCCAAAGACCCAGGGGGAGTTAAAGAGAGAGCCGTTAAGATCTGGAGCTAGAAACAGATTCATAACTCAGCACTCATTTAGAGCAGGTCTCTTGTTTACACATGCAAATTTATCTCACGTTAGCATTTAAACGGAAAGACAGTTTGAAATAGTGGAGACTTATAGTACAGAATGTATAGCTGTCAGCCAATGAAATAAAATCTGTAAATCGACTGTTTTCTCAGCATTCAAAATCAGCTAATGAAATCAGCTTCTCTTATTTTTGATCTTCTTCTTGTTGCTATTCCATTGCTACCAGACGCACAGAGTCTATCTGAGTGCACAGCGTTGATATACTGTATGTGCTGCACATGCTGAATTAAACACAGATTAATTTATGACCACGACAATCCAAAATAAGCCTGAGTATGGTGCTTTGGTAATGTGGTAATTAGACGTTGGGTTCAGGAATCCGTAATTTTGCGGTCATCGGTTTGTCATTGAATCCACCACACCGCTCCCACAAGTCAAGGCCTTGTGTGACATATGGTTACCACTAAAAACATGGACTAGCGAATGTTTGCTATCACATAAACGTTCGTGGCCTTAAAGAAAACTCCATGTTTGATATGAAAATGTGACTCACCATCAGTTTGTAATTAAATTCGGTTTCTATTCAAGGTTCTATAAAATAGCGATATAGTCAACCAAAAGTAATAAATCATGTTTACACGTTCAGGTTGTAGATTTACACTAAATAAAGACATCTTATTTTCTCAATCTGTGAGTGCAGTGAGTTTCCTATATTCGTAATGTACGTATGAGTTATGGTACTTCCTTTCACGCATCAAATATCTTGTTTCCTGAGGACTGACTGATTGGCATCGTAAAGTCAAAGTATGATAAGACCTCCTCTGAAAGAAAAGCAGAAATGTGTACAGACAGATATGTTTGAATGTGGATGTCGCCCCTCAGAGACGATGCTATCATGCTAAGATGTCTGTCCTATAAGTTCTAGGCTTATCAGTACACCATTTCCAACCAGGCATTTACCACTGCTCATAGACAAATGCCACTAAACAGTGTGTGATATATGTGCACCTTACAGTATTTATTTATTTAACCTTTTTGCTCTTTTTATTAACATGGAGAGTATGGGGGAGAGATACCCTTATGAGAAAGAAGTGCGTACATTTTGTTGTGGTGTGCTTCAAACCTTAAAAGTTTACTTTTAAAAAGGTGAACTTCCAGATAATATAATACTGATGAAATAAATAGCTGCTTAAGTGTACGTACAGTACTTAAATGTATTCTGAAATAATAATATATACTTTTATAATGTCAGATTAAATGTTTCACGTTAACGTTTTACTTTAAAGAGGCATGCAATTAAATTGAAATTAATAAATTTGATGTACTACTTTTATAGGCCAGGAAGTAAGCCCCAAGCCAAATTCAAACTCAGAGATTCGAGACAATTCAGCCAAACAAATGAACTGTGAAACAGGCTAAAAAAAAGTGTAAACAGAGCCACAATCAATGGAATATTTGTTATTATAAAACACTGGTTCTGTTAAAGTTGAGCGTGGGATTGCCCAATAACAGCTCTAAAAACATCTGAGGGTAACAGAATGTTGTTATTCAGTTTCTGTCAGATACCATTGGACTTCCGTCCCCTTCTCCAAACCATCATCTCCTTTCTTTATTCCACTCACTCTTTCTTTCTCATGTTAAGCCACAGCGTTGTCTTATTGTCTCCTTCTTTGTAACTTTTCTTCCTTGCTCTAGGAAGTCTGCGTTGGTTCCGGCAAAACAAACTCCTGTTTGCAGACACACCTTATCAGTCCTTTTATCTCGTCAATCTATTTCCTGAGCAGAGGATGAGGGCCTTGTATCCCTCGCTCTGTTTGCGCTCAGTTGAGTGTGATTATGAATGAGGAGAGCAGGTCTGAATCGGTCTTGTTTTGAACGCTTGAACTCCTCTGCTCGTGGGTAGCTTACAAATGACCTGTTCTTCTCTGAGCCGTGACATAATCACTTGCAGATTTCACTGCATAGCACAGCAGATATTCACGGCGGAGGTCAAGCCTGAGCTATGAGCTGAATAAAAGAGACTTTTGAAACATGTTTCATTTAATGGATTTGAGGTTTAGGATGTGGGTATTCTCTCTTTTTTCTTTCCATCATTCATTCTCTTATTTGATGGAATGCTCGCCCGGAGGCAATGGAAACGTAAGCTCTTTATGAGTGATAGCCTTTATACTGTATATACAGTAGTATGTGACTCAGGACTGTGTTATTGTGTGGGTGTTTCAGTATATATTTATTTGACTGATAATCCCGGTTATAAGCTAACCTGGGTTTTGTTAAAGCATAATAGTTAGATAAAAAAAAAAAAAAAAAATAGTAATAAAAAATTTGCCAACCTACACTTGTGAAAGAAAAAAACACACTTTAGCAGACTGTTTTGGATGCTTTTTCTTTTTCTTTTTTAAGTACATTTAAATATTTGTAATAACTGAATTGGTGATTTATACTTTACTTACTGATAATATGGTTCTAAATGAAATGTACAAATATAAATTACATTTATATTAATAAAATAAAAGCCTACTTAAGGAGCACACTTTCATGTTTCTTAACACACTTAAGTACACTTAACAAAATTTGACCTTGAATCACACAACAATTCTTAAGTCACTGGAGTATATTTGTAGCAATAGCCAAAAATACATTGTATGGGTCAAAATTATATTTTTTTCTTTTATGTCAAAAAAACATAAGGATATTAAGTAAAGATCATGTTCCATGAAGATATTTTGTAAATTTCCTAACATAAATATATCAAAACGTAATATTTGATTAGTAATACGCATTGCTAATTATTCATTTGGTCAAATTTAAAGGGCGATTTTCTCAGTATTTAGATTTTTTTTGCACCCTCAGATTCCCGATTTACACATAGTTGTATCTCTGCCAAATATTGTCATATCCTAACAAACCATATGAATGATGAATGAATGACCAATGAAAAGCTTATTTAATCAGCTTTCAGATAATGTATGAATCTCAATTTCGAAAAATTTACCCTTATGACTGGTTTTGTGGTACAGGGTCACAAAAGTTGTGTGGAATAACATACTAAACCATAAAGTACTATACTTATTTATACATTTCATACATTTTAACTGTAGTCTGTCATTTGATATTACACTAAATATTGATAGATTTAAAGAGCCGCACAGATGGGAAATCAAAAATTACCTGTATTACAGTGTATGATGTAGCTGTCCATCAGTGTAAACAATGTGCAAATAATTAAACCAAAAAGTACACGATTTATAAAGTTATTGGCTTCTAAAGTAAGCAGTCGACTCTGAATCGCTGAAACGAGTCGTTATAGATTTCAAATCTTTTGCCCATCTCTATGTACGTCACTAGGAGCACTTTGAAAAATAATCTCCGCCTACCGTTTTGGGAGAAACGGAACTCTGAACTGCCCCACCCCCACACACATCACGTCGAGGAGACGGTGTGTTTTTAATTGTAAAGGCAAGCTGATCGTCATGTACAAACACGTAATTAAAATGAAGTGTAACTCCGTGAATACTCAACGAAGAGACATGAGAGAGATATCTATAGAAAGCTTGACATGTCTACTTTAAAACTAAACAAGTGCTGCTGAACAGATATTCTGTTATATGTTATATTCCGTTATATTCCGTTATATGTGACCACCCCTCCCCGCTGAACGCGCTATTCAGATTCAAACTGAAGCGCACGGCTTGAATACACCCACACAGAAGAAAAAGCAGCGAGACTGTTCAAGTTTTTTTATTTTACTGTTTGCTTCGCGATTTGAGGAATAAGACATAATTCACCCCAAACAGATGCTAACGCATAGTTTACCGTGGAGGTGTGTGCGGAACAACTAATCAAACCTGACTATGTTAGTTGACCAATCAGAACATAGTATGCTACTGACAGGTGGGGTTTAAGGAAACTGAATCTTATGAACAGCTTCGCGCGAACCGTTTGGGGATCTCTGAGAATTGAGGTAATTTTAAAATGATATTTTGACAAAATGACAATGTTTTTTAACCTTGGATTGATTTAAACCTAATGTACAGGACTTATAAACAGTGATAGGAAGCTTAGAATTTTCATCTTACTAGCTCTTTAAATGTTATAAATTCTATGTTCGTCATTACATTGCATGCATCATCACAATTATGTGCAATTACAAGCATATTTAAATACAAGTTTCAACATAAATTACATTATATCCATATATTTATGTATATTTTAGCTTCAGTACATTTGAAAGTAAACATTACCTGCATTTCAAAGACTATAGACGTAATTATGGAACAAGAAATGCACATCATAAACTTAACTGGGTCAAAAAGTTACAGTTAACTAACTGGATAAAATCTAAATTCAAACTATAAAACATTTTCATAGACTACATAAAAATAACAAATAACATTTAAGTGTCAGTTCATTCTTGGCTCTCAGAAAATAAATGTACCCTACAATGTTTTCATTTTCAATTCATTTAATATGGTTTGTAAAAATGCATGTTTTGGTTTATTATTATAAGTAGTTTATTTTTATATATTTCAATTATATTAGCCATTTAGCAGTGCATTTATTCTCTTGTGGCACCAGCAGTGGCTACGCTTGTCAAAACAGAGTATATGCTTTCAGTGCAAGGGTGTTCTTATTGTTAAGTAGGGGTTTTTCCCTCTCAGATTATTATTTTGATAAATATCTCCTTCATTGTCTTATATAACAATGCACAAAAGACTGCATTTGATGTAGCACTGAATGCCCTGCACCGCTGCCCACAGCGGCTAGTCTTTTGAGGCATGGGTTTCTTTTTCCAATGGTTTGGCAGGCCAGGCTGGATGGTTGTGCAGAGGGACAGAGAGGGGGTCTGTGATGGGGTGAAAACTTGCAGCAGCCTTTGGGACAATTACAAGAGAAACAGTCGACGGCTCCTGTGTTTAATATCCCCCCTCCGAACTCCTGCGAGTCTATGTCTGTTGGCCTGCAGTGAATGCCTGCTTTGTGTCCTCACACCTCATGTAATGAACTGAGGTATTATGGACCGGGTCTGAGGTGTCCGCACTCACGATAAAGCACACAAGATGTCAATTAGTGCTGTGAGCCAACCTTTCATTTATGCTTTATTTATTCTGTTTAACACAATTAATTCTGACATGGCGTTTTATTGGTGTGAATTGTGATGTAAAGCTTTAAATTGCCCAGTGATTGTGCTGTTGACAGGGCCGGTCGCTGTGTCCTCGGGGATCTGGGTTGTGTCACATTTCGTCTTTGGACGTAGAATTGACATGTTATCATTCTGTCCAGACTCAAAGCTTGGTAGCTGTATTCTGCTTCCTAAATTAGCAACAGCTTTATCTTGGAATGGAATAAATCTGGAAGTTAGAAGGTAATTCATAGGCTTAATTTATTAGCACAGTATCACCACGAAGTGCTGGAGACCAAAAAATATATATTTATATATACTTTCTTAATAATATTTATATATAATTATATATACTTTCTTATTATTTTAATATTTTGTTTATCAATCCTGGTCAAAAAAAAGTAATGTTGTTACAGAATAGTTAGTAAGTACTGATTAAAATTAATTAACTGCATTTACTTACTATAGGGTTAATGTTAGGGGTTGGTTTAGAGTTATTTGCCTTTGTAGTTTTGCATAATTTATTATTATTATCGTTGTTGTTGTTGTTGTTGTTATAGAACTTTACCTTTTTTTGATCAAGCTTTGGATATTTTTGTAGTAACAATATTTGTAAAAATTATTATATTTTTTGGAAATTATGGATACACTTTTTTAGTGGTCTGTTATAATTACAGTTGGTAACATTTGTTAGTTGTTATGTAGTTGCTTATTTGCATGCATATTACTATCATATTGGCTGATTATTGGTACTTATAAAGCACATCTTAATGGCTTATTTTGAATCACCATATTCTGCACATCTGTAGACAGTTCTTTCCATCTCAGCTTTGACACTCCTCTTCCAGGTATTTCTTGGTCTCTCTCTACCTCGTTTGACCTGTGGCTTCCACTGCAGGGCTTGGTGTGTGATGGAATTCTTCAGTTTCCATAATACATAACTATGTTACTTACTAACTATTAACGTTTGTGGAATCGCACAAACCAATGGTGCACCATTTCATCAGAATCACTTCGACCGAAGGGACAGCCATTGATTTGCATGCAGCTTGTAGTACAGCAAGTGAAGCAATGTTCGTTCCCTTAAAATGATGGGTTGTTTCAACCCAACTTTGGGTCAAATATGGACTAACCCAACCGTTGGGTTAAATTTTTACATTAAATTTTTTAACCCAAATGTTGGATTAGTCCAAATTTGACCCAAAGTTGGGTTGAAATAACCCAGAATTTTTTAGAGTGTGCAGGGAAACAAGGTTACATCAGTAACCGGAGCTGTTTCCGCTTCCAGGATAAATCAGCAGGTTAAATTGATAAGATCCATTCCTGGATGTCCATATTCTAAAATCGAACAAATGTGGTCAACGATGACCAACCAGCAGCCGCACAAATCCTACTGGACCACGCCCAGGAGGAGGCCATTCCTCTTGTTGAACGGGCTCTCACACATATATGGCACTGTGGGGGATACTTCCTAGCTGCTCAGGGGCGCTGCTGAAGCCCAGGCACCTGTTTTTGCGGAAGGCTGTGTCGGCGCTGTCTTCACATACTGTTGAGTGGATGCAGTCCTGGGGCGTATTGGGGTGCTTAGGCAGGAAATGATGCATTGGTCACACCAAGGGGAAGGAAGTCATGGCCTAGTGGTTAGAGAGTATGACTCCTAACCCTAAGGTTGTGGGTTTGAGTCTCGAATGCAATACCACGACTGAGGTGCCCTCGAGCAAGGCACCAAACATAAATGGCTGCCCACTATTCCGGGTGTGTGTTCATGGTGTGTGTGTGTGTGTGTGTTCACTGCTGTGTGTGTGCACTTTGGATGGGGTAAATGCAGAGCACGAGTTCTGAGTTGTGGATTGTGGGTTCTATTCCCAGTGAATGCACATACTGGTAAAAAAAAAAACAATAATAATGCATACCCTGAATGCACTGTAAGTTGCTTTGGATAAAAGCATCTGTTAAATGTATGTCAAAGACCATTTATTTTCAGAAACACAGACAGACATAAAGGATGACCAATAGCACTGATTTATGACAAAATAAAAAATGATGAAATGTGGAGATATAAAGTTTCTGCCTGACAGCAATGCTATATAGTTGTATACAATAATGTATTACTTTGACTTTTATTTTGTTGTCCTAGCTAAAATAGAATATGTCAACAATAAGCTAGCTAATAGTATAGGACATGTTTCTCTATCTCACTAGTAATAGATTTCAAGGTCATGGTTAACCTTAGCAGAACATTCAAATATTATATCCAGTTATCTTTCACAATATATCAAATATTTTCTGTGGTAATAAATTATAAAATAAGACTAAATGCAAAATTCATACAAAAACAGCCATGTTGAGCTGTATAAAATTGATGTATAAATACAAAAACTTTTTTTATAAAAAGTGAAGAAAGGAAAAACAAACATAATGATTTGTGGAAATCCAAAACAAGATATTTAATGAATACCTGGAATATTAAATGATAAAATGCATTTCTTTCAGAGATTCAGCAAAGAATCATTCACGCATGCTAGAAATAACATGGGAAAAGAACACGGGTCATTTTAGACCCATGTGTGTAAAATTGATGTAGAAATACAAAAACTGTTTTTTTTTTTTTAAAGTAAGGAAAAATAAACAAAATGATTTGCGAGTCAAAAACAACATATTTAAAGACTATCTGCTTTAATAAATGACAGAAACACATTTCTTTCAGCTATTCAGCAAAGAAACAATCATCCATTACTCAAATAATGTATGAAATGAATACTGATCATTTTAGACCCATGTTGTGCATTAGAAGGGTAGTAACACAAAAATGATTTTTATTCAAAAAGTAAGAAAGAAAAATTAAAAATAAGAATTTGTGATGATTAAAAACAATTTAATTGAGAAATTCCTGGAATTCTGAATGATTAAATTATTTTTTTTTGCAAAGATATAGAAAACATTTACTCAGTCGGGTCACTTTTTTGCATCAAAGGGTTAAAAAAGTGTGACCCAATAGTTTAACAGATATGATATGTCTCCATTACCTCCTTTTAATTTCACTCTATAATACTGCTATCGCACCTCTGTCCTGTTTTCTCTCGTCCGTCTCTGTAATCCAATCTCTGCAGATAAACTGTATCATCCTCTGTACTGGTGGTGCTTGTCTAACCTGAAGTCTGCTCCCCCTCTGCTGCTGTCTGCTGACTGATCAGACTCTCTTTCAAAGTGAAGGGATTTATGGGTAAAAGATGCTCATCAGATCTTCATGTATAACGCTGAATACTATCAATGAGCAAAGCGCTGTTTTGTAGACATGTTTGTACATTGATTTTCTTTGCTCTCTCTAGATCTTAGAACATGTCTGAAGATGTTAAGTGATGGACAGATGATGGACAGGACCTCTCTTATCTTCCAGTAGTATGACCCTCTATCACACATGGTTTCCTCTTAGGAACAACCTCATTTTATTTGCTTACAAATGATTCATATATGATGGAAATAAAATGGTAATAAAGGGATGTCATAGAATAAATCAATATGTTTCTTCTTTTCTTTTATGGTCTTGCTGTGTGGTCAAAATGTAATTTTTATGTCATATTAGCAGTTAGTGTCTTTCTATTGCCACACAATAGACTAGATAGATAGATAGATAGATAGATAGATAGATAGATAGATAGATAGATTGATAGATTGATAGATAGATAGATTATCTGATACAGCATTCATTCTTCAGCTCAATCAAATTAATTTAATGTCCATTGAGGAAAGCGTTATCTTTGTGGAAGTATCAGGGTAATTTCTGCTTGACAGTGCTACTCGGTGCATTTGTTGGCTGTGTCGGTGTTGTTGAAAATAAAAATTACTTCCTTGTTTACAACTCTGTTTCAGTCTCTTTCAATATAAAAGTCTTTACTGCTGACTCACTCATAAAAATAAGTCTCTTTTTGCCGTTTAATAGCAGAAGAATGTAACTAAAATCACTTACACACCGTTCTCATATTAAATACTATTAAAATACTTCTAAATTAAATAGTATTTATTGAATACATTTATTATTTATTTCTTTAAGATCGGAGGCAGAGTCAAATTCCAGAACCCAGGTAAGGTAAGGCTGCTTTCAGCAAGTTCATTAGTGCTAAATGCAAATAGACGTTATCTTTATTAACAAACCGCATAATTAAAGTCTAAACAACTACATGTTCACCTAAAAAACTCTTAAATAACATTCTGTAAAAAACAGATAAAAAAAACAGATAATTATACAATTATAGTGGATAAAGATATGAGACAGTCAGCTCTACCAATGGCTTGTCTGCACATTAGGCTGAGACAGTCGAAAGTATTTTAACTTTAAGCAAAAATAACACACTTTTCCATGGTGATCACATATCACTGAACCTCCATTGTTTCCTGCTTTCCACAGAGCTCTTAAAAGGTTTCAAACCAGGACACCCCAGTCCAACAAAGATATGTTTTGCAGGGTGTCCCGAAGACACCCACTCTCAGTGTACCATCATGCTTTTTGGCTGCTAACTTGTGTCATGTTTCCAGATTGTACCTGGTAAATAGGAACGTCTGTCAGCCTGGCACCAGGCAGCGTTACGTAAACATCCCCACCTGGCACCCAGCAGTGAATGAGTCGTGAAAACTGTCCTTCTTTCCAAATACGCTTCAGAGGCATGTAGAGACACACCAGAGTCTTAAAACGTGCCACATGAACAGAAGAGCTAGTGCTCACTGGTGTTAGAGAAGCTACACTCTTACAAATAAAGAACTTTTATCATCCAAGGAACCTTTCCACTGCATAGTTTCTTCTTGAATATGGGATTACTGCAAAACAAATCACATTTTGGAACCTTTATTTTTAAGATTGGAAAAAAGGTTCTCTAGATTTTTAAAACAATCTTCTTCTATGAAATCATTGCAAAAACCCCTGTTTAAATTACAGTCAAGCAACGTTTCATATCTGATAATGCAGTTTGTTGGCCTACAAGGTAAAAAAGGGCTTTTTTTTTACTACCATTTATCTTGATTGAATAAAAAAAAAATACAAAATGTCACAATTCACCAAATAAATCATATATATATAATACAAATTATATTATTACTATAAGTAATAAATTAAAACATCTCAATATATACACCCCAAAAATAATTCTACTAATATATTATTTTAACATTTCATCAACTGAACCAATGAATCATGTAAAACAGGTTTAGTTCCAAGAACCGTCTGGACAATCCAGATGTCTCAGCCTAATATAAGAAAGACTGGTTGTTTTAGGAAAGTTCGAAAAGCCACACTATTCTGAAAAAGCTATGCTACTGTGCTTATGAAAAAAAAGTAGTTAAGTTAGGAGTGCTGCTACTTTAAGTTAGTTTTTATACTTATAAGAGAACAAGGAACAACAGTGTCTCGCCGGCCCCTGCCACCATATGCCAGAAATTATCATACAGATTTGCCTTTGTATCCATTTTTAACATACAGGAGAAGAATCAAGTCTTTATGCAGGCCGGGGTTTCACTGTTTACTCTTCTACCTTCAGGGCCAAAGGACAGAAAAAGAGAGAGAGGGAGACTCTGGTTTGAGTAAATGAAGGGAAAGGTAGAGAACTGTAAGGTATAGAAGGAAGGAAAGGGGTGGAGAGAAGCAAGAAAGGAGCCCTTTGAGTGACAGTAATTTAAAAACCTGTGCTTTTTATGAGTTTCCTGCTCTTAGAAAAACATACATAGAGAGAAAAGGGGCCCAGTTCAGATCGCTCTCTTTGAGCAGAACTCTCATTGCAGGACGCTGCTTTGCATGTCTGTACATGTGTCTTGAAATTCAAGGGGATTTTGCATTGTTTGGGATTTTGGGAATATGTATTGGTTTTATGTTTACATGCCATTCGAAATGAGTATTTATTCAAAAATGGGGATATTTTGCAGAATGTCTGAGCTGCTGTTTTTATGTACAATGATAAATTATTGTGATGTATACTTACAAAATACAAATGCAGACTCAAGAATACCCCATACATCTTGTGCACTAAATTTGACAAGTGTTTCATTTTACAACATTCAAACACAAACAACCAATGTTATTTGATATTATTAAGGTCAAACACGTGCATTGCCTTCACATTATCTTAAAACCCTTGTGAAAATAGTACACTATTAGCATACTTTTAGATTTGAAATACACTAAATGCACTTTTTTTTTGCTTCACATATGCTTACTACATTTAGTAACAACTAATCTATGGCCGATAAAACTGTGTATTAAGCTTAATATCCAAGTAAGGAGATTCTTTATAATCAAACATAATTTCAGAAACATACTTTTGGATCAAAGATAATATATATATATATGATAATAAAGCATAAGCCTAACTGTCATGATATATATATCCCCATCATATTTCTTATCCTTGGTGACAGCTACCACTGTGCAGCCAAGAATTTCTGTTCTAGGTTTTTAAATAGATTTTTTTTAGTTTTGTGTAACATGAGGAGGAAGTAAATGCTTTAGTTTAGTGGTTTTCCACAATGCCTTCAAATGCATAAAACAACATAATCACCTCCAAGGTTAACAACTCGTCTGGTTTAAAGAATGTTATGTAAAAAGTCATAAGAACAACTAACGAAATGCTGCAGCGATCCAGCTCCTAATGGCTGCATTGATTGATTGGTATTTTCATGTTCAGTAAGGAGACACAGTTATGAGTTTGTTCCCCCATGGGTCTGAAGCTGAAGACCAGGAAGAGTTTGTGGATTTGAGGTTTTGAGAACCCCTCTGACCCACACTCCCCTGTGTTTCCAGGCCTTCAGGTTTTTTTTCTGAGCCCAGTGAAAGGAAACACTGGATAAATTATCAGCCGTTCTGAAGGCGACCTTGTTCCTCTGAAAAGGGGGTGAAAATGTTAACCTTGTGATATTTCCACAAGCATTTTATTCACCTCGTAACATTGGTTCTGGTGGATGAATGAAGAGGGTCCAAACAAAAGTGTGTGCAGAGGTGACAGTCAGTCCACTCAGTTTGGCATGTCTTGTTTGCTGTATGATTGATGGCATCATCGGTCGGTGTGTGTGTGTGTGTTTATGTGTGTGTGTGTAACCTTACAGCATGCTCAGGGGCCCTGGTGGCAAACACATGTGCCATGTGACAAAAACACAAGCCTCACTCTCTTGCTATTGAAACCAATATATGTAAAAGAAGTGCTGGGCATATTTCTGTAATCTACAAAGTCACTGTAAATTCTGAAAATATGCTTGCACAGTTATAGGATATCTGTACTGTATGCTGTAGTTGCTAGGGTACTTTTTTTAGTTGCCAAGGTGTTTCTATTTCAAACACACTTCGGTGTTCTGACTGATTGAAAAGGTGTTTCTATGTGGTTGCTAGTGTGTTTTTTGGGTGGTTGCCAGGTTGTTTCTATGTCATCCACACTAGGGTGTTCTGTGTGGTTGCTAGGGTGGGTTTTAGTGGTTGTCCGGGTACTGCTTCTTCAACCACACTAAATTGTTCTGAGTGGTTAAAAGGGTGTTTCTATGCATTTGTTAGACATTATTATGCTGTTTCTAGGGTGTTCTAGTGTACTTCTGACTAGTTGAAGAGAGGTTGATGTTTGGTTGCTAGAGCATTGTTATGCTTTTGCCAGGGTGTTTTGGGTGTTTTCAAGCCAATCTCACGGCAATTCGTACATTTTTCACAAGGTGGCTTATTCGTACGAATTCGTACGACCACACTCGTACAAATTCATACGATTGTTGCCAAATCGTACGTATTTTATGAGTTGCACAATTCGTATAATTTGTACGAATGACCTACACCTAACCCCGCCCCTAAAGCTAACCGTCACTGGGGTCGTACAAATTCATACGAATAAGCCACCTCGTAAAATATGTACGAATTGGTCGTGAGATAGCGTTGGTGTTTTCCAGGGTGATGCTATATCAACTACATTCAAGTATTTTGAGTAGTTAAAATTTTGCAATGTGTTTGTTATGATTTTACCAGTGGTTGATGGGGGTTTCTATTTGGATGCTAGGGTGTTGCTTTATTGTAGTTAGGGTATTCTGCATGGTTTCTAGGAAATTACAAGGGTGTTATGGGTGGTTGCCAGAACACGTAATGTGGTTGTGAAGGTGTTCTGGGTGGTTGATAGGGAATTGCTATGCAATTGCAAGGGTGCAAGAGTATATAAACCAAAGTGTGTTGCTATGCTGTTGCTTGGGTGTTTTGGGGTTGTTACGAGGGCGTTGCTATGTCAACCACACTCAAGTATTTTGTGTTGTTGAAAGGAGTATTTCTATGTGGAGGTTAGGGTGTTCTCTGTGATTGTTAGGGTGTTGCTGTGGGGTTGCTGGTGAATTGATTGAGGGTGTTTTAAGTTTTTTTAGGACATTAAAAAGATGTTCTGGGTGGTTGTCAAGACACAATATGTCGTTGTTAAGTTTTCTGGGTGGTTGGTGGAGGACTGCAATGCAAGGGAGCTGCTATATCAACCACACTACAGTGTTCTGAGTGTTTCAAAGGCTGCTGGGGAATTGCTATGCTTTTGGGTTATTGCCAGGTTGTTGCTTATATCAAACCACATTCAAGTGTTCTGGGCTGTTGCTATTGTTATGTGGTCGCTAAAATGTTGGTAATGCATTGCTATACAATTGCTTGTTCTCTGTGGTCACTATTGTGTTGTTTTGTGGATTCTAAGGAGTTTAACATGGATGTAAGGATGCTCTGATTGGGTTCTAGAACATTTTTATAGGCTAAGTCGTTAGGGTTTTTGCCAGGCTGATGCTATGCAAAAGTTTTTCCTGGGGGTTGGTAGGGAGTTGCTATGTGATTGTTATTGTTGTGAGTAGTGGCTGATTTTTTTTCAGTGCTCCATCATTATAGTAACATACAGACATGTGCTGTCTGTCTCTGTGTTTAATATAGTTATTGCTCACCGAGCGGATCCTGTACTGACAGCATAAAGAGCCTTTAACACTGACACCTCTCCTGGCCTGTGATGCAGGTTAACAACAACTCTCTGGATCTGTCTAAAGGGGTCGTTTGTCATTCAGTAACTAAGCGCCAGTCCTCTCCGTTGGGCCCCATGTCGAGATGTCTTCCCCTTGGGCCACCTGACTCTCCCATCCATCCACACGTTATTAATAGGCCTTGCATGGCTCGACAGAAGCGCTAACAATCCGTTGGGGGTGGAGTGTGTCTGTGATAGTAAGACTACATACAGGGGTCTTACTTGGAGGGCTGGGGTAAATCATGGGTTCAGGTGTGTGTATGTGTGTCTGGATGGGGTCATTTATTTTAAACTTTCTGTGTAGATAGCTACTGTCACACACCATGTGTCCTCTAATCGTCCCAATGCAACTTTCTGGACACTACGTATTACATTCACAATGCTCACCCAAATCTTTATATTCTTATTGTCTACACAAGGTCTGGGTTAATTTTTTTAAACATATACACTGCCATTCAAAAGTTTGGGATCAGTAAGATTTTATACTCTTATGCTCATCAAGGCTGCATTTATTTGATTAGCAATACAGAAAAGATGTGAAATATTACTACAACTTAAAATAATGTTTTTCTATTTTAATATTCTTTTACATTTTTATTTATTTCTGATGCAAAACTTAATTTTCAGAAGCCATTACTCCAGCCTTCAGTTTCACATGATCCATCATAAATCATTCTAATATGCTGATTTATTATCAGTGTTGGAAACAGTGCTGCTTAATCTTTTTTGGAACCTGTAATACTTTTTCAGTATACTTTCATGAATAAATGTTAAAAAGAACAGCATTTATTTTTATATAGAAACCTTTTGTAGTATTATACACTACCACTCAGAAGTTTGGAGTCGGTACATTTTCTTTCATTTGTTGAAAGAAAGTAATAATTCTATTTAACAAGGCTGTGTTAAATTGATAAAAATAAACACTGAAGACTGGAGTAATGGCTGATGAAAATTCAGCTTTGCATCACAGAATTTAATTGCGTTTTATTGCAATAAAAAAGAAAAGCTTTATTTTAAATTATAAACATTTTTCACAATACTATTGTTTTTTTTGTTGTTGTTGTTGTTGTTGTAGTTTTTTCTGTCAAACGATTAATCGCAATTAATTGCATCCAAAATATATATATATTTTTACATGTGTATTATGTATACATAAATCCTACTGATCCCAAAACTTTTGAACGCCAGTCTACTCTACAGTTCAACAGTTTTTTGTTTGTTTGTTTGTTTGTTTTTTAAGAAATTATTACATTTATAAATTAAATTAAATTCATGCATTTAGCAGACGCTTTTATCCAAAGCGACTTAAAGTGCATTCAGGCTATCCATTTTTACTTATCATGTGTTCCCGGGGAATCGAACCCCCAACCTTGCACTTGATACCTCAATGCTCTACCAATTGCGCTACAGGAACACTATTATTATTACTTTTATTCCACAAGGATGCATTAAATTAATCAAAAGTTACAGTAAAGACTTTTTTGTTGTTGTTGTTGTTAGAGAAGATTTTCATTTCAAATAAATGCTGTTCTTTTGAATTTTCTATTAATCAAAGATTCTTGAAAAATTGATCACAATACAAATCAAAATATGTAAAAAAAAATTAACATTCAACATTGATATGTTTCTAAAAGCAATTCATAATGATCTCTGAAGTATCATGTGACACTGAAGACTAGATTAATTGATCATTTAAAAAGAAATGCTAAGCTTTGCCATCCCAGAAAAGAATAACTGTACTTTTTAAAATATATTACAATAAAGAACAGTTCTTTACAACTGTAATAATATTCCTCAATATTGCAGTTTTACTGTGTCCAAATACATAGAGCCTTGCTGAGTGTAAAAGAACATCACAAAGAAGCTTACTGACCCCAAACTTTTTTTTACCTATTTTATCATTTTATCTGGTTGAAGCAATGCAAGGCCAGTCTGAAACAGAGCAATATTTTGATAATGCTACATATACTGTAATTAAATCTTTGAAAGATATTAAGAGACCTGGAACAGGAGAGAAGGAAATGTAAACAAAATGTAAACAAATTATTTGTAGAAAAGTATGTTTACAAGAAACATGACTGTGAAGAGAATGTGTCCAGTGTTCTTGTTTTCCCATGTCTGCAGCTATTTCTGTCTTATTAATAGGTCTCTTGTATGTGACAGTGGTGGGGAATTGAAATGTGGATTTGTGTGTGTGATAGACAAAACACAGATAGTACAGTGTGTTTGTGTCTCTAATGTGTGTGTGTAAGTTCTTATGCGACAGGTGCTGATGGCTGCTGGGAGGGCAGGGATGAACAGCATGTGTTAACTGAGATGATTGGGCAGTTATTCATGTGATCGCTGAGTAGATGATTTATGCTAGAGTCTCAAAGCTGAGATCAGCCCCTCTCTAATATGAAACGCTGATCAAAGGAGCTGATGGAAAGACTAGACGAGAAAGAGGGAGAGAACTAGAGAGCTTTTTCCACTGTAGTCAAAGGATGCATCAGGTTGGCACTTAGTAATCACTATCACATTACTTTAGGATTGCTGTGAAAATATGATATTTTTTTAATCAAATTTAGAATTATACTCCGATTTGTCTCTAGCATGAAATCATTATCATACAAAATGCAAGGGAAAAAATGTGTTATTTAAAGATTTAAAAAAAGAATAATGTATCATGCTTTTGAACTCACTCCGAATAAATCTCAAACTAATTCCCATTGTATATTATGATAAATAATTTAAAAGTAACACTTTACAATTTGTTACCACATCATTAGGCTACTAATTAACAAATACATTATTACAAAAACTGTATCTTGTTAATATTAAATTATGGGCTATAACAGAACAGTTGTAGTTAACAAACGTTAACAATGATTCATAAATACTGTAATAAATGTATGATTATTGATAGTTATTTTTAGTTAAACATTAACTAACATTAACTCAATGGGGTCTTAATGTAAATTGTTCTGTCTACACTGAACGCAACAAAGCGACCGTAGAAAATCATTCGAAATTTGTGTCAATATGCTCGCATCCGATGTAGACACGGAGTTAGCTGCGGAACTTGCTTAGTAGCACACATTAGGAAAGGTGATTTGCAACTATTATTAAAAAAACCTTATACTCAGTTCTTCTATGGATGAAGCTCGATCATGAATGATTTGTGCAAACATAGACGCATTTAAGCAGATCGGCACATTCACTTCAAAACGAACACGTAACATTAATCCTCTACCTCTTCAAACTTTTTATTAAACACATCTTTAAGCTTTAGTTCGCATATGTGTATGAACAGACATATTGTGGCAAATGTATTTGACTCAAACTCCAGTTTTCCATTTACTTTTTAATTTAATTTAATTTACCGTCTTAAGGAATCCCTTCACCCTTAAAGGGATAGTTCACCCAAAAATATAAAATGTGATGTTTATCTGCTTAACCAGGGCATCCAAGATGTAGGTGACTTTGTTTCTTCAGTAAAACAAAAACGTAGATTTTTAGCTCAAACCATTGCAGTCTATCAGTCTTATAATGTGTGTGGATGGGAATCAGGGCTAAAACATACACTAAAACTAAAAAAACAAATAAATAAATAAATAAATAAAAAAATTAAACCCTGTGGCTCGTGATGATACACTAATGTGTAAAGACACAAAACAATCAGTCTGAGAAAGAAACTGAACAGTATTTATATCGTTTTTTTGCACTTCCGATTCACGCAATGTCCAAACTGTTAGAACTCTCCTGAGCGCGTCCACCTGTGCGCATCTCAAGCATGAAGAGGTTTCTTCTTGTTTTACGGCGGATCGCAGACTTATAAGTGCATTACTGCCAACTATCTCTCAAATGGACCATTGACAGTCTATCTACAATCTCAGTTAGGAGTGTCAATCGTCCACTTGATAGATAGGTTGCGGTAATACACTTATAAGTCTGTGATCTGCCATTAAAAGCGCCTGTTTGCTGAGTTTGGACATCACGTGTATCAGAGGTAAAAAACTATATAAATACTGTTCAGTTTCTTGCACAGACAGATCATTTTGTGTATCGTCATGAGCCGCAGGGTTTAATTTAGTTAAGTGTGTGTTTATCTTTATTTTTATTTATTGTATGTTTTAGCCGTGAATCTCATCCATTTACATTATAAGACTGATAGACTGCAACTGTTTGAGCAAAAATTTTTGGTTTGTGTTCTACTAAGGAAACAAAGTCGCCTACATCTTGGATGCCCTGGGGGTAAGCAGATAAACATCACATTTAAATTTTTGGGTGAACTATCCCTTTAAGTGCAGATTTGAGGGAAGAGGAGGTGTGGAACGGTATTTCTCTGTTTATCTTCTACAGAAGCTGGAGAACACTATTTATCTCTCTCTTTTCCTCCTTCTCTAGCTCCTAAATACACATCACAAAGAAACCGATCCCTTATCAGCACACAACCCTATTAAGAGTGACAGACGCAATGCAAGCACACTCATGCTGAGGGGCAAACTTTCCCCATCAGTGATCTGAGGACAGATCTGGTTTTCCTTCTAATTATCCTAGGAATATAAGGAATGTCTTGCTCTGAAATATATCAGTGCTGATGGTGTCCAAAAACAGCAGGTTAATTGAATTGGAAAATTCTATTTGTAAACATTCAAAATTGGCTTTGCTTGACTCCAAATAATCTGTGTTGGTATCTTACCAGGAATAGTTTGCCCAAAAATATTGCCAATATTTACCCTCATGCAGTTCCAAAACTGTGTCTTTATTTCTTCTGTGGAATAATATTATAAAATGCTGTAAAAAAAAAAAAAACATAGCATAGCATATGTTTAGAAAGAATACTAATTACAAAAAAAAAAGAATATATATTATAAATAAACGACACTGCAATTAACTTAACGTTAATGCTTTTACTTAAATTAATTAATCTTGGTAATCACTTCTACTTTCTCTGAAATATGTTTATATACTGCCAAATGTACTGACAAGCATTTATGGTAAAGTAAAATATACTTTGAAATGATATTGTGTATTTAAATATATTTGGATAGATCATATTTTTTTCATGAAGTTGCAATCTAGTGCATTTAAATCAATTAACTTTAAATGTAATATCCAAACATTATATCAAATGTTTTATATGTGCTTTAGTATGTCAGTCAACACATCAAAAGAAATGTACTTTGTTAAAGCATGACAAAAGTTATTAAAACATAATGATTTATTTTAAATAAAACTTTCAGTTTGACATTATTACAAAGTACGGAGCCCCGCACATGACATGCAAGAAAAAATAATTAAATTGTGCGCACAATTTAGCAAATCGAGGGAACGAATTAGTAAATCGTGCGCACAATTTATAAATCGAGGGAATGCAATAGTAATCGTGTACATTTTAGTAAATTGAGGGAACAAATTAGTAAATTGTGCACACGATTTAGCCTTATATTTATGTCATATGTGGGGCTCCGTAACAAAGTCCACTTTTTAAAAGTGCATTTATGAATATTCATATATTAAATTTTATATCTATTACTATAATATTTACAAGTTCCGGTTTTAAGTATACTATAAAAATTTTAAGTATACTTCAAATTTGCACATTCAAAGTTGCACATTAAATATAATTAAGCACACTACTTTTTCACAAGGGTCTGCACGTATAGCTAAAGTGGATGGGGACTGAGTCTGTCAAATCTGTCTTTTTATAACGATCGTTTTGCTGTGTAAAAAACAACAATGACGTTGATGCTGTTTCAAAATAAATTTATCCCACAATCCTTTCCTCTCTGCCACCAGCTTTGGAACAAAACTTCCTTGATGTTCACCGGGAAACATGTCACCACATCCAGACACATTTATACTCCAGGACAGTGTGACTGGAGCGCAGGCAATTACATAATGCTAGGCCAAACAGTGTTAGCATTGTGCTTTGTAAGTGAGTGTGTGTTGACTCCAGATGTGAGAGAGCAGCTCTCCTGTTACACTCTTTTAATCACAGTAATCCATCAGGTCTTGCCACACTCCTCCACGCGTTGTCTTACTGTGTGTGCGTGTAAGAGAGAGAACGAGACGTATAATCATATGGGACAGGGATACAATTACAAAGACAGCTCTATTGTCTTAGTTTTTCCATGTGACACGTGAACAGCTGTGAAATCAAATCTCTGTTTTTCTGACGAGGGCGTGAAATCATAGCTGACTTGAATATGAATGCTGGCTTTGAACTGATGCAGTGGAGCTGTGACGACAACATATTTGCTGGTACATGTGTACAGAGTGTCTCTATTATGAGATGAGAGAGTAAACATTCATATATGGGTGAATCTCACAAAACCTGTCACCCTAAGAACATGTACAGGTCACATTTCAACCAGAATATATATACAGGACATTACAATATTATTTTCATGAAAATTAAGAAAATTCTCCAAAATGTTCATGACTGTTATGCAGATTTTCTTATTTTAACTAGTGTGGAGCATTTATAAATCAAAGCAGATTATGTTTGTCTGTTTCTAAAAAAAAAAAAAAAAGATTAATAATAAATTGATAATTTAAACTATGTTGTGCAATTATAATCATCTTTGATAATAATGAGAATGATAAAAACTATGAGATTTGAGGGTAAAATGTGTTTAATTGTCCTAAAAATAATATATAAATGAATACATAAAAACATTCCTCAAAATTGTGCACAAAACAAAGAATTTTGAGTACATTTTATAACAAAATAATTCAGTTTCACTATTTAATTCAGTGTGTTCGAGTGTGTTACTAGCCTTTTTTTTTTTTTTTTTTAATGTTGAGTGAAAAATGTTTCTTCACCATTTTTATTTTTATATAAGTTCTTGATAGGTGTCATAAGATTCACATGTGTACATATTTGTGGGAGCTAATGTTTTTGCTCTCATTTCTTTTAATGATAACTCCTATTACTCACCATGGCCCATTTGTCCTTTTAAAAAATCACTATGAACTAATTTTCAGCTCCGTATGAGTGCATTTTAAGAAACTTTCAGAAATAATCAGTTGATTGCAAAATCCATCTAAATGAAAGTGTGTCATAATTTAAATGTATATTAAATGCACTTAGCTGAAGTTTAGAATGCTGTTTGTGACCCACTATAGTCTTTATATGTAATGTGTTTGACAATTCAATACTCAAGTGTGTCAAGAAACAACATTCATAGTGTACTGTCTCTACATAATTAAGTTCTTTTATTTCATTTATATTATATAATGCGCAAGTAGAGTTTTTAAAATATACTTTTGTGCTGTGCTGATAATTCTTTACCTAATTTGATGTTCCAGGTAAAAAAAAAATGACTGGCCTTTATAAATTGCATGTACATCTCTAATTGTGCTATATTATCACCAAAACTTGCGTTCTTTGAAGGCTGGTGAGTTTTGATTTGAAACACCACAAGTGCAACAAGCAATTTGGCAGAACTTGTAATATCCTGTGTAGTCAGCAAAGTCATGCAATAATAATAACTGGCATTTTCAGGTAAAAATGCACAGTCAATATTATAAAACACACTAACATATGTTAACACAATGGAAAGGAGCATGAGTGGCGCCCCATCCCCATAACTCCAGCTGATGGCATTGTCCCCTTACCTCTCTTATCCTGGAGCAGGCCCCGTTCCTTTCAGATACAGATATCTTACCCTGCCACGTGTCAAACAGCCCGACACACACTCCACATCAACACCACCCTCAGTGGTCACACTGTCCCTGCAGACGGCACCAGACCTTGTGATTTCCATCGTATTTTAAGAAGCACCCACACTTCCATTATGTCAGCGCTCCAAGAGAGTGTCCATAATAATCGTTCTCTATTCATGTACAATGCAAACAAGAAAAGTGAATACTGATGACGCACGACTTCCAACCACAGAAAGTGCAGTCCAGAGCAGCAGAGTCACAGGACATGGTGGCCGTTTTGATAAATAGTGACAGCCTAAGTGCTCTGAGCAGCATTAGCTTGAGTGAGAGAGATACCGCCATGGCACCGCTAGCCAAACAGGATATGGTGTCATGACATGATCTCACATCACTTTAATTCACAGTTGGGTGAGCTCTAATTAAGGCCTCCATCTGTCACCCGCAATTTGTAAGGTCTTTAGGCAAGTCGCCCTGCTTCTCAATTAGATCGGTCTTGGAGCAGTGTCGTCCAGACTGTGAGTCTGGTGGGCTTGTTTTTTAGAGACGCATTTGGTGTCAGTCGGGAATGCAGAGATATGTGTGGTCAGATAAGATTTAAAGGGTGGAAATGTTTCTGATAGGTAGAGTGCAAACATGAAGAGTTCTGTTACCTGATAAAAATCTCATATCAGTCCTTGGGAGGCTCCATATACAGACGGAGAGAGAGTGCGGCACCTGAAAGGACCCTGCGCTCTCGAAATGTGTTTGTTTTCTTTGTCAAGCTTCAGATGTTGTACTGATTAGTTAAATGTTCCTGTAGCTTAAAGGAATAGTTCATCTAAAAATGACAATTTGTTGAAACTGCACTCACCCTGAGGCTGTCCAAGATGTAAATGAATAAGTTATTTTCATCCGAACAGATCTGGAGAAATTTAGCATTACATCACTTGTTCACCAATAGATACTCTGCAGTGAATGGGTGCCAAAATATGAGTCCAAAATCCACTTCTTCCAGTGAAAAAGTCGCATCAAAATCCATTAAAATATTCCACTAAAGATGTTTGTTTAGAACGGTTTGGACTTTTTTCAAACAACGCAACTTTTTAACTGGGTAAAGCAATATTTGAAGATTTCTTTTACCTGGAAGATGGATTGTAATTCAAAAGACATTAATTGATGGGACTGGAGTCATGTGGTTTAGTTCTGGATTATTTTGATATTTTTATCAGCTGTTTGGACTCTCATTCTGACAGCACCCATTCACTGCTTAGGGTCCATTGTTGATCAAGTGATATAATGCTACATTTTTCCAAATCTGTTCTGATGAAGAAACAAACTCAACTACATTTTGGATTGGGCTGAGGGTGAGTACATTTTTAGCTAATTTTCATGTTTGGGTGAACTATTCCTTTAACTTGATACTAGAAACACCAAGGTCATTGGTTTGATTTCCAGAGATTGCATTGACTGTTATGCAATGAAAGTTGGATTTGAATAAAAGTGTTTTGGTAAATGTTATATTAGTGTTCATTATTCCAAAACTGGATAGGATTGGGGTCTGACGTGCAAACGCTGAGGATGATAAAAATCATTCTGTCTGGTATGTATTTCCTTTCTGGAGGGCTATCAGACTCACTCTGTGCTCTTTCAGGCTAAGTGAGGCTTAGCATGCCAAATCCAAATCTGATAACTGCTCACAATCTAACACCGCGGGTGAAAAGGTTTAAATGCCCTCTGCAACCACATCAAACAGAAGGGACTTCAAATCTGACTTGTTTTATTTTGACCAAATGTCTGGCTTGAGAACTGAGCATTTGTGGTTAATGAGTCTTGAAATAAATGAGACAAATGATTTTAAACATATTCGTTTTAGATATTAGCAAACTATACACTTTTTTTTATTATAACTATTATTTATTGATTTTTACGTTTGGTTTACATGAAGTAAACTGTTGCTTTGTTGCCTGTCTAGTGGAATTGTTATACATTATATAGCCACTAGATGGTAATAATCTTTTTCTTTTACAGGAATCTCTCATTGACGGGATGTTGAGGGTTTTCAGCATAAATATTGAAGTCTGATAAAAGACTAAGTTTAATGGAATCTGTGTAAGATGAATTATTTTCATGATTAAAATTTCTAGCCTGGGCGTTGTTTTTCTTTCATTACATTTGGAATTAACTTCTGTCCTTTGCAGCAATATCCTGAGGTGTTGAGTATCATGGCAGCTATTCTGATAAATGCCTTAGCACCCTTTTTATACTTTTGCCATTGCTTTATTAGGGCATAATACCTGTGCCACTGGGGGACATTTTATATCAAGTTCGGCTGTTCATGATTTTACAACTAAACCTGTGGTTGAAATCTCATATGTAAGGATTTCATTATTAATAGAAATGTAAAAAGGAATGCAAAGTAAAATGAGTTTAGTCTACTTAAACAAACAATTCCACAGTTTGCATTGGACATCTTACATATATTTTTTTTTTTTTTTTTTTTTTTTTTTTTTTTTTATCACAGTGGTAGTTTCCACTCAAATATCATTATTACAGTTATTGTTAGTGGTATAGCCTAAGTAACCATATACCACTGTAACAATAAAGAAAGAAAGAAAGAAAGGAAGAAAGGAAGAAAGGAAGAAAGAAAGAATAACACAATTCATTGATTTAATTCGGAGTAACAATAATATTGCATTTTGACTGAAGCTATTATTACCACGATACATCTGTCCAAAGGTAAATCTCCAGATTGAAATGTGTGTTTTATTGAGCGCCTTTTCGGTTGTAGGTGGGCGGAGCACATTCTCGACGTCATTGGCTTTTCAGCAGTGTGTAGGAGGAACCACGAGAGTGCGTCATGAATGCCCCGCCCCCGTATTAGAGGACACAGAGAGGAGAGCGAAAGTTCAGTGTGCGCGAGTAGAGATGTGAGGAGGACACACGAGCTGCTGACGGACTACACGCTTCACAGAAGTTCGGAGATAACTGAAGACGAGGACATTATTGTTATTTTCCTCCTCATTTGTCCCAATAATGACGGTAACGACTGAAGTATTAGTGATTTAAGTGACTGTGCACGCGCGTTTTTCATAGAAACATATGACGAGTTTGGACATTAAGCATCATTTTATATGATATGCAGACTGTGGAAAGGCAGCTTTTTCAGAGAAGTTACATTTAGAGGAATATCTGTTTTTCAGCGTTTTAACTGGAGGGCAAGTGTAATATCAATTGAAGCACTTTTAATCTAAGCTGTGTCTATGGAGCTGCATAATCACCCATAACACACGAAAGTATCCTGCCTTGGGACTGTTTATGCCAGGAAAGTTTCCACTGACTTGCCTCATTCAAAAAAGGTGACTGAAAATCCAGCATGGGAGGCTCACCTCTGAAAATTGTGCTTTCTCTGTGGTGTCAGCTGGTCATTGCTGCCTACAGTTTAGAGATTGGCTCCTATGACCTGGAGAGAGGGAGACCGGCTAAATGTGAGCCTATCGTCATCCCTATGTGCCAGGGCATCGGGTACAACCTCACCCGGATGCCCAACTTTATGGACCATGACAATCAGAGGGAAGCTGGGATTAAGTTGAATGAATTCGCCCCTCTGGTGGAATATGGTTGTGATGTGCACTTGAGATTTTTCCTCTGCTCTCTTTATGCCCCTATGTGTACAGACCAAGTGTCCACATCCATCCCTGCCTGCCGTCCCATGTGCGAACAGGCACGTCATAAGTGCTCGCCCATCATGGAGAAGTTTAATTACGCCTGGCCTGATTCTTTGGACTGCTCTAAACTGCCCACCAGAAATGACCCCAACGCGCTGTGCATGGAAGCCCCGGAAAATGATACCAAAACCGAAACTAAGAAAGGAGAGGGAATGCTGCCTGTGCCGCCCAGACCAAACCAGCCCGGCGCTGCGAACGGACGCTCGGGGGGGAGCATGGGAGTTTGTGCGAACCCGGAAAAGTTCCAGTATGTAGAAAAGAGCGAGACGTGCGCTCCACGCTGCTCATCAGCCGTGGATGTGTTCTGGTCCAGACAGGACAAGGACTTTGCTTTCATTTGGATGGCGGTTTGGTCCACTCTGTGCTTCGTATCCACGGCTTTCACAGTCCTAACTTTCCTGCTTGACCCACATCGCTTTCAGTACCCAGAGCGGCCCATCATCTTCCTCTCCATGTGCTACAACGTTTACTCAGTCGCCTTCATCATCCGAACCGTCGCCGGGGCGGAGAACATTGCGTGCGACCGTGAGAACGGCGAGTTGTATATTATCCAGGAGGGCTTGGAAAGTACGGGTTGCACTATAGTCTTCCTCATCCTCTACTACTTCGGCATGGCAAGCTCCATCTGGTGGGTCATCCTCACCCTCACTTGGTTTCTGGCAGCAGGTAAGAAATGGGGTCATGAGGCTATTGAGTCACACAGCAGTTACTTCCACATGGCTGCGTGGGGCATACCTGCGCTGAAGACCATAGTCATCCTCACCATGCGGAAAGTGGCAGGCGATGAGCTCACCGGACTGTGTTATGTGGGCAGTATGGATGTGGGGGCGCTAACAGGCTTCGTCCTCGTGCCTCTGTCCTGCTACCTCGTCATCGGGACGTCTTTCATCCTGACCGGCTTTGTGGCGCTTTTCCACATCCGAAAGGTTATGAAGACCGAAGGCACAAACACAGAAAAGCTAGAAAAGCTGATGGTGAAAATCGGCATCTACTCCATCCTGTACACAGTTCCCGCCACCTGCGTCATCATTTGCTACTTCTACGAACGCCTCAACATGGACTACTGGAAATTTCGAGGGCTGCAAAGCAAGTGCACCACATTCCCGGGTCGGAGGAACGAGGACTGCGCCCTGGAGTCTTCGGTGCCCAACGTGGCCGTGTTCATGCTGAAGATCTTCATGTCGCTGGTGGTGGGCATCACCAGTGGCGTGTGGGTCTGGAGCTCCAAGACGCTGCAGACTTGGCAGGGGCTGTGTAGCAGGAAGTTGACAGACAGGACTTGCAGGAAGCATTGCAGCGGGAGCTGCAGCACCAGTCACTGCCACTACAAAGCACCTGCTGTTATACTGCACATGTCAAAGACTGATCCCTACTTGGACTGTCCCACACACGTATGAGCGCAGCACTGAGACTGTGGCCTCATCTGGGATGTACAGTACTGTGGACTATTTGAGAATAAGACATAAGGTGCTGTGAAGCTTTGTGGTGAAGTTAACAAACTTAAAACCCAACATTGCAGCTAAACAATGGATTAACAGAACTTGTTAGTTAAAGGGAGAATTTCACCGTTGCTTGCTGTAGCACAAAATGAGACAGATATGCACATCCTAATCAGTTTTAAATATCTGCAATCGCCCTTGCATGGAGAAGTGCACAGTGTCCCCATCTAAAAGCTGTTCGATGACATGTTAATATGTTTATTTACTTGTTCCAATGTTTCAGGACTTCTATTTATTGTATATATATATATATATAAATATATATATTTAATTTTGTTTGTCTTGGTTTCTCACAAGATGGCATTGATCAGTTTGTTAGTAAGTGCCTTTCTGAAGAAGATAATAAAATGTTATATATTTTCACCAGTCGTCTGAAATTTCTTCTTTGAAGTAGGCATTTGAAAAGTTAATTGCTCACTTAAGTGCTATCTACTCCTCCAAAGACAGACTGCACTTTTGTTTTGGTGTTGCTGCACAATATAACAGTATTTTTTTTTTCAATTCCACTGAAGTGCTCGTTGTGCCCAGACGCTCGTGTTTTGCATCTGTTTAGAGGTGGAAGTTAAAGAGAAGCTCCCTGGTGAGACTTTTCACATGAACTGTAGCAAGAAAATGCGTCAAAGCAATGCAAATATTTTGATGAAGAAAGCCAGGTTTGCATCTGAAAGGTGGCCTCAGTTCAAATGCAAATCGATCCTTGAGGGACCCTTTCAGGAGCCTTCAAAAGAGTGGGCTACCCCCGAATAACACAAGGCTATGTGGCTTTGTACGCCCCTGACACGAATAAATCTATGTTGTCAGTTTTAGGGGACTATTGGTCAGAGTTGTGACTAAGCTTGGATCATGGAGATTACGCTCGTAACGAAGGCCTCATTTTTGTTTTAGCACATTGTTTAAGCATCGTGTTATACTCAGTGTTCTTTTTTTTTATTCCTTTTAGCCGTTTGCTCTATTTTCTCTCTTTAATTCCCCTCCATATGACAGACGCAGCCGCTTTGGGCGCGCTTTCCTTTGAGCGCGTTTACCAGAACAGAAATCCCTGGTGGTTTTCTCTCCTTCATCCTCAAAGGGAATCGTTGAGCAGAGCGACAGACAGTAGCCTGGATTTCTCTGTGCGAACATTCACAACATCACCTTTAAACGCAGAGGTTGTTCTGGAATTATATTTCATTAATGAGGTGCATCACATGCACACACACACACACACACACATTCAGATTCTCCTATTGTTGTGTATTGCTTCTCTCTTCCCCCTCCGCTCTTTGATGTGAGCCACTCATGCAAATAAAGGCACTTTTCTCCGACGCTTGATCCGGAGCATGTAGGGCTCCGATAGCTGCTTGAATTGTATATTCCTCTCCCTACCTCCATCCGTTTGTAGCAGCCGATCTGGCTTTTGATTATTCATTCATATGCCATTGCATGTTTGTTTTAGATCTTATTCGTTTTTCTTCCTTTTTTTTTTTTTTTTTGAGCTTGGTTTGAAAAAAAAGAAGCATTATTAGAAAATGTATGGATATATCAAACCAACAGACTTTGCATGTAGCATTAATTTTAAATATATATATTTATCATATTTATATATGGCATGGATCAACGTTACATGTCCTTCAAAAGAGTTGAGTATTTGGTCTTCTAGTCTCAAAATTTTGAAACATTGTGCTATATATATATATATATATATATATATATATATATATATATATATATATTTTTTTTTTTTTTTTTTTTTTTTTTAATTCTTGTTGAAGTTCTTGAAGTTATTTATCGCCTTTGTCAACACAATTATGTGTTATAAAAACACAATTAAGTGTTTTTATGTGTAAAAAAAATAAATGAGTTCATTTGCAAAGACAGATAACTCAGGTTGTAACAGTTTTTAAAAATCATGTTTTTAATTGTGTATTCCACATCTAAATCAAACTGCAGTTGGGTAATTTTGATTTTGTAAAATTAACTCTTCATATACTGTTTAAAAATATCCAGCATTTTTCCTTATATTTTCATGTAGTTTAAATGACACAGACTCTGGCTTTACCTGACCTGAGCATTTATTTTCCCAGTCACATACTAAAATTATAAGTTAATGGTCCATTTATCTGGTCATGCAAATGTTATAAAATGCCTCAGCATTCCCTTAGAAATTTCTTCTATCTTTTACAGTATCACTGGAGAGATTTTTCTTAATATAAATTACCAGAGCCTGACAAAATATATCTTGAAAAAAAAAAAATTATATGTTACACCTTGAAATATTTTATAATCTTCTTTTCAAAATCTAGAATGTACCCTGTGCATTCTGTATACCTATATTGATTTGATTTCCCAATTAACAGCCATACATGTTCTGATTCCAAAAAAGGCCATTTCACAATCAGTTATAGATGGTAAATATTATTACTATTGTCTGTAATATTTTACAGGCAATCCCTGACAGGTCTGTGTGGGTTATTGAAGCCACATTTTTTTGTTTGTTGTTTAAACTGACAGCTGCATGTGTCATTTACCCATCGTCATCACAACATTGTAAAAGCGGCTCCTCTGAGAGAGCTTTGGCAAGTACACCGGTCCTTTCAGCAGCCAGTGGTTCAGAGCAGGCCGTAGCGTTTTATGACAGAGTGTTTGGGTATTTTTCATCTCAGGTTGCCTCTCTAGAGGGGTGCTTTACCTCCATCACAATGTCAGTAAACTGCATCTGGTGCATGTGTGTGTGTGTGTGTGTGTGTGTGCATGCGTGCATATAAAGGCACCAATTAAAATGAGGCCAGTGGCGTATGTCGGAAAGGCACCTGCCCAACCACAAATGTGAGGTCAACACTGAAGCAGAACATGCATTCTCGTTCACTCACATCCTCTCACTCACTTCCTATTTCCCAAACCTAAAATAAGCTTTGATGATGGTAAAACCTCAAATATCAAACCAATAGAATTTTGGACTGAACTTTTCAGCATCAAACAAAAGAATGGTCCACTTGAAAATTCATCGTTCAAACCAAAATTCACTTGGTTTGATATTTTATTATCTAATGCACCTTTAAGAGTCCGGATATTTTTTCGTCCTGCTGCAAGTGGTGGGATCGGGTCGGTTAGCCACGCTCTCGTCTGTCCGACCGAGCGGAGTGTGAGAGACCCTGTCCGGTCATGTGTTTGATTAAAAGAGGATCTTTATGAGGTGTTTACCCACCTCCTCCCGAACCCCAGCCATGCTTATCAGTCCACAACCATCCACCCACCCCTCAGGAAAGAAGAAAGAGAGAGAGGGAGAGCAAAGAGAATAAAAGAAGCCCTCATTACACTCATCCACCCCCTCCATCCTCCCCTGCCCTCCAGAGAACTATCCCTTTTCTGCACTGTTTTGATGTGTAAATGAGCGCATTGAAAACCTGCTGGCCTAAAAGAGAAGCTTTCCATGAAAATGCGCCAGCCGCTTCGCAGCAGGGTTCACACATAGTGGGTCTGCTTTGCTCAGCACTGGTGCTCCTATCTTACTAATATGAATGTGTACAAAGTACAAGCACGTGCATGTACAACATTTGGTGTAGAATCAATTTTCAATCAATTGTATTTAATGACAAAAAATGATATCAACATATTAAATTAAATACAAAACTTTAAAGTAGGAAGACTGAAATATTTTACATAATCCAATAATTTGTTTTTTACTTCAAAAAATAAATAAATAAATAAATAATAAAATATATATATATATATATATATATATTTTTTTTTTTTTTTTTTTTTTTTTTTTTTTACAGTGTATTAAGTACTGAAATGTGTGATGCATATTCAGGTCAACATGAAATGAAAATGCACAATCCTGGTTTTATTGTAAACAATTCTTCAGTTTTACTCAAAAAAAAAAATTCTTTATGCTGCTGCTGGATTTGTTTCTCTTTGTTTTGACATATTTATGTGCAATGATATATCTCTACTGTTGTAATTCGCCTATAGGAGCTTCCGATGTTAAAATGTATATATTTCTACAACAGAAGCAGTTAAGCAGTATGTCAGTAAGCTAAAATCAAAATGCATTTTAGTTCCTATTTCAGTCAAGAATTGATTCTTTTTTAATACACACACTACAGACGTACACTGTGTGTAGCATTTGTTTTTTCTTTACAATATTATTAGTTGTCACCTCGCCATCTGGTTTGCTTACTGATAGTTCACCCAAAGATTACAATTTCATCATCATTTTTCTCACCCCCAGAACACGACTAGCTTAAAAATAGATATATCAGATAAAAAAGAAGACATTTTGAAGAATGTTCTTCACCAAATTTTCCGAGACATTTCTTAAAATATCTTCTATTTGATATAATTTGACCCCATTTTCAGTTTATGATCTAGAGCTTTTTGTGCACAATTCATAAGAAATTCAAAAAAATAAACCAAAATATTTGCCTTTTTTATTAATATGTAGTAACTCAAGCCCTCGAGTTACAGAAACAGATATGACAGAAAGACTCATTGCATGGCATTTTTAAGTTATCATCGTGAGTGCTTTCAAACACACACACACGTACACACACATAGTGGAAACCACAATGTACACGCAAACAAAACATAACCTTCTGACTATTAATCTCTGGAGCTGCCAAAGGTGGAACAGCCAAAGTTCAGGTTAAAAAAGGTGGCGTGTCCTTATGATGAGGAAAGCATGCATGAAATATCTGAAAAAATATTTTTTAAGCAAACATTGAAATTCTCAGAATAACATAAAGTCTACCCAGATTCCAGAATCCTGAAACAGAGCAGCCTTGTTAACGAACGACCCCCAAATATGTTTAAAAAAATAACCACAATAAAAAAAGACTTTAGGAGTACATTGAATTTGACAGACCGTAACCCATCTACCTCACTGGTGAAAACCACTGTTCTGCCTTTGTGCTTGTTCAAGTGTTCAGTGCTACTGTTTTCTAGTCAAATGTAATACAACACAAATATGTGTTGTGTTTCGGCTAACTGCAACTACAGTGGACACATTTTCTGTCTTACTAGCCACAATTGACCTTACAACAGTGATTACTAACATATTCACACTGCTTTTCAAGAACAAGAACTTTATCTACATTAGTCAAATGAAACAATGGCACATGCTGGCTCACCTGCCAATGTTCCTGATGATTTTGGAATAAAGAGAAATCTACCCAACTGTCAAGAGATCGTACTGCAGACATTTAACGGGAAATATGAGTAACTGACACATGGCAGATGTATTTTTGTATGTTTTCTTCAAATAAATTAAATAGAAACTAGACATTCAATCCTGAGTCCATTCAGCATGCTTCTGTTTCTAAAATAAAATAAAGGAGTCATAAAAGACACACAGTACCCTGAATGAAGACCATGTGTATTTAAAATACAAATGTTTACTTTAACATCAGACAGACATTTATAAAGGAAATTAAGCAAATATTCTGCCCATTTTTCTGACTTTGAAGCACACTGCCATATAAAACTCAGTGTAATTGAATAAATTGCATCTAGCATGAATGAAAACTGCTTTGTCATGATGAATTACAGCATAAACTCTATCGCCCTCTGAGGTTTGTTTCTTCCAAGCATTTAGTATATAAAGGCACTTCACCTCTGCATTTGCATACTGAAGTAGCACATATTTCTGGCCTCACAGTCCATTATATTTAACAGTTTGTGTCATTCAAAGGAAGGAAAGGAAGAAAATATAAAAGCTAATAGGTCATGATTTGCATGATCTCCAGACACGCGAAACCCACTAAATCAGAGATTTGGGTCTTAAAAAATCAGCCTTTCCTCTTCTCAGTCGCTGTGAAAAATGGTATTAAACAGAACATAAAGCTTAGCGCGAATTTCCAGTCTGTTTCATCATGCCTTTCAGAGGCTGCAATAAATAGCAGAAGAGATGCCAGCGGTTGTCAAGAGATTTGCAGCATACTCAAGTACTCATCTTTACGTCTTCCCTTCTCCGAGTCCCTGAAAAGAATGCTTGTTCTATTTTAGTATTTAACAGCCAGCTTCATTTTAATATCAGCAAGAGATATTGTTTGCAGACTTCACTACATTTTACATGTTGCCCCCAGGAGTACAGAGTCAGTAGTGACTGTGTTCGATTGATCTGAGGTAACTATTTCCTCCTGCTCTCCTCAAAGTGACGTGAGCACATAGTGACGGCAGGTGTTTGTCGGGGTGACAAAGTGACGGGCGTTCGTCGAGGCCTTTCATCGGAGGTTGTCACGAATTGTGATCACAGACGCTGTGTTATCTAGGTCAGGCGTTTAGACACGGAGGGCTCTGCCATTTTGATTCTAGTTGCTAGGCAGCACCCTTCTCTAATCTCCAGTACCAAAGTCTCTCCAGAGAGAGCAAGAGAGGGATCAACAAAAGAAAGAAGGAGTGATGGGAAACAACAACAACAAAGGGCTGTAAATGGTGCAGTGTCATCGTCTGGGTTTAGAAACATAGCCAGCACTGGTGGTGTGGAAGAACCTCGCTTCTTTAGATACGCAAACCTCTTTATCTGGAAGTACAATCAAACTATCTTTTTCTTCTCGCTCAAAGACGCGCCCAAACTAAATCTCTGCTTCAGAACTTTAGGGCCATTAACACAACAACATTTACAGCCAAAAACAGCATTTTGCGTGTTCATTTATACGACAACTGTGTTTTGGGCACTGAAAACGCAAATTTTTGGAAATGGGTTTAAAAGTGCAAGTTTTTGAAAATGCCATCCTTATCTTTTCCGTGTAGACACTCAATACAGGAATCTTTGAAAAGCGTGACGCATGCGTAGTGGTAGGTAGGTAGACATCTGCAGTATGTTTCGATTTTAATGGCAAGTGCGAACAAACATACACAACAGTGGCAGAGTCCATGGTACTGTTGTTGCTGCTCAAGAGTTTGCAAAAACTTCTTCAGCAAAGTGTGGATTTACTTCGCCAATATTACAACCAACAGCGGAGACGCATCTTATACATCATATAATCATCACTTCCCAACAGGGTTTACTAACAGGGTGACAGCGCCAACTATTGGCCTGGAATATGCAATACAGTGTTTTTTGCAGATTTCGCAGATATGTGTAAATGCAAATTATTTTGAAAACGTTGTCATGTATACTTTCAACTTTTTAAAAAAAATTTTGGCTACATCATTGTCGTGTAAACATAGTCTAAGGTTTCTATACAAGATGCGGATTGTAATCGTGCCGCAACAGCTTGAGGCTGTCTTCACTGGACACAAACTGACCATTGCAAATCCATTTGTCTATGTGTTGGAGTACATAAAAAATTTAACAGAGCATCAGTTTACCTTTTCGGGTTTTTTCATATTGCATCCAGTGTAGACAGCATCAATGAATTTAATGGGTTGTACTGTCTTTTTTTGTGTTTCGCTACTCGTGTCCGGTGTAGACATGGTATAAGTGACCAATGAGGATCAATGTGGATTCTATAGTCATTACATAAGAAACACAGTTTCTGAATTCAAGTCTCTGCTCATTTCGCAGGAAGTTTGATTGACAAGCGATCTGACTAATCATCCATTTTTGTCCAACAAATGAAACAGACAGGAGAGTTTCTGCCATTTTGATAGATTAACGTCGGTGGACTTGAACTTGAAAAATGGTGTGTATTAACATCTTTCTGCACTGAATATTTAACTCAGTAACTAGTAAAAAGGAAGAGATTGATCAGTTCATGTGACACTTGAACTGCGCTACAGCGATCTGTCAAGAAAACGGTAATTTAGTTTAAATACCATAAAACGTCTCAGGTTACAAATATAACCATGGTTCCCTGAGTAGGGGAACACTGCATCCTCTAGGGGTCGCTATGGGGAATACCTCGTCGCGACCCGTGTCTGAAGCATACATTGAAAAAACACCAACGAGTTGGCCGGCGACAGCCTCTGACGTCACTACCGGCGTGACTATAAACAGGCACTGGGAGAACATGTCATTGACTTCTTCGTCTGAAGCTTGCGTCCAAAGCATGGCAGGGAGATAGAGGATGCAGTGTCTCGTTCCCTACGATGTTCCCTTGAAGTGATGAAGTGAAGTGACGTGAAATTCAGACAAGTATGGTAACCCATACTCAGAATTCGTGCTCTAACCTATCCAAAGTGAACACACACACACACCGTGAACACACATCCGCAGCAGTGGGCAGCCATTTATGCTGCGGCGCCCGGGGAGCAGTTAGGGGTTCATGGTATTCAAGTCATGGTATTGCCAGCCCGAGACTCGAACCCACAACCCTAGGGTTAGGAGTCAAACTATCTAACCACTATCGCCAGCCAACTCATTAATCTTTTTTCAATGTATGTTTCAGACACGGGTCACAACGAGGTGTTCCCCACAGCGACCCCTAGAAGAAGCAGTTTGAAGTTCCCTTGAAAGGGAACGGTATTTATTTTTGGAATTTCCAAGCTGAGACTTTGTTTCATGCCTAAAATAACCTGCTCTGTCTTGTCTGTCGATACATTGACAGTTTTCTCTTTGCTCCACAATGTGTTTTTCACTGCATGAGAACAGAATGTGTGGCACAACTGTAATGAAAGGGGCCAGGTCTTTGCAAAGGGTCAAAAGCCATTTGAGTGTTATTTATTCACATCACATAACATTTAAGTTAATCTTCTAAAAACTCACAGTGTATGCTTCTGTAGGTTCACTGCGCCCTAGATATCAATAATTGAATGATTCAATAAAGATGACCATTACGAAAATTAACCATGGTTTTACTACAAAAAACAACAACAACAACAAAACATGGTCACTAAAGTTTAACTAAAATTTTTTGATACACTAACCATAATTTAACCATGGTATTTGAAGTAAAACTGTGGTTATAAAATGGCAATCAGTAAGTCAAAAAAAAAACATGGTTTCTACACTTTTACTCTAATAAAACCATGGTTTCATAAAAGGAGACACTGTCTTGCCATCAGGTTCATGTTTTGTTTGTTTTTTTCTTTAGAATTACAGCACACAGTTAGTGTATAATCGCACCATTTTATGTTTTTTTTTGGCATCTGCTAGAGAGTTTTGATCTGGAAAAACGTGATGTCAGAATTGACCTACTGGTAAGCCACTCCCCTCGAATGCATATGAGCCAATGACAGTTGAGTATCAGTTGCATGGTGACCGGAACTCTTACATCAGGGTTATTTATATCTTGTCCTGGAGGGCCAATGCGCTGCAGAGTTTAGCTCCAACCCTGATCAAACTCACCTACCTGTGATTTTCTAATGATTTTGAAATTATGTTAAACTCTTCAGCGTATTGGCCCTCCAGGACAAGATTTGAAATACTCTGTCTTGCATCTTTGGGTTTCAGCACAATTGAGAAACATTGGAAAATCCACAGCTTTCATCGGTTTGATGGTATTTATGCTAAAAAAAAAAACCAAATGCAGTTATGTGGCTGAGGTACTTGTAGCACTGATTCCAAGTATCCTAAGATGATAGGCAATGGAATTTGGAATTAATTTTATTATTCAGCATTCATTTTCTGGTTGTCATACTCTCATTATGATACAGTTTTAATCTGCTCAAGCAGTACGTTAATGTCATTTTGTGCTTCAGCAAATTATCTCTGGCTTGCTAACGTTAAAGTTAGTGAGTCCCTTCTAATGCTGGGGTGACCATATGAGCCATTTTCCCAGGATGCGTCCTTGCTAGGATTTCTATATTGCCTAAAACATCCAAAGTAGTTTGACCAATAACATGCAGGTATGTTACATAATCAACCAATCGTGGCATGTGAGAAGGTGAGATCTACCGAGAACGATCAGAGCAATGCAAATACACGTACATGTTTGGTGTTTGTTCGTTCATTCAACTTGCGCACCAATCATTGTATGACACCAAAGTACCAAGAGAGTGATTTGAATGCATAAGGAGCCGTCTGCTCTGCTCTTCATAGCTCTTATGAATGTCATACAGTGATCGGTCTGCACAGCACAAACAGCCAAAATCTGGATATTTTAGGCAATATAAAAAACCTGGCAAGGACGCGTCCTGGGAAAATGGCTCATATGGTCACCCTACTAATGCACAAAGTTAAATAGCTAACTGTTCTCTCGTCATGCACAGATCTAAAAGACATAAACAAAGATCTACATTTCAGTGCCTCTCCATATTAAAGAGGTTAAATGTTAATTATTTTAATCTTACCCGGTGGTACACGAACAGTGCTGATCCAATTTAAGTCCCACTTGATACTCCTCAACAAGGGGTGGTCCTTCTGTCATCAAAACTTCAGTTGTTCCACATTGATTCACAGAAGTCTGTGTGACATAATTGTTAATGTTTGTGCACATCATCTGACTGAGACTGATTTTTGTGTCCACGCAGACATGTGTACAAACAATAGATCAAGTGAAAAAAAAAACTGTCTGTTATTGTGTTTTCATTTACAACTGGTAACTACCATTTTGAACTGTAATTGGTCATTTTGAATGTCAGTCAGATGGTCTCCTTCTGTCTAAGTGGCCAGTTTTATGGCCTGCAATGTTGACTGTATAGTGATAATGATAAAGTCTAGCTCCACAAGACTATTTAGCTGAATGGGACAACAAAGCATATCAAAGCCTAAAATAGTTGAAAGAATGGCAGCATTTTGCTACCGTAGCTCCTCAAGCTGGTGAAGAGATTTGAAAATGTAAGATAAAGCTACATTGAAGGCAACAACACCAAACCATGAATGACAGAAATAAACTATAAATAAAGGGGCTGAAATATAGTTAAATGGCAACATGAGCTTGTGACTGCAGCATGATGGTTTGATGCTTACCCTTCAGGGGTTCATTCTGAGAGAAAATTTGCCAGATCCTCCCTCCTCTCTTTCTGTACGTCTCTTTCCATCTCTCTGTGTATCTCCCTCATTTCCATTGTCTCTAGAGATCGCAAAAATATGCTGTATATGTAGGCCTGTTTGTGAGAGAAGCAAGGCAAAAGACATGGAGTGCAATGTGCATCATGGGGATACTTTAATCTTTTTTTCTGTTTCATGAAAATTTAGTTCAAAGCAGACTATTTTAAAACCATGACGCGAAGATCAGTGAAAACTGTATTCAGAAGGTGGAAGAAATGAAATCACTTCAAACAAACACAATTGCTCCATTGTGCCTCTGTACTTATTGCATACAGATATGAGACGGTTCAATTCAGTTCAATTCAAGTTTATTTGTATAGCGCTTTTCATGATAAAAATTGTTGCTAGGTAGCTTTACAGAAACTTAAGTTCCTACAATATATTTAGTATTAGATTGTCAGTGATGTCAAATTGAAGTACATAGGCAGAAATGTAAGGTAATATTCAGTTAAAGGCGCAATATGTAATTTTTCTGCTTTAAAAAATAGCAGAAATCACTATATCTGTGTTACATATATTTTTTAGTTGTGTACTTACATTATCCCGACAGTTTCCACGAACTTTCAAATCCGGAGAAAATTATAGTTTAATTAGAAGACACGGCACGTTTCTTTATTTCCGTTTTGTCGCCCATCTATGGCGTCATATAAACTTTGACCCCTCTACTTTATCAAACTTCCTGCGGAACCGCCAAATACAAAGGTGAACAGAAGCAAAGACGAGACGAAGAAGAAAAAGTAGTAGCTAGCCTTGATCGAGACTATTATATTTTATATTTATATTGTTTATATTCGTATTTATACCTAAAGCAATAACTTAGTTATGGATCATGATTATGCTTTGCCTGCACGTTCTGTGAAGCGCAAACGTACGGGTGAAATAAATGACCCGAGAAGGTTTTGGGACAAGATAAGAAACAAGACGGGTAAATATTGGAGTTGCATTTCCAAGCTAGAGTTTCGTGACAAAGCTGAAACAACAGAAAGATGCCGAACTCGCTTGCATTCTGATAAACAGGTAACGTTATGCATCCATTCAGCTAACTGTATCTATCCGTATATTTTGTGAAACGATGATGTCTTGTGTAAAACGCAGATGGACTAGCTCTTGTAACGATCTTGTGAGTTCATTAAATTAAAACAGCATGTATAGTATAATTTAAATCTACATTTGTTCTATATCTAGCTGGATAAAGTAGCTTCAAATGCAGTTCACTATCTTGTTCGATATCATAGTATAAACGTAATTATAATTATTAACGAAAGGCGACCATGTTTTTTTAACATATATTACTACTAGCTAGATGGAATATTGATTTGATAGGGGTCTCATAATTCATATATCTCTCCGTTCGAAAAGACGTGATTGTCAAAATACTAAGTTAGAATGAGTATGAGATGAATGATAGGGAGCGACAGAGCGCGTGTTCCAATGAACAACAACTCTCATGAGCCTACGCTCCTTCCCGACGTCATCAAAGTACGTCTTATGTTATTATTTTGATTGAGTGACCCTTGGTGGCCAAAAATCCCATACTGTACCTTTAATGACATAATCAAACAGACGATGAACACTATTAACAGCAAATATATAGCAAAATTTGGTAGTTTTTGTTGTTTCAGGTTTAGCATCATCTGAAGTCCTCTGAGGTATTTGCATCATCTTTACTCAGGTGTTTGTCATCTCAGGTCTTTGTAAGGGCTGGATCCAGACTGAAGCTTGTGGCAGAAACAGAAAAACAAATAGAGACATAATTAGCTTAGCTGCTGTTCCAACCAAGTAAGTATGATTTGTTCAACTCGAGCTAAGGAATAATAATGTGCATTGACCAGATATAACTGCAGTACAAGATTATGAAATGCATTATTTGAATGCTTGGCCGAAGAGATGTGTCTAGATTTAAACAGAGAGAGTGTGTCTGAACCCAAAACGTTATCAGGAAGGCTATTCCAGAGTTTGGGAGTCAAATGTGAAAAAGCTCCACCTCCTTTAGTGGACTTTGCTATCTTACGTACTATCAAAAGTCCAGAGTTTTGTGAACTTAGGGAGTGTGATGGATTGTAGCTTGGTAGAAGACTAGTTAGGTATGCAGGAGCTAAACCATTTAGGGCCTTATGAAAAAAAAAAGTGAAAGTGACATGACATGCAGCCAAGTATGGTGACCCATACTCAGAATTTGTGCTCTGCATTTAACCCATCCAAAGTGCACACACACAGCAGTGAACACACACACCCACACCCACACACACACACACTGTGAACACCTGGAGCAGTGGGCAGCCATTTATGGTGCGGCCCCCGGGGAGCAGTTAGGGGTTCAGTGCCTTGCTCAGGGGCAACAAAGTCATGGTATTACCGGCCCAAGAACCCACAACCCCAGGGTTAGGTGTCAAACTCTCTAACCACTAGGCCACAACTTCCCCTATGACTTTCCCTTCCCCCTCCCCTTCCCCCTCCCCTTCCCCTTCCCCTTCCCCTTCCCCTTCCCCTTCCCCTTCCCCTTCCTGTAGAGGAAGTAACAGTATATCAGTCTAGTTGCAAATTGTAATCCAAAAGATTCTGTATACTGCTTTTTGGTCCAATAAGTAATATTTCTACCTTATCTGAATTCAATAGGACAAAATTATTGGTCATCAAATCTTTTACATTTTCAATAGGGGAAGTCATGGCCTAGTGGTTAGAGTTTGACTCCTAACCCTAGGGTTGTGGGTTTGAGTTTTATGCCAGCCATACCATGACTTAGGTGCCCTTGAGCAAGGCACCGAACCCCCAACTGCTCCCCGGGCGCTGCAGTATAAATGGCTGCCCACTGCTCCGGGTGTTTGTGTGTTCACTGCTGTCTGTGTATCTACTTTGGATGGGATAAATGCAGAGCACAAATTCTGAGTATTGGTTGTATGTCATGTCACTTTTCACTTTCACTTTTTTACACTCTGTTAGCTTAGATAATTTAGAAGTTTAATCTTGTCTCTTTGAGATATATAGTTGAGTATCATCAGCATAACAGTGGGAACTAATTCTGTATTTTCTAATAGTAATACGAAGGGGTGACATGTATATTGAAAAAAGCAGTGGACCTAGGACAGATCCATGTGGCACTCCATACTTAACAGGTGATAACTGAGATGACTCCCCGGTTAAATAAACACTGTTTACAAGTTTACAGATGGAAATAAAGAAACATTATTGAATTTCACAAGTCAAAGCATCTAACTATTTTATGAACTAAATTCATCATGCTTAAGACATAAAAAGCTATTTAAATATCCCTCAAATATTTTTTTTTTGTGGTGGTGGTGGTGGTCCCATCCTTAAGATAAATAAAAAGAGACACAAATAAGACAAGTGCTGATCATATTGAGATCTTTGGTTTCTTGGCAAATCTGATGATAGTTTGAGATATTAATTATTGTATATAACTTCTAAAACTCTAGAGGAGACATATGAAATTGCTGGAGAAACATCTGAGAACAAGGAAACATTGCTCACCACATAATTCATATAAGAAACCATATAACACCATAACTTGTTTTGAAGTGGCTTTCCAATGCATAGGTCTTCCATATAATCACCATGATTTGGTCGAGATATCTGTGGCTAGTGAGTCATATCTGCACCAGAGTTTGACTCAAGAAGAGTCTACCCTTAGCCAAGACATCTCATCCTGCACTCACTGCAGAAAAACCTCATCAAACAGCTCATATCTGAGAGAGCCGTGTTGATTGAACTCCAGTCCTCCATGCATTTGATTTAAACTTCTCCTCCCCTTCAAAGCATGAACACTTTTAATCCACTTTACTTTTATTTTCTCATGTTACCTTTGAGTGGTTATAAAAACATTTTTTATACAAAACAAATGAACATGGCAACATTTCTTTCTTTTTTTGGGGGGGTCTTTTTTTAATTCTCTAAGGCATTTAAAAAATAATATTGCCTACCCCCTGACAAACCTAAGGTCAGTAAAATGAATTGCTTAACTTTCGGAAAATACTGCTTACCTCAGTTCATCAAACTAAATATTAAATGAGCTGTTTTGTTTTAAATTTATTTTATATGAAATTTGAAACCATCTGAACTCTAACATACAAAATGTATAAAATTAACACATCTGTAATAGTCTACATGATTGATTTCTATTGGTTTGTAGCTTTTGATGATCTTATAGTTCCCATTAATTAAAGAAAAATATTTGTTCTACTTATAATAACTTTGTGAACAGGGCTGAATTATTACTTTTAATGAATGTGGGATTTGAGCCTCTAGCTCTTTGAGAAAAGTAATTGGACTCCAGAGTTTACCCTTTACATGAAAAGTGCCATAAGTGTCAGTGAAGAATAGCCTAAACATTGCACAAATCCACGTATTACTTGCTATGCTACAGCAGGCCTTTGTGTTAACGGCACTGAGTTAGACTTTCATGTCCCTTTCTCCTATTCATTCTCTACCCTTTTCATTCTGTCTCTTGTTGTGGGGAACCGTGTAGGGGTGTAGATAATGCTTTTAGGGAACTTTATAATGACGTTAACCCTCTCTTTTCGTTCTCATTCTAACCATCACCCTTTATTCCACCAAAGCTCCTGAAGAGAAGCGCAGAGGGTCAGAGGTCAGTATGCGTCTGTATGGTGAGAACATTTTGAATGGGTCTCTGCAATTAAGCGAAGCCTCGGCAGGAACAAAGAGGACTGATATTCAGACATCAGACGTTATATTTTGGTTCTTCATCAATAGTCATCCTGGATTATTATTTTTGATGAGCTTTATGATTTTATGAGATTTTACATTGCCTTTGCCATAAGCTTCCTCAATGCATTATGCTTAGAATTCAGCCAAAATAAATTGTTGGCTGAATAATTCTGCTGAACAAGACTGTATTTCAGGCATAATTACGCTGCCCACGTCATGGAACAGTTTCACGATGGGAACGTGCTTACTATACTTTAGGATTCTCTGTAGGATTTGGAACAAAGTGCATGTGTTTCTCGCTACCCAACAATATGAAGCATGTATTCTCTGTTTAGCACCCCTGCTGAAGGCAGATCTTTTGCCGAATGGTGCATCCCTGCAGTGCAATTCGGGTTGTAAAGGGGGTAGAGAGGCAGGTTCTCATTTGAAGCACAGCGCATGTGGACCTCTGTGCACAGTGACCTGTAAAATGTGTGCTGTTCAATATGGTTAGGATGCTGATGTCTTCACGCCCCTCGTTTTGAATGAAAAGTCCCTTTTCTATGGTGAAAGATTGAAATACGGTCCTATTCATTTGAAAAGTTTAAATTTTGTTCTTCCTTCTTCGTGTGGCTCATCATCATCTCTTTCTGTGCATGCCTCTGCATGAAGTTATTAAGAAAGTTTGAATGGAGTATGTTCATATAATATCACAAATCAGAACAACGGCAGACTAACGGATGCTTATTTCAGTCCATCCCACAAATCCTCCTCCAGCCAATTTTCAGCCATTTTCTTTACCATAGTTATATCCACGATGAGTTGTTTACCATTTCAGTTTTAGATAAACTATTTTTTTCTTTCTTTCTTTATTATGAAATCAGGAAAATATATCGGCCATACAACTGGACTCATCATTCTGTACCAAAACATCATTTTTAGACATGTCCCTCCAGTCTTCATATTAGTGGTCTATATACAGTGGGTATTCAGACCCCCTTACATTTTTCACTCTTTGTTATATTGCAGCCATTTGCTAAAATCATTTAAGTTATTTTTTTTTCTCATTAATGTACACACAGCACCCCATATTGACAGAAAAACACAGAATTGTTGACATTTTTGCACATTTATTAGAAAAGAAAAACTGAAATATCACATGGTCCTAAGTATTCAGACCCTTTGCTGTGACACTCATGTATTTAACTCAGGTGCTGTCCATTTCTTCTGATCATACACCTTCATTTGAGTCCAGCTGTGTTTGATTATACTGATTGGACTTGATTAGGAAAGCCACACACCTGTCTATATAAGAGCTTACAGCTCACAGTGCATGTCAGAGCAGATGAGAATCATGAGGTCAAAGGAACTGTCTGAAGAGCTCAGAGACAGAATTGTGGCAAGGCACAGATCTGGCCAAGGTTACAAAAAAAATTCTGCTGCACTTAAGGTTCCTAAGAGCACAGTGGCCCCCATAATCCTTAAATGGAAGACATTTGGGATGACAAGAACCCTGCCTAGAGCTTGGTGAGAGAGGTAAAGAAGAACCCAAAGATCACTGTGGCTGAGCTCCAGAGATCAGTCGGGAGATGGGAGAAAGTTGTAGAAAGTCAACCATCACTGCAGCTCTCCACCAGTCAGGGCTTTATGGCAGAGTGGCCGGGCTGAAGCCTCTCCTCAGTGAAAGACACATGAAAGCCTGCATTGAGTTTGCTAAAAAAACACCTGAAGGATTCTCTGGTCTGATGAGACTAAGAACTTTTTGGCCTTAATTCTAAGCTGTATGTGTGGAGAAAACCAGGCACTGCTCATCACCTGTCCAATACAGTCCCAGCAGTGAAGCATGGTGGTGGCAGCATCATGCTGTGGAGGTGTTTTTCAGATGCAGGGACAGGACGACTGGTAGCAATCGAGGAAAAGATGAATGCGGCCAAGTACAGGGATATCTTGGACGTAAACCTTCTCCAGAGTGCTCAGGACCTCAGACTGGGCCGAAGGTTCACCTTCCAACAATAAAATGACCCTAAGCACACAGCTAAAATAACAACAACTCTGTGACTGTTCTTGAATGTCCCAGCCAGAGCCCTGACTTAAACCCAATTGAGCATCTCTGGAGAGACCTGAAAATGGCTGTCCACCAACGTTTACCATCCAACCTGACTGTGAGCTGTAAGCTCTTATATAGACAGGTGTGTGGCTTTCCTAATCAAGTCCAATCAGTATAATCAAACACAGCTGGACTCAAATGAAGGTGTATGATCAGAAGAAATGGACAGCACCTGAGTTAAATACATGAGTGTCACAACAAATCCAGGTGTGAAAAACTTAGCATCTTTCCCAAAAAGACTCATGGCTGTATTAGATCAAAAGGGTGCTTCTACTAAATACTGAGCAAAGGGTCTGAATACTAAGGACCATGTGATATTTCAGTTTTTCCTTTTTAACAAATGTGCAAAAATGTCAACAATCCTGTGTTTTTCTGTCAATATGGGGTGCTGTGTGTACATTGAGGAAAACAAAATTAACTTAAATTATTTTAGCAAATGACTGCAATATAACAGAGTGAAAAATTTAAGGGGGTCTGAATACTTTCTGTACCCACTGTAAATACATTTTAATACCTTGTGTTTAAACCATGCAGTCAAAACAATTAATGATATCACTCCCCTATAGAAGACCATTATTTTTTTAAATAATTGTTTTAATATTTTGTTTATCTTAACAAACAAAAAGAATATTTAAAATGTCTATGCTATGTATGTTATGTTTAACCCTATTAAATGTAACTAATTTATCAAGATGCAAAATGAACTACATTATAGCAGTCAAAAGTTTGGAATAGTTAAGATTGTTCAATGTTTTTGAAAGACATCTCTTCAACTCACAAAGGCTACATTTATTTGATCAAAAAAAAAAAATATATATATATATATAGAGAGAGAGAGAGCGAGAGAGAGAGAGAGAGAGATATTAAATGGTGGTTTTCTATTTAAATATGTTTTAAAATGTATTTTGTATTTATCCCTGAATTTTCAGCATCATTCAGTCTTCAGTGTCACATGATCCTTCAAAAATCATTTTAATATGCTGATTTGTTGCTCCGTCATTATTATTTGTCATAAATTATTATTGGTTTTCAGTTATTAATAATGGTTCTTATTATTATCAATGTTGAAAACCGTTTTTGTTGCTTAATATTCCTGTGGAAACTGTGAGACTTTTTTTTTAGAACTCTTGATGAAGTTCAAAAGAACAGCATTTATTTGAAATGGAAATATTTTGTAACATTATGAATGACTTTAATTTCACTTTTGATCAATTTAATGTGTCCTTGTTGAAGAACAGTATTTATTTATATTTTCTTCTTCTTTGTATAATCTTATTTAGCCCATACTTATGAACTTTTAATTGTTTTCTGGCTTTCAGGTGTAGAAGCAATAAATCAAATATCTAACCATTCAAAATGCAATTTTCAGTCTCTGAAATTAATTAATAGAGGCACTTCAGACAAACCTCAACTTTTTACCATCATTAAATCTCTATTCTGGGCCACAGTTCTAGTTCTTTACAGAGTTGAGTACTATTACTCAGAATTCACTTCTAAACATGGGAGAGGTAAGCTTTGCACAGATAACTCCAAGTACAGTGCCACGGAGTGCACGTCTGTCAAAACTGCTGCCCTGGCTCAAGACTTTTTCTCTCTCTCTCTCTCTCTCTCTCTCTCTTTTTTTTTTTTTGCCAGTTATTTTGGCAGCCTTTGCGATTCGTTCAAAGGCACATTGTTGAGTAAGTGCATAAGCTGAACCATAAATGCCCAACAGTTTTTTATTAAGGTACAAACATCTGGAAGTGCTGGTCCTGTACTTGCACTACATGCTGTATAACATAACATGCTATACAAATAACAAAGGAGCTGTTTAGAAAGCCAGCGTTAATTCTGTTTTCTCCTGTGATTTTATTTGGAGCCAAATGATGATGACCTTTGATCTTTTTCTGCAACATCCATGCTTCCCAGGGTGAGACTGCGTGAGAGCGGCGTTCTCTCCTGTCGCGCTTTACGCCGTACTGCCGGACATGACTCGCCATTCTGTACTAATTACCCCTTTCCTGCACTTCTTTATGAGCCATGTTTGCTTTGTGCGGTGCATCTGGCTCTGTTTACCATACATCACAGTCGCTTGTAAAGTCCGCCTGCTCTATAGGGGGCCGTGTCAGCATTAGTGCCCATTAGCGATTCCCAGACCCCAGAGTCTACACTAACCACAACACATGAGACAAGTCCCCCTTTAGTCTGTACTCAGAACACGGTTCTTTATAGATGTTCCAAATCCTAGTGAACTACCTTTTTATGTACTGCTATCTACAGCATTTAAACCAAAATGGAACTTTATAATTGAGATTGATTTGGAGAATTTTACAGAAGATTCAAAACACTTTATTTCCAGTGAGGTTTTATATTAGCATGTTGCTAAGCTCACAAAGTAATGGTTTAAAAAGCAAAACTAAACATGGCGTTTTCAATAGATTACTAACATAATAAGACGATGGCAGGACGAGGTTGTACCCTGAGCTGTTCACATTCAGACTTGCGCAGAAATTATTTGATTCTACTGAAAAACTCTTAATGCTTCAATCACTCAAAAATGAATAGTCTGTCATCATTTACATAGCCTCATGTCATTCCAGATCTGTGAAGAACCCAACAGTCAACACTACACCAAAGTAACTTTCAAGGAAACTCTGTTCACTTGGCGGGCAAATTTGCTACGCCTCTGGACAGCTATTTCCTATTTACTTGAATGAAAGGATCTTGAGTTGTGGAAAAACTGCTTGCCACACTCCCGTTCAAATTACATATTTCAAATCAACAATAAAATCTGACATGAACGATCTGATAAATGTTTTTTATGGTCAAAATACATCAAAAAGGCTTATATGTTAGGCCAATGTCTGTGTGCAATCCTAAGTGCATGTTCTAGAACAGTTTCTATGGCAATGCAGTCCAGTGAAGCGATGACTTTACCAGTTGAGTCTTTCATTTAAAAAGCAAAACTTATTCTACCAGTTGCACATTCTCCCATTCATAGTAATTTGATTGCATACTGTTGGCATATTTGTAACTTTTCATTCCACTAACCTACATATGGATGCGAATCAGACAGGAAACGCAAGTTCATGAGAATTTAATTGTGTTCAAGTTCAAATTTCCACCATTGGAAACAAAATCCAACAGGTTGGAGTCGGGATGAATCAAGGATCTGTGATCCGTTCATTCTCTTTAACTTTTATTAAACTGACTAAAGTAAAAAGAAAACATTTCCAAAGCTTTCACTGACCAACGTAAATGTATTTTGTAAATACAGTGAAAACTTTGGAAATCTTTTCTTTGTACTTTTGTCAATTAAATAAAAATTTGAAAATGAACTCTTCATGAGAATCATGAAATGATTCTTACGTATACATATCTATACGCTATAATAAAATGGCATATCAGAAATATAAGCCATTTTGCTAGTTACCCACTATCATATTAGTCAATTGGAACAAGTTGGAATGTTCATAAAATATTTTTTTTCCAAATTGTAATTATAAGTTTGACAAAGATATGAACTGATTTTACAAGTTGTAAACCTGTTATTATGGCCATTTCAATTTTTGGGAATGCAGCATTAATCATGAAATATGTACTAATTGTTTGTGTCAAGTTGAATTTTCATTTTTATTGTATACAGACAAATGATTTTGGAATCTGTCACATCAAGCATAGTTAGGTTTCAGAATGTGACAGATAGATGCCATATTGTTGAATGCTGCAAGATGCAGTCTAGGCGGTCAAGAGGGTTTTGGAACAAAGCTTTTTTATGGTATTTTTTATGGTATAAGACATTGAACATAAATGAGGCATTAGCCTGGGCAGCACAATGTTTTCACAAATTCAGTGCTCTTGCACCAAGCCTGTGTTGTGCTTTGGCTTAGGGTCATAGAAGTAAGAGTGTCCCGTCGTCTTTCAGCAGCTTCATCATGCCCTCTGAATCACAGTGGAGTAAGCATGTGTGAGAGAGGGCGGAGGAACAGAGTGGGTCAGGAGTGTGTGTGTGTGTGTGTGTGTGCGTGCACGTAACCATGTGTGATCCCGTAAAAGTGTATGTTTGGACACAAAGGGGAAAGAGGGGTGGTATGCTGAGAGTGCACTCGGACTAAGTCCACCGCAAAGCACGAGATGAATTCTGCCAGAGTCTCAAGTGTCATAAAGGCGGTGTTGGGCCAAGAGTGTGTGAGTGTGTGTGGGTGTATGATAGGGTCAAGGGATTAACAGCTGGCATAAGAGTCTCAGTGCTGCTAGACACACACAAAACAAACACAAACACTCTCCTGTAACACAATCAAAGCTGTGGCGAGAGATCTGTTACTAAAATAAATGCAGCAGGAGGGGAACAGTGAGACAGGGAAAGAGAGAGTGAGAGTGTTTATGTTTGTGCAGTAGAAAGTCATGCCACTTGCACACACAGAAAGAGATTATAGAAGAAGAGGCATCCATTTTTACATTGTCTCAAGAAAGTATGAGTGGTGCTTGTCTGCCCACAATGTTGAAGTTGGCCTGATCGTTTTTCCATGAATACCCATGTGTATATGATATTCTGGTGCCTAGATATGACTGTGGCCTTCAGAGTTCCCACACATGGCTTCTGTCCACTGACTCAAATCAACTCCAACTGCAGGCGAGGATGTTCTGGGTGGTTTTCAGGGTGTTGATATGCAGTGTTTGTTAATAGACAGTTGCTTGATGGTTGATAATTGGACCACATCAAAAGTTTGAAGTATTCTGAGTGTTTACAAGGATGGGTAGGCATACATTCTTATGTTGCTGTCTGGTTACTAGGATGTTCTGAGTGTTTTTAGTGTGTTACGGTTCAGTTTCTGAGGTTTTGAAAGTAGTTGTTAAGGTGAGAATTTCTGGTTGTTCATTTTTCATCATCAGGAGGGGATATGTCAAACGAAATCAAAGAATGAAATGAAATGAAGTCGAACAAAATCAGGCCAAACAAAGTTAGTTTTGGCTCCTAAACACCTTTGAGCTACCATTGGTCTGTGGAGATTATGCAGTTGGTGGGTGTGTTCTGGAACTCCGCCGCCTTTGACATGCAATTTTGTTTTCTCATTCTACGGAGGTCAGACAGGAGAACACATCTCCGTGATTATCTTGCTGTGCCACACTTTGTTGCATGGCCCAACAAACTAGTACTCAGAGTGTCAAGGCCAGTCTTTCCATAGTGGAAATCGGTGTCCTGAGCATTTTTACCCTTTTTAAGTGATCGTCAAACATCGGCGCACATTCTGAAGTATAAAAAAATGCACTTCCTCATCTGTGTTCCACATTTGCTTAACAAAAGGCAAACTAGCCATTATTCTTTCTGTTTTCGTTAAGTGGACGCCATAACATCTAAGTCACTTCTTCTCGTTCTTTTTATTGAATAGATCAATGTTACTGCCAGATGTTTATGAAACTGTTCTTCTCTCAAACACATGGCTGTAGTGTTTAGGAGTACACATGGATAGTAATGTTTGAAAACAGTATACAATCACTTAGCCTTTTCAACCTTCTTTTTGCCCTCAAACAAGGAACGAAAAAAAACTTAGTTTGTATATCAGGCTTTTATCCCCTACTTCTGGTCAGACAGCATGCATTTCCAATTTCTGACAGTAGATGGCGATGTAAGTTTTCCAACTAGCATATTAAAATAGAGTCTTCTGAGTCGAGCATTAAGAAACTGGATTAATATGGTTATTATTTTATAATAATCTTATAAATGGCAGGTCAAACGTTTTACTAGCCATTGCCATTCCTGACACATGATTATCTATTGTCATGTATTGCATATTTTATTTTCTGCATCGCAAACAACCCAGTAAAATATGCTCAAACTTATGCTGGACTAAGTTGGAATGAAGACAATACAAATTTGTTAGGATATATTTGCATTCCAACATTGTGAACACTGCTGGGGGTTATGCATTACAAGAATTACGAGTGACAAAATGCTAGTTAAGTAATCAGATTACTTTTTTCAAGTAACTAGTAAAGTAACGCATACTTTTTAAATTGACAACAAAAATATCTGAGTTACTTTTTCAAATAAGTAACGCAAGTTATTTTGTTTTCTCATTTATTCACTGACATCTATTCTGTCCCCATGTTGAGAGAAATCAGGAGTGAGTTACAGCGACAGAGGCACTTCTTTCAGCCTGAGGCTTATTAATTAGGGCCTTATCTTTTTTACTTTATTTTGTGTTATTTGACATTGACAAAATGTAACAAGAAAAAGACATATAAGAAATAGTGAGTAATTGAATTAGTTACATTTTTATGGAGTAATGCAATATTATAATGCTTAAAGAGACATAAATTCATATCACATGTTTAAGCTTATTTAAAACTCATTATGTAAACTACTGGGCCTCTGATTGGTCATTGCATTCATAAGCCCAAGAGTGTGTGATTGGTTATAATGCGTTGTGCTGTATAAACGCATCAGTCTCTGGCTCAGCACCAGCCAACGAATGCAGATCTCAATTTAGCAGCTGGTGATTTGACGCGATGAATGATTTAATCACTCAGGTGTGACTGTATTAAATATAGAAAATATTATTGGCTATTGTTTGTCTTTTGGAAGCTCCATTCAAAATCCACTTGACTCGGCTGAAAAATCTGAGGAGGCACGTGCCCCATCACTTTTAAATGGGCATGACGCCTCTGGTTATCATTCATGTCCTTTCAGAACAAGTTCAACACAATCAAGGTTAACACCTAGGGTTAGATGGTTGTTCAAGTCCCCAACCCCTCATATGAATAATTAAAATCAGTGAGCTTTGACTTTGCAAACAGTACTAATTAGTAAGACATTGATGGTGCTGAAATGACGCTTGAATATTTCTTCTCACATTAACCCTTATCTGGCCACATTTACTGATACAGAGTAAGAAGGATTGTATGAAGAGGTGTGTGGTGTGTGAAGAGGACAGGGGTTAAAGGGTCCAGACCCCAATTTATTTGGGGTGTTAGTTTTTAATTAAAAGTGTAATTGATGCCCCTCGGCAAGGGCAGAGCCTGTCTGTGTTTGTCCTCAGGATGGATGTCAGACGATCCTCATGAAGGGCATCTGTCCATGTGTGTGGAACAGGAAGAGAGCTAAAGTCTTCTCAAGGCCATACTGGAGCCGCTGAGGGTGCGAAATCACGTCTCTCCTCCTCTTCTCTCCTTCTCGCTTCTGTTTGTTTTTTCTTCCCTGGCCGAGCGGAACACCTTCATGGTTTTGCACAGAAACTCTTTTGTCTCAACCCCTCCTCCCTTTTCTCCATGTCTGTCCACAAATAAATTAAGAGGGAAATACAGTACCAGCCGGACTGAATGATGATGTGGTACTGGTCAAATTGTGCATTAATAATATTTCATAGTAATGCGATTTATTATGCACACATTATTAATATTGCATAACGATGCGTATATGACATTGTAGATTATTCCCATTGACCGTTTACGGTTGATAAAGTTAAATAAATGTTTCATATCCAGTTTAGAAAGCCATCCATCATCACCTCTCTCGTTATTTAGTCTTAGGGATGAAACAGAGTCTTCCCCATGCTGCCTCATGTGAGTGGGCTTCTGTATGACTAAGTGGTGGGTACCGGTGAGGTTGGAATGGTAAAGGTTAGTGTGCGCAGACGGAATGGGGCCTGCAGAGGTCTTCAATTGGCTCTTTCAAGCAAAGAAACACAGGCAGTGTGTGCCTAGATAGACTTTAACTCAGAGCTTATAGTGGAGTCATAGTGGATGATTGTGTCAGAGAAACAGTTCCTGTTTTTCTTAAGGTGAGAATAACACTAAAAGTGGAGCAGTGATGTTATTACATGTAAGTAACGCTGTGGTACTTGGATATATACATATAAATTCATACTTTTATTCTTCGAGGAGGTATTTAATCAAAATATTTAGAATGTTACGAAAGATGAATGCAGTTCTTTTGAATGTTCTATTCATCAAAGAATCCTGTCAAAAATGTGTCAAGGTTTCCATAAAAATATTGAGTAGTAAAATGAATTGTGAATCTTGAATTGTTTCTTTAACAGAAAATCAGCAGGTAAAAATGATTTCTGAAAGATCATGTTATACTGAAGACTGGAGTAAGGATGCTGAAAAAATAAAACATAGAAATCAGTTATTTTAAATAATATTTTATAATATTACTTTTTTATTCTAATTTTGATCAAATAATGCATTTTTAGTTAACATAATAGACTTATTTCAAATTTGAAAATCATTAATACCAGTATTTTACCATGGTGAATAATCACCATATTCACATACAATAATATCTGTGTGCATTTTAAACAAATACAACAAATACCATAATATATGGTTTGCAATAGTACCTTGTTTATTTGTTTATAAAGTTTGCTCACTGTTTGTATTGATAATAAAATGATGAATTAAAACGTTGACTTTGTGTTTTTTCCAGATTTTTTTTAATTTAAAAAAAAAAAAAAAAACAGACATAAGCAAAGGTATTTGATGTAGCCTTTCTAAATATATGTATATTGAACTGAAATCAGATTTAAAATGTTTAACAAATTAAAAAATGAATAATTTCTTACAAAATCATCTTGTGTTGATTTGCATCTGTAGGTGCCATATAAAGTTGACCTTGCTGAGCTCCTGCTTCCGCACCCACGCCGTCCTGTCGCAGTGCCCAGACTGGGTCTCCTGTCGTTGGGCCTTGGCAGCCACTAAACCTGTCTGGGTATGATTACCTTCACATCTGTAATGAATTATAGCTCCTTCTGCCATTCAAAGACTCCTTTATAGGCCTGCAGGTCCCTTACTGCTCCATATTAACACACACACACCTCTTCACACTCATGCGAATGCCAAAAGCACAAACACACTATTCACAGAAAAAAATATCCTATGTAAACAAATACCTTTACAGGAACACAAAAATCACAGACTCTGCCCCCCTGACACACACACCCTCTCTCTTGAATTAAAAGTTCTCAGTTACACAGTCTTACAATTCCACTGAAAAATCCTCCTTTTCCTGCAGCTCCTAGACAGCTGCTTCTGCCCGTTCCTTTAATGGCTCGTTTGAGCTGCTTCGTGTGTGTGGGTAGAGATTCCTTTCTATTGTCACACACTTTGATGTCTTCATCTTTAATTCCCTCTCAACTGTGCCGCACACACACAATGCTAAATCCAAACTCTTTTAAACCATGGTGTAAGAACAATATGCTGCTCTGCATCAGAAACAAACCCAATCCAAACATGTCTAAGATAAGCTTCCTTTGTTTATATAACTACCATTACATAAACAACATGTACCTATACATGACTACATTCAGAATGGAACACTACCCAACTGCATGCACATATATATATATATATATATATATATATATATATATATATATTGGTCTATGGAGTCAATATAATGCCACATAGGGACTATAAGTCACACTTTTTTTTCATAGTTTGGCTGGTCCTGCGACTTATAGTCAGGTGTGATTTATTTATCAAAATTAATTTGACATGAACCGAGAGAAATGAACCAAGAAAAAACATTACCATCTACAGCTGCAAGAGGGCGCTCTATGCTGCTCAGTGCTTCTGTAGTCTATACTGAAAACATAGAACGCCCTCTTGCGGCTGTAGATGGTAATGCTTTCTCTCGGTTCTTGGTTCTAAATAAATGCGACTTATATATGTTTTTTTCCTCATCATGACATATTTTTGGACTGATGCGACTTATACTCAGGTGCGACTTATAGTCCGAAAAATATGGTAGTCGCAAAAGAATAGAATTTTGCAAATGAAAATTAAAGTATTAAGAAAAAAATTAATGTGCTTTTTGCAAACAAAAATAAAGAATTGCAAAAGAAAATGAAAAGTTTCGAGCTTGCAATACAGTTTTTCCCTTTGCGCTTCACGTTTCTGCGCGTCTCACTTTCTGGTACTGTTTTGACATGGGGGTGGAGTCAAGGGACGGGGCATGTTGTACACACCTCACTGGAAGTGAAGACGCAGCTCACTGATCCAGGTTCCGTCATGAACAAAGGCTTGAGAGTGGATCATTTCCTTTTATACACTAACATTAAAACATGCATATTTTTGTTTTATTAACTTTATTAACAAATGCATATGTGTATTAGCAGCATTTGCTCAAGTTAAAGTTGTTAACATAAACATCTGCTGTCTTTCAATGTGCACTTTTATAGCATTATGATGTGTGTTGTTTCATTTGGTTAAATAAATGTGTATTAATAGTGTTTGACCATAGCAACCTGAGATTATCAGAGACTGATAAAATATTTTTATCCATCCCACAGTCCATTGATCATGACTTTTTACGTAATATATGTGTATATTAGGCTATTATTATTATTATTATTATTATATAGGCTAACTGTATATAAATGGGCTATATTTTATATATTTGTTATGCTTATTTACCCTTTCAGTTTGTGTATTGCTTTCCCTAATAAACATTCTGTGTAATGTTAGTATATGCTACAATATATTTTGCAAATTCCTTAAACGGCTCACAATTATGCCAATAAAGTTTTGACTTCACGAGTGGTGTTTTCATTTACAAATGAAACTAGAAAATTATTGATTTATAATTCTAGTATTTATAATTATAGGGTTAGGGTATTTCTAGAGTTATTGTTAAATTCATCTTCTAAAGTGCACTTCCAGTTAAAATGTCATATAGCATAATCAAAGCCTTATTTGCATATAGGACATTTATAGGAACAGGCTATTATTTACAAAACTCTTCAGGACTGCGATTACCAAAAGCATCGTAAGCCAGAAGATGACTATAGTTCTACAATCAATTTAGGCTTAAGATGCTTTTGGGAAACGCAGTCCTGAACGTTAAGTAAAGAGATTGTAATGAAGGGAAGACAAATTAAATACATAACAACGAATATAAAAATACTTACCAACACAGGTTTGGCTACCCCTAGATGTGTTGGCCCAGCACATCTCATAGATCATAGAACAACCCTGCTCCTAGAGAGCTACCGTCCAGCAGATTCAGACTTACAAGATTTGTAGGCCTATTTTATTTCATGTTCTTTATGTAACATTTATTCATAACTAACTTAATTTGAATGCTGTCTACATCACATGCAAAACAGTCCAGTAGCCTAGGACTATGGTTAACACTTAAACTACCAGAGGTGGCTGTATATCTAAAAGTACCAGTGGGTGTAATCTACCCATGCACAAAAAATTTTTTGACGTCACTTCCAGGGAGGCATATTGTACACGCCCCCATCCCTTGACTCCACCCCCAATGTGTAAACAGTGCCAGTGAGACATGCTGAAACCGAGCGCCAACCTCCCGCTCTCTTGTGAGGCCAATAAGGAAGTGACTTTAACTGCAATTCATCGACTGGTCGCTTGAGGCTGGCTGCAGAAGAGAGTCAGTCCCATAGACTGCCCATGTTAAAATGCCCAACTTTACAGCATAAAAAAACATTTACAGCTTGGTGCAAAAAATGATTTTGGTCTAAATAGCAAATTTTACCTGGCATGACAACTGTGAGGGGGGTGAATTTAAACTCATCCGTTTAAATTATATTAAGACTTAAAGTTCTGCATAATTAAGGGCGTGGCCACTTGAGTGACAGGTGGATTGCCGCTGCTGACACTGCCATCGCGCTAGGTGGGCGTGGCTTCAGCAAGTAGCTCCCGCCTTTTTGCCCATTTTTGATTGTCCGGAAGAGTCGCGTGGTGACGTGCTGCCAAGATGGCGACAGCCCTCTCTGCATACTTTAGGCTTCAAAACAGGGGGCAGGGTTTCATATTTTATTGAAGCTTCCCCAGGCGCCACCATTGGCTACGGCTCATGTGACATCTATGTCATCAAGCTCAGTTTGAGTATGCGCAGTACGCTTGACCCCCAGGAAGTGACTAATTGACTTCACTTGTCTCTGTTGAATCAAATGGGGTCGCTGTGTCCATTTCTTTTACTTTCTATGCTTCAAAAACACTCTTTAGGAGTCTACGGGTTACGTCACCGACACTACGTCCATGTTTTTATACAGTCTATGGCTGAAACATGAACCGCAAAGGGAAAAACGGTGTTCCAAGCTCAAATATAACTGAAATGCTAAATAAAAGCATTGTTACAAATTAATTAGTAGATATGGCCAAAATATGTATTGCAAAATCATTGCTTCATTTATATTTTCCAATTCTTTATTTTTGTTTGCAAAACTTGTTTTTGCTATTCTTTATTATGATTGCAAAAAGCATATTTATTTTTTCTCAATACTTTAATTTTTGTTAGCAAAACTTTATTCTTTTGCGTGTGTGTGCATGACATTATATTGACTCCATACTGGTCAAGAGGACAAGACTGTGTATTTAACAGTTTTACTTAATGAAGGATTGCAAATGACAGTCAAATTAACAATGACAGAGATATAAAACTATTGATTTAAAGATATTAAACGTATAGAGAAAAAAATTTATGTTTATTGCAAAACAGGCATATTTACACAACTTAAAGTGATTTGTGAGTGGAGGGATACTAACTCAAATTACATCATTTTAACTCTGTAATGAGACTTACTCATTACATCCCACTTTATGGGAGTGGGCAGACACTATAAAGTTTTTATTTTATTTAATTTAGTTTTTTGTATTATTTTCTTGTTTCAGCTGATTGCTGGATATTTTTGGTGGGATCATGGATAACTGTTTCTCACATGTACAGTATTGTTCAAAATAATAGCAGTACAATGTGACTAACCAGAATAATCAAGGTTTTTAGTATATTTTTTATTGCTACGTGGCAAACAAGTTACCAGTAGGTTCAGTAGATTGTCAGAAAACAAACAAGACCCAGCATTCATGATATGCACGCTCTTAAGGCTGTGCAATTGGGCAATTAGTTGAAAGGGGTGTGTTCAAAAAAATAGCAGTGTCTACCTTTGACTGTACAAACTCAAAACTATTTTGTACAAACATTTTTTTTTTTCTGGGATTTAGCAATCCTGTGAATCACTAAACTAATATTTAGTTGTATGACCACAGTTTTTTAAAACTGCTTGACATCTGTGTGGCATGGAGTCAACCAACTTGTGGCACCTCTCAGCTGTTATTCCACTCCATGATTCTTTAACAACATTCCACAATTCATTCACATTTCTTGGTTTTGCTTCAGAAACAGCATTTTTGATATCACCCCACAAGATCTCAATTGGATTAAGGTCTGGAGATTGGGCTGGCCACTCCATAACATTAATTTTGTTGGTTTGGAACCAAGACTTTGCCCGTTTACTAGTGTGTTTTGGGTCATTGTCTTGTTGAAACAACCATTTCAAGGGCATGTCCTCTTCAGCATAGGGCAACATGACCTCTTCAAGTATTTTAACATATGCAAACTGATCCATGATCCCTGGTATGCGATAAATAGGCCCAACACCATAGTAGGAGAAACATGCCCATATCATGATGCTTGCACCTCCATGCTTCACTGTCTTCACTGTGTACTGTGGCTTGAATTCAGAGTTTGGGGGTCGTCTCACAAACTGCCTGTGGCCCTTGGACCCAAAAAGAACAATTTTACTCTCATCAGTCCACAAAATGTTCCTCCATTTCTCTTTAGGCCAGTTGATGTGTTCTTTGGCAAATTGTAACTTCTTCTGCACATGCCTTTTTTTTAACAGAGGGACTTTGCGGGGGATTCTTGAAAATAGATTAGCTTCACACAGACGTCTTCTAACTGTCACAGTACTTACAGGTAACTCCAGACTGTCTTTGATCATCCTGGAGGTGATCATTGGCTGAGCCTTTGCCATTCTGGTTATTCTTCTATCCATTTTGATGGTTGTCTTCCGTTTTCTTCCACGTCTCTCTGGTTTTGCTCTCCATTTTAAGGCATTGGAGATCATTTTAGCTGAACAGCCTATCATTTTTTGCACCTCTTTATAGGTTTTCCCCTCTCTAATCAACTTTTTAATCAAAGTACGCTGTTCTTCTGAACAATGTCTTGAACGACCCATTTTCCTCAGCTTTCAAATGCATGTTCAACAAGTGTTGGCTTCATCCTTAAATAGGGGCCACCTGATTCACACCTGTTTCTTCACAAAATTGATGACCTCAGTGATTGAATGCCACACTGCTATTTTTTTGAACACACACCTTTCAACTAATTCAACTAATTGCCCAATTGCACAGCCTTAAGAGCGTGCATATCATGAATGCTGGGTCTCATTTGTTTTCTGAGAATCTACTGAACCTACTGGTAACTTGTTTGCCACGTAGCAATAAAAAAATATACGAAAAACCTTGATTATTCTGGTTAGTCACATTGTACTGCTATTATTTTGAACAATACTGTAGTTTATAAACACAATTATCTAAAAAAAAAAAAAAAAAAAAAACCCCATAAAAAGGTGGTTAGATGGTTTTAACAAAAGCACAAGCCAAGTAATTCACTGTTTCCCTTTGGAGAAAATGAATGGGATTTTTACACATCCAGAATCTGACTGTTGCACTCAGTGAAAATAAGAATGGATGCAGGGTCTCAAGGGTTTTAAAAACACAACAAGAATAAAGTAAGCGTCAAGCTGCAGAGCAACAAACATCCATCAAGCACATGGCACGCTGAACTCTTGTCATGCACTTCAAACTTCTTGAACAATTTTTACATTGTGGCAGTGTGCATTATCCTGCTGAAAGAAGCCACTGCCATTCTAGGGAACACCACCAACATGAAGGTGTGTACATGGTCTGCAACAATCTTTTGTTAGGTGGTGTCAAAGCAACATCCACATGACGCTCACTTTCCCCATGTGCATCATTTAGCATCTAAGAGCTTGATTTGCGTTTACTGGTTTCCTTTCTTGCCACTGTTGGTAGTTACCAGGTCACTCTAGCCATCAGTATTTTTAGCCTTTGTCAAAGTCACTCAGATCTTTTGCTTTCCCATTTGTTCTGCTTCCAACAAATAAAATTCAAGAACGGACCATTATTGATGTGCTGTAGTTACGTTTATATGCATGTGTACAATTCTCTTCAGGGGTCCCGTAACCCCAAAACTTGGAAGGCTGCATCCTACAAGAAATGGTAAAAGCGACATAAATCCTTAATGTATGTTAGAGCTGTGCAAAGTTAATTTGTGGGAAGAGCCATACACGATTTTCAATGCCTGTTTTGTGTGTACACGAGGACCCTGATGTAGAAGAAAGCAGGATTACAACACACAATTCAATCAGGAACAGAAGAGGATGGGTCAACACTACGGCCACCTACTTCCCATACACTTTACTCAATCAACATACCTTAAGCTATCATCATTCTTTCTCCTCCTCCAGTGTTCTCTCAATCCAAGCGCTTCAAATATTAATTTCTCTGTCAGGTTTTAGCCCAGTCTCTGTCCTCAGTGGAAAGTCTGGAGCCAGGCTGGCTGAGCGGCGACGTGAGGAAGGGCAATTACCTTCTGCCACCCGAGACTTCCAACAAAAACACCAGAGTGTGTAATTAAAGAATGAATGGCGGACCTCGCTCTATACTCTCTCACCCTTTCATGATCAGGGCCCCATTATGCATGGACCAGTGCAGGAACCGTTGAGATAAACGTCTTTCAATCATGAAATAAAAGTCAAAGAACGATACCTTTCCAAATTACGACTGCCGTGCTTTCAGCATGACAAGATTTCAGCCAAAAATTGGAAACTTTTCATGTGTTTTGCCTGTTTATTTACACGGGGACTGGGAACGCATCATTTTGAAAACTGGTTGAAAGGGGATGTTCTTGAGAACGGCAAAGTTATTGATTCCGTGTAAACCCCCAATACGGTAATCTTTGAAAAGCGTGACGTCATGCATGTGCATAGTACATGTTAGGTATGTAGACGTGTAGCACGTGTCAATTATAAAGGCAAGCGTGAACAAACATACACAATGGCGGAGTGCATGGTACTGTTGTTGCTGCTCAAGAGTTTGCAAACCAGCTAAGTGTGGATTTACTTCACTAATATTACAACCAACAGTGGGGATGCTTCAAATACAACATATAATCGTCACTTCCCTAAAAGTTTTATATATATATATATATATATATATATATATATATATATATATATAAATAACAATGTGACAGCGCCAACTACTGGCCTGGTATACGTAATACAGAATTTCTGGCCATTTTCAGATATATGTAAACGCGAATCATTTTGAAAACACTTTTTAAGAATGCAAGGGAAAAACATTTCAGTTTCTGACTAAACCGTTGTCTTGTAAACGAAGCCTAAGGCTCTGTTCTAAAACCTAGCTGTGCTCTTTTAAGGAAATACTACATGGTAACGATCACATTGACGACTGATTTCAAAAGTTTGACATTAGCATGTTGCTAAGCTAATTACTCCATAAAGTATAATAAATGCATAATACAATTTGGGGTTATTTTTTAATTAAAAGAGCTTTAAAATGTTGAATAAAATAAAAATTCACACTATTCTGTAAATGCATGTTAATGGGCGTATTAATGCACTTTTTAACCACAATTTTAATTTTAAATAAATTATCATAACTCAAACTTACAGCAAAACAGACATTTCCTATCACTTCACATCAATGCTTATACAGCCTCCATTTTTGAGTGCACTTATCATGATTTGTTAATACTTGTTTCATCACAACTTTAATAATAACTTAACATTTTGATTACTTTTTTTTTCTTTTTCTAAGGCGTCCACAGAGATTAATTATGGGTTTGGATTTCACAAAATATGCAGTATACTTTAAACTTCAGCAAGAATATGAAACTTTCAAAAACAGGATCACCTTTCCTGCGTAAAGGACATCCCCACAATTCCTTGAAACACATGTAAGTTTTGAAACTAAGCCCAAATATGACCTATTAAGATTCTTTATGGTTCAGGTGAGACAAACAGGAGGGGATTAGAGACCATGACAAATCTTGGACATTGCACAATGTTTTATTAAAAAGTAAAGAAATTACACAAAAAAAAAAAAAAAAAAAAAAAAAAAAAAACTATCGGCCCCCAAATATCCCTGCCCCCCCCCCGTGTTTATATAACACAAGATTTTATGACTGGCAGTGACACTGAAGGGGTTTATAAAAAAAAAATCACTTTCAGAAAACTGAATGAAGTCTTAGGAAATCTGTGGGTGCAAAAAAAGGGTAGGGATATCCTTAAAGTTTAGTTTCCCTGCAGGCTGTGGAGCTATGAATACATATGAAAACAGTTTTGACCACCACTACTACCTCCAAACTGAAAGAAAGCATTTACACCTGTGAGAGGGAACTCACTTTCCAAGCCTGCCAATCTTAAAGGTACGTACATACCATTTGGCATGTTTTACCGATCGAAAACAACAGGTCACGTGATGGATAACATGAGGTAAAGATTACGAAAATAGTACTAAACCAAAAAAAGATATAAAAGAAATGTCAAGCCCAAAGAATATTATAAACCAAGCATAGCAGGTTATGATAGAGTGACCTCGCTTCCGAAGTTAAAAATAAACCTATTCTAGATTGAGGGTGGGAAATTAAAGCCGAAATCTCCAATAAAAATGAGTTTTAATCCAGAATAAAGCCCTGAGCAACACATCTGCTGGGGACAAACATCACGATCTTAAACTGAGACTTCCGTGGCTACGATCAAACACCAAAATATAGTCAAACCTTATTATTTACATAGTCATATGAAAAAAGAAATCAGATCATATAATTTCACTTGAGTGTTTCACATCGGACTTCTCCATCTGGATTTTAGGTTCAACTTATCACCGCAAAAGGTCTTTAGTGGGGATATAACATTCAAATGTCAGTTTTACACCAATGGGAGCGTTTCTTCCCAAGACTACTGTAGTAGAGTGCCACCTACTGGTTTCTAGGGAATAAGAGCAGCATGAGGTTTTACAGAAATTGCTAGATAGATCCCAATGAACAAGATCAGTGATCTCCTGCTTTTCATAAACAGAAGTTGTTTAACTGAAAGCAAAGATGACAGCTTTTATGAAAAACAGCAAAATAATAAATGACTGAAGAAAAGAAAAAAGTGGTGGCACATTCAAAAATAAAAACCTTTAGTTCAATTTCATACCACCATGGGGGTTTAGAGCCAATTAAACTAGACTCTTATGAGACAAAACACATAACGTCAGTTCATTGAAAGAGCCTAGTTCTGGATGCTCACTCATGAATTCATTTAAAAGGCCTCAAGAAGGTCCATCCAAAAGGATCCGTTTCATTCTGAATCACTTCATGACATTTACGGTGAAACCTCTCAAGCCATCAAAATGAAACACGGCTTGGTGGTATCTGCAACCCAGTTACAATCTTTTTTTTTTTTTAAATGTTATTATTAAAGGTTTTTTTTAGGTCAAATATCAATTGAAAAAGTCTTAAGAGCTCAATGAGATGACATCTCTTTTTCAATGCAAATCTTCAGGTTAAAAAACCAAGTGTTAGCATTATTAATCAACTTACAAATATAAATCCATTTTCTCCAATATTAACATAAAAACTTCCAAAAAGTAAAATAAACCGAGACATCTACATCAGGGTGAGCAAAAGTTCTGTCCAATATGCAGTGGGTATGGGGCGGCCCGTTAGGCCTTCTGATTAGTAAGGAGGGGGTACAAAAATGAATACAAAGAACCCAAAGCACCCTGGTCTTCATGAGCGTTTGGGCCTCTTGGAATGTCGCTGGACGTCCGAGTCCTCGTCACTGCTGGTCTCCTGGTCATCCGTCACACCTCGTGCAGTCCGTCTCAATCCAGTTCTCCTGCTGTCCCTCTCACTGTCACTGTCCTGCTCCCGATAATCTTTACGATTTGTCCGCTTGCTCTTCCTTCTCAAAGACTCTTCCTCATCATCATCATCCTCCTCACTTTCGCTGTCATCTTGTTTCTGTTGTCCACCGCTCTGTTTGGTCTTCTTCTGTCCAGAGTCTTCCTCATCATCTTCCTTCTGGCTGGATGAGGCCCTCTCTTGCTTCCCGTTTTGTATCTTCTTCCCCGTCTCCTCCTCGTCGTCCCCATCCTCTTCGGAGTGAGTGGCCAGGCGCTTGCTACTTCGCCGTCGCAGGTAGCCAATCCCAGGGAGGCTCTCCTGCAGGAGCTCGATGAATGACTGCTCTGTGCGTGCCATGCAGGTCAGGACGTCACTTTCGGGCTGGTGGTACTCCTCCGCATTTGAGAAGATGAGCTTCAAGTCCTCGAGAAAATCGCTTGCGCAGTGGTACTGGGAGGATTTGAACTTGTCCTGCATTGTGGTGAAGTCCATCGGGCAGCGGATGATGTCCCGATAATCCTTGGCTTCTTCAGCAGATACAGGTTCCCTGGATGAGAGAAAGTGGAAGCACTTCTTCACTTTTTACATTTACTGCATTAATGATACACAATCTCCAAATAGCACATAACACTATAAGAAGTTAAAGATCACCCTGACAGGTTTCATCATTTTTAATATCAACAAATAACAAATTAAGGAAAAACAAGTTCTACAAATACTGTATCTAACTTGAATACATAAGGCTGGCGATTCTGATTCACAAGTTCTCGATTCTTGATTTGTTTTTTATTAGATTCAGTTTATACAGTTTTAACGCAAATGCTATTGATATAAAAAAAAAAAAAACGTGAACATCAGTTACCAAATGCTGAATTAATAAAGAAATTAAGAGCCACAGGCCTATATTTTAAACCTAACCTATTCTTTGTTTCAACACAAAGTGCTGCACAAGAGCTTTACTATAATAATAATAATAATAAAAAAGTATTATTATTCCTCTAAATATACAGATTGATTCATATTTATTAGTAGTAATAGCATTGTTACATTGAGTCTCGAGACGGCACAACTGTAATATACTTCTGACACAGTTTCTTCATGTTAAACCAAACTTTTATTTTGACAGGTTGCCGTGAAAAACTTGCAACTGCTGTGTACGTGATATGACGGTAGTTTTCTCAAATTACACTGTAAAATGCCAACGCTGGAGATTATATTTGTGTTCATGTCATCAGGTAGTCTTCACATTTAGTCTCATAACATGTCATTTTAAAAAGGTGTTATCAACAAATATACTTGTAAAAAAAAAAAAAGAAAATAAAAAATCAACCCTGAGGTCTAGCGATGATGTACCTGAAGGGCCAGCTGTGTTGGTATTTTATCAGCTTCTGAAGAATGTCCTCACATTTCCCTACTTCAATAGCTTGTTTCTTCAACAGAGGATTGGAGCTCTGTCGCACCTGCACACAATCAACACTTAAGAATTATACATTTTGTGGTCTCATGAATAATTTAATAAACACCGAAGCATCATTGATAGGGCTGCTTCGATCACGATCGGCCGATCGTTAATAGGCATCTCGTCAGTAAAGCCGGTTCTCTAATCAGCGGTAAATTCCCTCAGTTCGTGATTTCACATAGAGCAGCTGTTACTACACAGAGCCGTTGTTAACTGAGAAGATGCGCAAATAAACGCTGAAAATGAACGTGGATTTGCACATCTTCTCTATTAACAATGGCTCTGTGTAGTAACAGCTGCTCTATGTGAAATCACTCACCTGAGGGAATTTACCGCTGATTAGAGAACCGGCTTTACTGACGAGATGCCGATCGTGATCGGAGCAGCCCTAGTCATTGATGTACTATAGTCCTTTGTGTTGACGTCACAGTTTGTGATGTGGCAATGTTGTTTGTAAACCCAGATGATAAAACAGGGCAAAAAAAAGCTTAAAATTAACCAGTTTTCTCCAATTTAATTGTTGTGCAGGATAACAGTACTAAACACATCACACTTCCACATGTCATGTTTTACTCACCAGCTCAGGTCGAAATTTAGGCAATTGTCTGCGATCCGGTTTAGGAGCAGGTTGGGGATCTGGTTTAGGAGCAGGTTTGGGATCCGGTTTAGAAGCAGGTCTGGGATCCGGTTTGGGATCCGGTTTAGAAGCAGGTCTGGGATCCGGTTTGGGATCCGGTTTAGAAACAGGTCTGGGATCTAGTTTAGGAGCAGGTTTGGGATCCGGTTTAGGATCTGGGTTGGAAACAGGTCTGGGAGCAGGTCTAAGATCTGGTCTGGAAGCAGATCTGACAGCAGGCTTTGGATCTGGTTTAGAAGCAGATCTGAGTGCAGGTCTTGGATCCGGTCTGGAAGCAGATCTGAGTGCAGGTCTTGGATCCGGTCTGGAAGCAGATCTGAGTGCAGGTCTTGGATCAGGCTTGGAAGCCGGTCTGAGAGCTGGTTTGACACTAGGAGGGGAATGCTTTTTCTGTGGTGGTTTACTCTGCACTCTGGGCTTCAATGACGACTTCACCTTCTTCCTCGATCTCACTGTGACATCCAAACAAAGTCAAAACTAGTTTGTGCTGAAACTTTTAAGAGCGTTTCAGACCCTTAAGCATATCATGATACTACAATACATTTGATTAACATGTGTTTTGATAAACAAGTTTTTTTCTCCTAAAATATTATTGTGAAGAAAATAAGGCCATCCTTAAGTCTATCAGTTTTCAAAGCTCTCAGAGTGACACTCACAGCTGTGGCCCGTGTGTCTGTATTCTTCTTCTGATTCTTCCTCTTCAGAGTCTTCAGAGTATTCCTCCTCTGAGTCCTCCTCTTCCTCAGTGTCCTCCTTATAGTTTCTATAATCAGAAATGTGTAAATGAATTATGAGAATCTTGGAGCATGCATTTATATATAGAAACCTCTCAATTGTTTTACATTTAATGAAAGAGGCCCAATGTGTGCATGCTCTTACCTGCCCCTGGAGCTGCGTCGGGCGGTAATTGGCTGACAGGCTGGGCACAGCCACTCACCCTCCGGTATACGGTACAGTGCCGGCCGCAGACAGAACAGATGGAAGGCTTTATTACACTCATCACAGAGAATCAGCTTATCATCCTCTCCTACTGAGAAAGACAATCATAAAACAGATCAATTACATGTTAAACCTTCCTGTTACCACGCAGTACTTTATTTTGTGTGCCGCTCACATTACAGCAACAGGTGCCATTTAAATCTCAGACATTCTCTCTTTGATGGTCATTCTGTCCCTTGTGTGTTTGACTCTAGATTTCATACTCTAAAGTTGTAAAGTAACTACTCTCGGAGTCTGAAGGTCATGTGTTTCACATGCAGTAGTGTTCCATGTTTTTAAGAGACTATAGTAGGTGGAGCTTGAAAAATGTATATTTTCAAGTACAAAACCATGGAAGGCCGCTACAGTCTAGGTAATTAATGTGAATCACTGAACACGACAATCTTAAAGTTAGAACACTTGAAAGGTTTATAGCCCAATATAAATTGTGCAAAATGTGACTTCTTAAATTAAAAGAAATGCTTGCTTAATTTAACTGGATAGAGGAGGAAAAGCAGTCAGTGTGAACTTGCTCAATGTGGAATAAAAAGCATCCCAGGATGCGGCACAAAAAGTGTGCTGAATGAATATCCAGAGTGAGCAGAGTTGGGATCTAGACAAAGAGTGGCAACACTGAAAATGACTAAATATACATTTTTTGGTCTCTACATTATACAAAGTTGCAATGTGTCATTTCATAGTTTTGCAGGATTTATGATGTCCAGACTTTTGCCACTGTTTAAAAAACATACTCTAAAGCCTCTTAAATGCACACATCAAATAACGCTTCATAGCTTTTGAGGTTGATCTTCAGGAGTCTCACCTTTCCTGCGGCACACTTTACAGCGAGAGTTCTCTGCAGACATATCCCACTTGATGCAGGCATCCAGCATGCCGAGCAGAACGTGCATACGAGAGAAAGTCTGAGCTTCACGGACTGCAGTTTTCCACTTCTCCACCGCGGTTGCTACCTAGAAATTCAATATGCAGAATAAGTTTAGTCTTGTGAGAAAACGTGAATACACGTACACTAGTATATGAGCATAGGCCTACTCATTTCTCAAAAATAAAACATAACTCCAGATCCTTTTTTCCTTTCAAAAGTGAGCTAAACAATCAGTTAATAGCCCAATATATAACCACGTTGAAGCTTTTTCTTCTAGGATTGTGAATTTATTTTTCTTTAAGTGTATGTTCTTGGTAGAACTTGTGATATTTCAAAGATACTGACATACTTTTAGAGTGAAGCAGCTATTAGGACAGATTTCTTTATGCAGTGAAAGCAAAGCAGCATTTCTGTTAACAAGCGAAAGGGGTGAATATTGAGTGCTTGGAGAGCAGAAAGGAAATTGTTGCCGATCCACTCCACTCACTTTCTCTGGCAAGGATGCATTAAACCGATCAGTTGGAGTGAAGATTTTGACAAAAAATATTTTTTTATAAATGCTGCAGTTTTGAATTTTCTATTCAAAGTATCCTGAAAAATATTTATCACAGTTTCCTTAAAAACAAAATGACAGTTTTTGATACAAATAATTCTTCTATTAAATGCAATGCAGCCGTAGTGTTCGTTTCTCATCTGGTTTCATCTTCATGTTTTTGCCAAGTACTGATGAAGACAAATTTGTTTCTTTTCCCTTTATTTCTGCTTGTTCATTCGGTGAACACAATGCTACAATGTTCACTTCACTAGGACACAAAGAATGCATGCCACGGTTTTAATATGTTATTATATTTTAGGCTATGGTATTAAGAATCGAGAAATAAGCTACTGCAATGTTAGTATCTTGAAACCCTCTTCAAAACACTCACCCTGGCCTCTTCAGCCAGTTTCTTCTGATCATCCACTTCCTCCGCCGTCGTGCTCTCCTCTCCACCGGTCTTCTTTTTCTTCTTCTGTTTGGGTGCCATGAAGCCCTGCAGAAACTTCTTGATCACGCTCTCTTGCAGAGTGATCACACACTCCCCAAAATCCTGCAGCTTCTCCAAGTCACGCACCTGGAAGCACAAGTGAGAGGTCAGGTTTGTTTAAAGTGATAGAGATATCCAAGTAGCTGGCTGCAGAGTAACAGCTACAAACACCATACTGTGAAAAGATATTGGGTATAGTGGCCACCCCATGTAGTCTCAATGTTTCTCACCCTTTCTTCAAATTCAGATGTGTCCTCCATGTATCCAAGGCCTCCTTTCTGTAGACGAGATGCTACCTCGATAATGTCACTGCGTGAGAACATAAGCAGCTCCTGGTATCCGTCACAGCTCTTCAGGCCTGGGTTACCCTTTTTCATCAGATGGATGGAATGCAAGATTTCCTGGTAACTAGAATAAAGACATCATTATTAATCGATTTCCCTGGGATTGAAATATCTATTTTCAGGAAAGAAGGAGAAGAGTGTGTGTATACTCACTTAACCTGGAGCCTGAGTTTGAGTTCACTCTCTCTTACTCCCTGAGGGTGAAGACTTTCTATTAGCTCATCGAGGTCTTCTTGCGAATCACACATAAACCTGGGAAAACAATTTAAGAACAAGCATTTGTGTTGCTGCACAATACTGATGTCCAGACAGATGTCATGCCATGTCTTGATCCATGGGACTGTAAATCTTCATTACAACTCATTTTAGCCCATTTTTCCTTTTGGAATTCTTTGCTACAAAACAATGCATAGTCTCATACAAAAAAAAAAAAATAAAAAAATAAAAAAGCTTGGAGCCACAAATTACTTAAAGGCTGATTTCCCAGACACCAACGATACAACTGGGAATTTGCAAGAACACTTACCAGAGGTTTTGGCCTTGTTTGGGCACAGTGGTCTCAAAACAGGTCTCAGGCACCGGTGCCCCCTGCTGGCCATTTTCATTAGAAGTGCTGACTATGCTGCCTTCATCCTCTTTCTCTCCATCTGAACAGACACATTTAAACTTAGTTTTTGTGTTGCAAATAACAGCATTTTATTTATAAATTATACATTCCACTGGTTAAATTAAAGCTCGTACCAAGAACCAAAAAACATTTTTTACCAACAAAAAGTTGCTTCTGTGACCAACAGATTTAGTACTTTAGCAGAAAAATCAGCATAGAAAAATTTACATTTTATGTGGCCAATATTTAAACTCTTCCAAAAACTATTGTTAATAACTTGTCGAAGTTAATTTGGCCCTACTATTATGAAACAAATTACAAAGATTTAGTATTTTAGAAAATGTGTAGGTGGACTAACCTTCCATCTTGTCCTCTTTGTCTTCCTCTGTCGACACGGGCTCCTCTTCAGGAGGAAGAGTGAATGTGTAGTCTATACTCTCATGAACCCATCCCTTCTCAATATACAGGCCAGGAACCACATCAGAGAACAGCCAGTAGCGGTTGTGATGGCGGTCGGTACCCAGTGGTGTTCTCCTCAACACCAGCTTCGCTTTAGTGACGGCATCCTGGAAGGCTTTCTCTGCTCCGGCTTTCTGCCTCCTGATTCGCTCCTCCTCTGCTTCCTTCTCCATACGCTCTGCAACAGATGCATATATAATGGTTTAAAATAACATTTTTAATCTTATATAATGTTTTCCATCATGACATGCAACTCCTGCAGTTCCATTAAGCAGCTCTAAGTTTTTTCACTTGGTGCATTTGAAATGTTTTGAACCTACTTTACACACTTTTCCGGTGTATACAAGGTCAAAGTTACTTCATATTAATTGTAAAGTGAATTTCATTACATTTTGGAATAAAGTATTCACTAAAACAAAAGATACATAAATGCTACCATTCAAACATTTGAGGTTGGTAAGATTTTTAATGTTTTTGGAAGTCCTTTATGTTCACAAAGGCTTTGTTTATTTGAACAGAAGAAAGAGACAATAAAAACTGTAGTACTATAAAATAAAATCATTCAAAAATCAATTCCTTTTATATTTTAAACTAACCGATTTATTCCTGAAATGGCAAACCTACATTACCAGTCGCCAGTGTCACATTATCCTTCTAATATTCTCATTTGATGCTCAACAAACAATGTTTCTTATTTATCTTCTTATCAGTTGTTTTTCAGGAAACCATGGTGCACCTTTTCAGGATTCTTTGATGGGTAGAAAGTTCAATCCATTTGATCATATTAATCAATTTTGATTAATTTAAAGTGCTTTTCTTGAATAAATGTACTTGATTTTAGTAGTGTAAATGTTAAAGCGTACTATAAACCTGCTTTCACAACCCATTTTACTCCAAAAAGAGCAAAGAGTCAGGTTATTTTATGCTGCTTGGAGACTCTGTTTTCATGGTCTCCTTACCCTACTTTCCTCTGGTGCTGCTCGTTTTATTTCTCACACCTCTTTCTTCTCCATTATTCTTTTGCAGGTTTCTGGAATACCACTTTATTCTCACTTTCAACCAGTTTTTTTTCAACCTAGTTTCTGACCTTCTGAATTTCCTTTTGCATGTCTCTCACCTTTGTTTAGCCGTTCCTGCTCTTCCTTTTCTTTCTTGGCCTGAATGGCCATCAGACGTCTGCTTTTCACTGTGCTGATCATGTCCTCTGGCTCTGATTCCACTTTGGGTGTCTCTTTTTTCACATTTGAATCTTTCCCCCTATCTGCCCTCATTAATGCCTCTCCGCTAGCATCAGTTTTTTCCTCGATCTGTTCTTTGCGTTTTTGCTTCTCTGCCTTTTTACGTTCTTTGACTTCTTTAAGCGCAGCAAGCCGCTCCCTCCACAGCTCGGCCGATCGCTGCTGAGTGGCTTCCACGTGATCTTCCACTGAATAGGTCATGAGGATACGATGACACAGCGCCACCAGCAGGCTGACCTTCTCCTGAGAGTTCAGTTCAAACACTTCCGACGTCTCCAGCTTTTCCAAGAACTCACTGCTCACCACATCATCGTAGCCAGCACCAGGCTGCCAGTCATCTGAGCCACGTGCGCTCTCTTCTTCATGGGCATCCGTTGGCCGCAAACACAAGCGCACCAGCTCGGATACGGAGTGCATGTTCAGAGGAATCTCAGATAATGGCATGTCCAGTTCACTGTAACCTTCGGCCAGCTCATCTTGCAGAAGTGTTTGCAGCAGCACCACCAGCACACGGTTTAAGTAGAGGAAGCCTGCCTTCTCTCCAGCTAAAGCCTCCATCAGAGCGATGGAGGTGATGGGATACTGGTCATCAGGCATCAGGAGGCCAGAGTAGCAGTGAAGGAACTCAGCTACCATGGCTATGTCACCAAAGAGGGTGTTGGGAATCCCCTCGGGCATGTCGAACAGACGGAACGTCGGCAAGCTCTTGCCTTCGAGCTCCTGGTCTTCGTAACGGCGGGACATCTCCCGTCTCACCTGCAGCTCTTTCTCTCTCCGCTCTTTGGCTTTCTCACGCAGCTTCTGCTTGATATCCTGGCGTTTCTCCTCCTCGGTCATAAGGGCCCATCTGCGTTTCTGCTCAAACAGTTCCCAGCGTTTTTGAACTAGATCTTTCAGCTCCTCAGGAAGCCGACCACGATCCTCTGTGGACAGTGTTTTTGCCGCCTTAGCCACAAGTGAGGACAGAGTGGTTTTCTTGTCTTCTTTGCCTTTATTCTCCTTGTAAAACCGTAGTAGATGTAAAGCCATAGGTGGCAAAGGTTTGCCCAACTTAGTAGAGCCAGTACTTGAACTTCTGCTTCGCTTTTTTGGGCTAGCTGCAGCAGGTGGGCTTTTGGCAAGATCCAAAAGGGTCATCTGCTTCATTTTGGGTTTCTTGGTGCTTCCAGGGCTTTTGTCTTCCTTTTTGGAGAGCTTGTGGTCATTGGGAGCCTTGGTGACCCCACTCTTGCGGCTCTTTTTGGGGTCAGTGGATTTTTTGTCTCCCTGCTTTTTATTTGATTTTGGGGTGCTGAGGATGTTTTCCCCATCAGATTTCTTAGATGTACCTGAGTTTTTCATTTTTAAGGGAGATCCATTAACTTTCTTCACCTGAACAAAAAATACAGAAAAATAAATAAATTCAACAAATCTTTATGGAATAAAACATAATGACACAAGATATAAAAATAAATGCTTTGGTTAGTATTATAAATACCTGCATATGACCCCAGAGGGTTGGGCTGAGAGGTATGTTCTGGGAATCTTTTTTACTTTTCTTCTTTTCCCCTTTAACTTGGACTCCCTCACTGTCTTTTTCTGTCTCCGCAGTCTTCAGCTTCTTATTGGGCTTACCTTCCGGTGAGCTCATGCTTTTCCTCTTAGCTGATGGATTTTCTGCCAAAAACTAAACGGAGGAAAATCTAATATAATAAAACAATTTTCTACAATAAAATAACCTTTGGTTCAGGTTTTTCCTGAACTATCACATTTTTGTACCCCACCTTGTGAGGGTCCAGTAAAAAGTCGCTGAATTTGCTTGGCAGGTTGTACTTTTTCACCAACTCATCCTCCACCACCCAGGGGGTGCTCTCTCCCGTGCCCAGCCTCAGAGCGTAGTGTCTGATGAAGTAGCGCATTATTTCTTTGTTTGGAGGCCGCTCAGTTCTGAACAGGCTGTCTGCAGGGACGTCACTGATAACTTTGTCCTCATTGAGAAGTTTGACATCATACTTGTGGGGGAGAAATTTGGGCATGACCCATTTCTTCTTCTCTTCTTTCATACTGGTTGGGAGTTTTCTGGGCGAGCGGCGGGCCCTATCAGCTACAGAAAGAAAAAAAACAATAATGTTCATTCTATACTTCAATATAAAAGATTACAATTAGGCTACTAATCATTTGAATATGAACCAAAAACTATATTTTTATTATAAAACATTGTGAAGAGGATGATCATGAAGAGCAGCTGAGACTCACAGAGACTCTCTCTCCTGCTGTCCTCCTCTTTGGACTGTGGCTCCTTCAGGTTCTCCTGACTAGCGTTTTCTTTATCACTGGATGGAGAATCACAAGCTCCTTCCAGCTTTTTCTCCACATTCTCTTCTGGAGGATTCTCCAGCGGATGAATCTTTACCACTTTCACATGCAACGTCTTATCCTTGCCAACCTTACAGAGAGAGAGACAGAATTACTATTTCACATCCATCAAGAGCAAACAGAAGAACTGGAAGATGGGAACTGACCTTGCCTTTTTCATTAGTTATGTTTAAACAGATAATACCTTTACCATTGCAGGTTTTATCTAAGCAAACACTTTGATTCAGATTCAGATTATTTCATTTAATGCCATGTCAGCACTTAAAGCTATTTTCATGGCAAAAATGTAAATTACAAAAATACAAATATCATATAATTACAATAAAAAAAGAAAACAAAACAAATAAACACAATAAGTCATATTATATAAGATTTTTTTTAATTAACATGATAAAAACTCCAAAACCTTTTCAGGCATAATCTCATTAAATATGTCCATAAGTGAAGTAACTTCATAAAAGAGCATTCTGCTTGTAATAATTCCAGGACAATCCAATAAAATATGTTTAACAGATAAGGATATTTTACAAAACATGCATAGAGTTGGATCTTCAACCTTAAGCCAAATACTTTGAACGGAGCACAAGTACCCTACTTTTTCGGATTTTAAACTAATTCCAACTGACAAAATTCCCACCCTACATTTTGTTTAATAGTCCAAATATTAAATCAAAGTACATACCAAGAAGTCACACTCCTCATCCACAGCATACTTGGTGAGAATCTCCACCCAGACCAGATCCACTAGTTTATCCAGTGATCCTGTGTTGTGATGCACAATCTCCAGGACCGGCTTCTCGAACCACACCGGGTACTCCTCCTGAAGCCTGCCAAAAACAGACCAAACAATAGCTACATGAGTTTAAAACAAACTAACTCAACTGTGACTTTTGAACGGTGATAATACACCACCACAATTGATGAAAAAATGGTCCTGTCTGTACTTATATAATACAGCAGATATTGTATGGGACAGCCAATGATTTTCAAGTTATTGCGAACCAGTGCAGGGCCTGACAATAAGGACCTTAGTGTTATTGCTTTGTTTCGATCATTTGAAATTTGTTTTGATTTATTACTAATCAGTTGAGCAGTTCACAATTTCACCTGAAGTTATTGTTTTATGCAGTAAAACAGCAAAGCATCTCCCTCCCCTGACTGCTGATGACTCCATCAATAACACACTCTCTTATTAGACTGGAAGGGGTTGAAGGTCAAAGGTCATCAATGAGATAGAGCAGAGGTTTGGTCATAGTTTAGTTTACAAGCTCTCTGCTAGATACATGAGGAAAGCAGGAAATTAAAGGCTTCCCACACCCAGTGAATTTCTGTGCCTTTAAATAGTTACTTTTTTTTTTTTTTTAAGAATTTTAAGCCAATAAAATATTTTAGAACTGGGCAGTGGTATTAAAAAAAAACTGGATGAAAAAGTAGGATTAAATACTGAAAATTCCTGATATATTTGTGATGCCGCTGACCATATAAAAGTTGTTAAGACAGGTTTAACGAATGATTGACTGATTCAAATGCAAAAAAGTAAGGCACTTCTTTGAGTCAGTTCAAACCGCCTGTGGCACTGAATCAATTCTTTTATTACTGAAGATTAAAAATTCTATGTTCAGTATGCACAATGCTGCTCTTAATATAACTACTATTAATAATATTCTACAAAATTAAAAGAAAACAGGAATTTATCATCAACAACATTTCAATATAAAGTATCTAGATAATATAAACTGATACAATAACATGAGATGTAAAGAATTCAGAAACACCTTAAAGTTTAATTGTACCTAAACATTGCATTTAATATCAATAAGCTGGGGGCAGTTAATCTATAAATGTAATGTTTTTACTAAATAAATAATTTACCAATAAAATTACTTTTTCAAAAATAGGAGTTTATCTATCATATAAAGCCCTTTTGTCTATGTTCAAGATAACAACAAATAGAAATAGGTGTATCGTGAAATATATTGTTAACGTGAAATAAGTCATACTGTTAAACTTAATGTTATATCACCCACGCCTATTTCCATGTGTTCTTAAACCACAAATATTCTGAACAAGTTTATTTATTTTCGAGTACCTCCTCAGCCTTTCTACGCTTTAGACACCCAAAAATGCTAGGTTAAGCACTGATATCTTACTGTATATTGAGAGAGACAAACAAAAATTAATTGCTCAGTACATCTCTGAATATTGAGGCATCCATACTCAGAAAAGACTCTGAAAACAACGGACAACTAAATGATGCGGTTGATGCTCCAAGTTCATTCACTCATGCATTCACTCGTGTTTGTTACTTACAGCTCTGTGACCTCCTGTTCTTCTTCCCAAGCCTCCTTATGTGTGAGCTGGCTGCTACCGGTGCTTTTACACGTCCATACCCGCTCTGCATACCTGCGCAGTCGAGCTTCATACTCTCTGAACAACAGTGTTAAGGACAAAAAGCAGCACTCAAATAACACTACATCACTTCCAGCTCTTCTGAAACCTCTGAAATCTTGAGCAGTACTTCCAAAGCAGAGCCAATCAAGTGATGTTAGCTCCACTGTCTGTCATCTGAGAGACTCGTTCACGATTAATGCATGTGTGTAGCACAGCAGCTCAATAATTAAAGGGCCAGCAGCAGCAGATACTGCATGAACACATTTTTATAATTACATTTGAAATTAAAAACAGTAATGTAAACAAAAACACAAGAGCCTCTGCAAAATCATTATTTCAAGCACTGTGAAAAATTTTAATCAATTCAGAACCAAGATAAACACTTGTGTATAAGTTAATCTTGCATCGTTCATGTGATGAGTGTAAAAGCATAATTATTAATGTTCACCCAATATGGGTTTTGATGATCAAAGTCAGGATATCTAGAAACCTGGGTTTTTAATGACAGCAAGATTTAGGCCCCGTCCACACGGAGACACGTTTCTGTGAATACGCACAATTTTTTTAATCGGATAGGCGTTTTTTCCACACGGATCCATGGTGAAACTGCTATTTTTTGAAACCGGGTCCCAGAGTGGATAAATTTGAAAACGCCGTCTTTGCGTTTTCGTCTGGACGGCTAATTTGTATATTTTCTGAAATGATTACGTCATCAGCCCACGTCTACCCCTAGTCAGACACCTCTACGTCACGTAACAGCAACAAAAACATGAACAACACTGAACGATTGTCTTTTTATTAACTAACATTAACACAGATTAATAAATGTATTGTTCCATGTTCGTTTGTGTACCACGCGCAAGGTTTATGAGCATAGTCCAAGTCTTCTTCTCTGTTTTTAGCGTATCTCTGTGGCAGAATTACAGCGCCACATACTGGTCTGGCATGTATTCTACATCATTTTGCGGTTTCGTGTGGACGTGGATATTTCTTGAGACGAGGAAAAAGATTGGATTGGGGTAAGCTCCGTCTCCGTGTGGACGGGGCCTTAGACAATTACTCAAAACTTTTTTTTTTTTTTTTTTTACTATGAGGCTGTCAGATTTTACAACGGACACAAGGATGATGCTTCTTAGATGGTTTAGCACTTCTTTTAATCAGACAAGCAAAACTTCATGGTAGATAGAGATAATATCAAAATGGCCAAATACCTAATTAATCAATATATTACCCCAATGTATTATTGTATCACAGCATGACATGACATATCTCGAGACGCTAATATTTAACTCAAAACTTGAATAGAAAACTAATTTGACAGATTTAAAACAAAAGGTAAACCGTGCTAAATGATGGGAAAATCGTCTATTTTTAGATGCTTATTGGGTTCTAAAAGCAGGCCTAAAGTTAAATCACATGTTTAAATCCTGACGAACGAGTCAGGCAGCTTTGAAAAGTATAATCCGCAAACGCAAAATCAATCGTTTTACAATCTGAATAAAACTTCCCTTCATCCTTCAGGAACACACTTTCACTCTAAAGTCCCGCCCTCCGCGGACACGAGAGCCAACCAGATGTTACAAAGCCCGAACGCGCAGAGTGACTGACAGGCAGTGAAGGTTTCTGAATGTCTAGTTTTCTGATTCCGTGAGACATTGTTTAGAGACAGGAGTAGCCAGTGCAGTGATATATGTCAGATAAGAGGTTTTGTGTGGCATAAATAAAAACAAGCTTAAATAGCATTAACAATAGCGATTGTCTAGTTACAAAAAAGGTCAAAAAACGATTATTTCGCAAATATTAATTAAACAGCATGTACCAGAGAAGTCATATCTTGGTTGCTAACGCCCTAAACTTCATATCTACACATCCTGTCACTCACGACTAAATTCACGTGGCGTGCGGAAAACATCTCGCGCGCAAACGACCTCGCGCAGCAGTAGCAGCACATGAACTCGCACGTTCCCCTGCAGCAGCAGCCCGAGCTAAAACTGTGTACAATTATAATCACACTCTTCCAGCATATAGATAACTATTACACAGTCTAACTCAACAGATGGTTGGTTGTTCAGGAGCATCAATCTAGAAGATCACATCACATATATCTGTCTGTAAATAAGCGCGGGCTCGCGTGTGTTACACAAGATTGAGTCTAACGTTAGTCTGGATGAGAACTGTCTCTGGAACTGTTCAGTCAGACGTCACACACACTGTGCGTCCTGGAGCTAGCTTCGCTAACACTAGCTTGCTCTAAAATACACAGGAAAACAACACGCAATTCACCATACTTAAGTACTCGAATCAGATTAATATAACACTTAACCCTTTCTTATGAGTTAAGGCCCTGCTGATCTAAACGTCATGGTCACCTTTAGCCTTTTAGCGTTATAATGAGATGCAGCGCGCAAGATGAAAACAATAATAAACTCAATAAATGCAAACCCCGAGCTCGGACTCCGCGACCCGCGTGGAAACAACGGGTCGAGACTCTAGCGAGCACGTGTTTGGATGTCTAGTGTTTGCAAGTGGATATGGTGGACACAGTGAGAAGGATACTCTTTGTTCCTGAAGGCCTCTTTGGTGTGCTCGATGATGAACACCTCCTCTGCTGGGCCCGGCGGCTCCGACAGCGGCTTAACCAACGGGTACGGCTTCCGGCCTAGTAACGGTGCCATGGCGGGCTCGCAGCGGTCCTGGACGTGTCTGCAAAGTGAACTACTGAACTAACCCCGCGCTCAATCTCAGCTCGATCTGAATATGCCGTGAATCCGTGCGTCTCAGCGGCGTAGCATCGGGCTAGGCTAGCGCGCGCTGCTTTACTTACTTCTAGGAAAACAAAACCCAAAGTACGGTTTTATCATTCAGTTACATCTCCGGTGTTACATCCTCTAGTTCAAGGGAGTCGGTGGGGTCATGGTGAGATGTGCGAGGAGTGAGCGGAAGCTCCTGGGTGCCGGGGATTAAAGCGCGAGAGGCGGCCCGTCAGAGCTGCTATGGCGGGCTTTTCTTACGCCGCTCAGGTCCGTGTTGAAGTCGATTCTCCAGGCCAAAGCGACTGTAGACCGCGGAGATACTGTTTTGAGGGACGTGCTGATTATATAAACAAACAAGAGGGTTTATAGCTGATTGAAAAATGGCGGGAGTTCCTGCTACACCGGCAACATTCCCTACAACCTCAAAACTCCGTTACCCCGGTAGCAAGCGGCGACGCAAGAATAAGTCCCACCCATCGTCTCCAACGATAGGTTGATAAGAAACTACGACACAGACTGAGATATCTGATTGGTCGATTCAACTGTCAATTATACCCACATCCTGTCAGCAACACCCCTCCAATCACAAATACAAGGAGTGTTTGGAAGCGTGGCTAGAGGTCAGTTTATGGTAAATTCATAGATGATTTCAAAATGAAAGTATGCAGTTTGACTCATAGTATTAATAATTACTAATAATAAGTTTAGTATAAATAACGGACATTTATTTATTTATTTATTATATAACATAATTGATATAGCAAAATGCCCTAGATTTTAGCTGAAAGTGGCAGCGGGTGTAGAATTTAAAATGAGACAAAAAAAGAGTGCACACGACACCTTTGATCCAATTAAAGATACAGTTCTGATTAATGTTAAAACCATCTTTTAGGAGTGAAGACGATGTACATTAAATAGGTTTTTCACGGTCACATGTGAAATAATAAAGCTCTGCCAAAAGCATATAAATATCGTTAAATCGTTAAATGTACAAAAACTAATTTAAACATTGTATTGGAACTATATAATTGTAAGAAAATTATAATATTGGTATTCGCCCTTAAAATCATTTCACATGTACAATAGTGTTCTATCTCTGCCATACAACTTTGCAAATGATGCAGTCAGAGCAAAGCTGCATAAATCTAAAGTGGTTTATTTCATCTATGTCCAGATAAATTTTTACCAGACAGCACTACACGGATCATACACAAATATTTATCTTTTTTTTAAAAAAAAATACTTTAAAGACTTTGGAAAGTGGACGTTTTCATATTTAAAATACAAACTGAGATACATTACCATTTATAAAAGATAGGCATTCCTTTTATTTTTTATTTTTTTTTATAAAAGGTTTGGTAATTTGATGCAGTTCATTGAACAATAACAAACAAATCAAGAAACAGATGACACAGATGTTATTTAAAACTGCCCTTAATGCATATAAATGCAAGAAAACAGGTCAATAAAACTTATTTGTATAATCTTTAGAAATGCCACAAACACAAAACAAACTAACATATTAAAATTCAACTGTTTAGTCATACTGCATATAATCATTACTCCATGCAGTCACATGTATTATACTGACAAAGTCCTTTCTCGATTTAGATTGAGAAACATGCAATACAAACTGTTTACCTTTAGAAAATACCTGACAAGATCTAAGGTGACCTTTTTAAAGTACAAAAAAAACGTTTTTCTTTATCCGTTAAAAGTGAATTTCAGGCATTTGGCAGGATGTAAAAAGTCTTTTAAATGTACAATTTAGTCTCTTTTAGAAATACTTCTACACTTTTGACCTGTAATGTCCAGCATAATGGTGCTAACTGAGAGTTGAGTTTTGCTCGGTGCAAACTCTTTTTAGCGGTGGGGCTCCAGTCACCTCCTCTTCCTCCTGTCAAAAACAATAATGTCACACATGGCATGCATTCGACCAAGTTGCTTTGAAAAGCATAATCAGGTTTTCATAATGTTTACAACATATATTTTAATTCCCACAATGCACTAGGTTCAAACAACTTGATTTATTTGAAGACTATTGGATGTTACCTGAGTAGAGAGAGACAACATATCTTCTTTAATGAGGGTCGGAGGCTCATCTGTTACCTCACTGCTGGTTGTTGATGTCTCTAAATATGATAGATAAAACAAGCAAATACATGTATGCATGTGAAATGAAGGATGCACCATCATTACTGTTATCTTACATGCTTGGGTTAATCTAACAAAACATGTCAAGAACATGCATACAATAAATCATAATATAAAAACCTGTAAATTAAATATTACATTTAATGGAAAATTTAGATTTTTTTTGTTATGGCATTATTTTATGACATTTCAATACAATTATACCCTTAACCCTCTCAAGGCAGGCGTTGCTGAATTGCAATAGTTAAAAACTAACTACCTTATTACTCCAGATACATATTTTATGTACTAAAGTACTTGTTACTAAAATTTAATTTGAGCCTGAGAGGCTTAATTATAATTTCAGAATTTCATTATTGTAAAAAAAATTATATGATGTTATGCCACTTATGCTAATAAAATATGTCATTGTCGTTTGTGATACAGTAAAACAAATATTTATTACAGTAATAATCACTATTCAGAATAATGGAGATAAAAAAAACTTAATCGTAAAATACAGTTTTATAGTTATATGTATATTTTAGTGCTGTCAAACAATTAATCGTGATTAATTGCATCCAAAAAAAAAGTTTGTTTACATAATATGTGTGTACTGTGTATATTTACATTTACATTTACATTTATTCATTTAGCAGACGCTTTTATCCAAAGCGACTTACAGATGAGAACAGTGGAAGCAATCAAAAACAACAAAAAGAGCAATGATATATAAGTGCTATAACAAGTCTCAGTTAGCTTAACACAGTACACGTAGCATGGGATTTAAAATAATATAATAAATAAAAAACAGATAGAATAAAAAAAAGAATAGAGCAAGTTAGTTAGAGGTCTTTACACATACACACACATACATACAATTGCATAATTAATGAAAAGAAAATAGAATACAAAAAGATTAGAAAGGTAGTTAGATTTTTTTAAGAATAGAATTAGAATAGTCAGTTTTAAAGTTAGATGGTCAAATGAAGATGGAAGAGATGTGTTTTAAACCGATTCTTGAAGATGGCTAAGGACTCAGCTGCTCGGATTGAGTTGGGGAGGTCATTCCACCAGAAGGGAACATTTAATTTAAAAGTCCGTAAAAGTGACTTTGTGCTTCTTTGGAATGGCACAATCAAGCAACGTTCACTTGCAGAACGCAAGCTTCTAGAGGGCACATAAGTCTGAAGTAACAAATTTAGGTAAATGGGAGCAGAGCCAGTGGTAGTTTTGTAGGCAAACATCAATGCCTTGAATTTTATGCGAGCAGCTATTGGAAGCCAGTGCAAATTGATAAACAGAGGTGTGACGTATTCTTTTTGGCTCATTAAAAATTTATCTTGCTGCCGCGTTCTGAATTAATTGTAAAGGTTTGATAGAATTGGCTGGAAGACCTGCCAAGAGAACATTGCAGTAGTCCAGCCTGGACAGAACAAGAGCTTGAACAAGGAGTTGTGCAGCATGTTCTGAAAGAAAGGGCTTGATCTTCTTGATGTTGAATAAGGCAAATCTACAGGACCGGACAGTTTTAGCAATGTGTCAGCTGATCATCAATCATAACTCCAAGGCTTCTAGCTGTTTTTGAAGGAGTTATTGTTGATGTGCCTAACTTGATGGCGAAATTGTGATAGAACGATGGGTTTGCTGGAATCACAAGCAGTTCTGTCTTGGCAAGGTTGAGTTGAAGGTGATGGTCCATCATCCAGGAATAAATGCCTGTTAGACAAGCTGAGATGCGAATAGCTACCGTCGGATCATCAGGATGGAATGAGAGGTAGAGTTGAGTGTCATCAGCATAGCAGTGGTATGAAAAGCCATGTTTCTGAATGACAGAACCTAATGATGCCATGTAGACAGAGAAGTGGTCCAAGAACTGAGCCCTGAGGCACCCCAGTAGTTAGATTTTGAGACTTGGACACCTCACCTCTCCAAGATACTTTGAAGGACCTATCTGATAGGTAAGACTCAAACCATTGAAGTGTGGTTCCTGACATGCCATTTGCCAGTAGGGTTGATAGGAGGATCTGGTGGTAATGTGTACATGCATGTGTATGTTTAAGGAAAAATGTAAGTGTATGCATTTAAAAAAAAAAAAAAAAAATATATATATATATATATATATATATATATATATATATATATATATATATATATATATATATATATATATATATAATGTCAATTATATGAATATAGTTTCAAGTTTAATATAAATATATACAGTACAGACCAAAAGTTTGGACACACCTTCTCATTCAAAGAGTTTTCTTTATTTTCATGACTATGAAGAGTCACACTGAAGGCATCAAGGGCTATTTGACCAAGAAGGAGAGTGATGGGGTACTGCGCCAGATGACCTGGCCTCCACAGTCACCAGACCTGAACCCAATCAAGATGGTTTAGGGGTGAGCTGGACCGCAGATGGAAAGCAAAAGGGCCAACAAGTGCTAAGCATCTCTCGGGGAACTCCTTCAGGACTGTTGGAAGACCATTTCAGGTGACCACCTCTTGAAGCTCATCAAGAGAATGCCAAGAGTGTGCAAAGCAGTAATCAAAGCAAAAGGTGGCTACTTTGAAGAACCTACAATATGACAGATTTTCAGTTGTTTCACACTTTTTTGTTATGTATATAATTCCATATATAATTCCACATGTGTTAATTCATAGTTTTGATGCCTTCAGTGTGAATCTACAATTTTAAAAGTCATGAAAATAAAGAAAACTCTTTGAATGAGAAGGTGTCTCCAAACTTTTGGTCTGTACTGTACATGGAAATATTTTCAAAATTATACTGTATTTGTGTGTATTTATATATATACATAATAAATATACATAGTACACCCACATATTATGTTAACAAAAACTTATTTTGGATGCGATTAATCATGATTAATCGTTTGATAGCACTTGAATAAATAAGGTTTTTGAATGTTTTAAATTAAATGCTCACCAACACTGCATCTGTTGATCAAAAATAATAAATTGTGAATTGTGAGTCTTCAGTCTTACATGATCCTTCAGAAATCATTCTAATTTAATTATTAACATTAATTAATGTTGAAACCCGTTTTTACTGCTTAATATAATACCCCATCAGCACATTATATGTTATTTGCATTATAATACTAACTTGCATTTGCTTTGAAGACCAACATTTCGTATCTACCTTGTCAGTTAGGTAAATAATCTTTTTACTGAATGTTTTTCGACCGGCCTGTCTCACCTCTCTCAGCATCCATGGTCTCCTGTCCCAGGGTGGGCGGCTGGGAGTCCTCTGTACGGAAGTAGGGTGTGTGTGAAGGGCTCACTGCCTCACTCACGTGCTGTGGACTGGAGTTGCTGCTGCTGTCCACTTTGGTATTAGACTGATAGGCATCTGATAGGAAACTCTGGTTACTGTTGTCATCTGTTTATGAAAGTGGATGAATAAAAAATATTTGTGTGAAATCTCCTGAAGAAATATATCAGTTATGTTAACACAAACCAGTGTTGCATTTTATATATATACAGAGAGAGAGGGAGAGAGAATTTTCTGAATTGTTTACAGAGGAAATATCAAGTTTCCTCATGTTTGACATAAACATAACCTTAAGTCCTCTATTACCCTGAAAATCCAGTAGCACAGAGCGGGCGTTTTCTAACACTACATCCGTAGGAAAGCCCTTCAGTTCCCTCACTGCTGTCCCTGACACTTTAGGCTTGTATATCTGCAAGAAAGACAAAAAGACATTTGAAAGACATCTGAGAAGTGGCCAGCTGCTTGAGATGACATGATATACACACCTGTTTAGTTTCTGTAACCGGGACCCATTTGAAAATCCGTAATGATGTATCTCCCACTGTAACCCACTTTTTTTCCCTACGAGGACAAACATATTCCATCACAAAAATGGTTATATTACAAGAACAAGAAATAAAATTGTTAAGATTGTTACTTTCCCCCCCAAAAAAATCGGAATATAGTATTTTTTTAGGCTTTTTGTCATTTCTGCTATTCTCAGTGGTAGTTAGCAATAGATATTCAATTTAAAAGTGCTTTTTTTTTGACACAACGAAATAAAAAGTACAGTGTATAAATCTTTATATAAATAAAATATATGTATTACTAGTATATATGTATACTAGTTTGTATTTATAGTTATAATAAGGCTTAATACAATAGAGACTAACTCAAATTAATATATTAAACTGTTTATTTTTACATTTCAGACATCCCAAGCAGAAATGTAAATAACAAAATCACTCCATTACAGACCACCAACAGATTGTTAAAATCCACATTGACACGCCCATAAACTGTATACAATGAAACCCATTGGTTGCCTTGCTTGTCTATCATGTTACTGAATGACGTCATCTTCCCCGCCACTCTGAAGTTTATTTTTGTAACGTGGAAGAAAAGAAACTTGTCTCCCTCTTTAAACAAGCAACTTACCACCGACGGACCCTTTCAATTGCCGCCATCACTTTTTTGATATCATCTTTGGCGCGGCTGCGTGTCTCTGCTCGCACGGACCGTCCTGACATTTTAATGGTTTTTTTAGTTTGTCAAGATCTCCCTCTTTTTCTTGCCTTCCTCCGTCTGCGACTTGATTTCGCCCCGTCTTCGTCTGTGTCTCGCGAGACTTCATAACGCGCCATTGGCACTGCCTCTTTGCATTTTTAACATTACCCCCGTTTAATTTATTTGTACATATATTTTCATTGTAAATAATTTATTTAGAACCAGTTATGTAATAACCACAATATGAGGTTGTATGACATTAAAAATAGCTGTTACGTGCCTACAATGCCGTCAACACACCACTAGAAGGCAGTGTTTTTCCACTTAAAATACTCAGACAGGATAACGGTGCAGTACATTTCATGCCCCTATCCCGTTATTTGATTTTCATGTGATAAACACGTTAGGACAAAATATAAAAATTTTAAAATGTAAATTATTTTTAATTATGTTCTTTGTAAATAAAAACCGAACATAAGATTGCATTTTAAACTATTTTGTTCCCAGCTTAAACTCACTTCTGCAAAAAAAAAAAAAAAAAAAAAAATCTAAATGATTTTTTTTTTTTAATCGAAATGTTTAATATGTTCGGTATTATTTTTTTATTTACTTCATATTTTAACACCCTCGTATTTTTACAAAAATGTTGTAACAATCTCATAAAATATATTTGCCATATCACTTTATCAGTAATTTTACATGGCTGTGATGTTTAAACTGAGTGACACTGGCAACTAATATTAAAAATAAACAAAAAGAAAAACACAATTCATTAGATTTTTATTACAGATTTTATTTAGACTCTCCCTCTGCATGTTGACAAGAATTTATCAAACAACCTTTTATCAAACGAACAAACTTTAGTCTTGTGAATACACTCCAGGTGCCGACTATAATCACAAATCTAGGGAAACACTACTTCCAGGATCTACAGTTTTGCCTTACAACATCAGGCTTCACCACAAGTTGGCAACCGCTGGAGGTAGGCATCATGGCGGGGTGCACCATCTCCAAATTAGCCTTCACAATGGCAATGGAGATCATTATCAGAGCCTCAAAATGGGTCGTGGGAGGAGAACGACTACTTTCCCCTGCACCAAGAGACTGCTGGAGAAATTTCATCAAAATATAACATGGGCGAGGATGAAGTTAAAGCCCAGTAAGTGCAGAAGCATCTCCATCATGAAAGGACAAGTCACAGACCAAAGATTTCATGTCGGCGGAACACCTGTCCCATCTGTCTCAGAAATTGATGGAGCATGGCTGAGTTTTGTCATCAGAGCCACATATGACCTGCTACCTTCCCCTCAAAATCTGAAACAGTTGTATGGAGAAGACCCCGCCGGTTCCCTGTGTCAAGTACCTGCATCCCGAAGGCACATTCTATCAGGGTGCACTACAAGTCTCACCCAAGGGTGCTATACTTGGCGGCATAACCAAGTATTAGAGAGCTGGCATCAGTACTGGAACAGAAACGAACCACCACAAACAACCTCCCACACACATTGGCAGGACAGGTCAACTTCACAAATTTTGTACCAGCTGGCCAACATCAAGAGCATTGTATAACACTTAAAGATGCAAGCTTCCTGCTATCAGCGCAGGATTGGAAATTGGAAGTGGACCTTGATAAGAAGCTTGTGTTTTCCCCAGAAATAGTAGCTACAACACTCCGGCCAGACATGGTCCTATGGGGTCTCCATCAATAAAGCTGGTATATGTTGTCGAATTAACAGTTCCATGGGAAGAGGGGGTTGTAGAGGCTTATGAGAGGAAAAAGAACAAATATTCCGACCTGGCAGCTGAAGTATCCCAGAACGGCTGGAAGACTAGCATCTTTCCAGTGGAGGTGGGATGCAGGGGATTTGTTGCAACATCTACCACCAGTTTGCTGAAAAAAAAATAGGGGTGAAGGGTCGCTCTTTCCAATAGGCCATCAAGTCCATATCAAGTGCTGCTGAAAAAAGCAGTAACTGGCTCTGGATCAAGCGCAAGGACCCCATCTGGGCAGTAAGGTAGAGACAGATGGTATGCGGTCAGGCTTAGGGTCGACTCAGGGAGAAGGACGCCCCTGCCATGCAGAGCCCATCAGGGATATAGAGGGTATGGCATGGAGTGGCGTGTATCTGGGACGCTTGGTACACCGTTGAGCCTTCTGGAGACGTTGTGGGCTTCAATCAACGAAAGGTTGATGAAGCAGGATTCCCACCTGATGACCCCAATGACATACCTTACCCTCCTTTTTTTTACCACTCCACACCGATTGCAACTACCAAGAGTTTCCTACTAAAGGGATTGAAACTAGTTCAATTAGCTTTACTAATGGTGACCATTCTAATAGTATGAGTATACAAGAAGCAAATTTAATTATGATGATTGCACTGATGGCACAGATAGCCTGTTTGAAGAAGAACTCGTGGTTACGTTCACCTCGCGCTGCCTCCACATGGATGTTAATTCAGAATTGGCTGAAAATGAACTAACGTTACAAAGAAATAGAACAAAAATCACATTTCGTTTCACAACCATAGACAGTAAAAGAAATGGACAAAGCGACCCCATTGGAATTTGTATTTTAAGCACTTCCATTTCTGAGGCGCAGACTAAGCTTTATCTAAGCTTGATGACGTCAGCAACCTGTCTGACAGATGTAAATCTTCTAGTAGCTGTGCGTGCAAACTGCCATCGTTAATCTTGCAGAGACGGCGAGCTTGAGCGGGGAGTTCTTTGGCGTGAGTGAGCAGGAGTAAGTATTCTGATTAATTATTTTGTATAGTATTTTAAAATGTAACACCAGTATGCCATATTAAGTTAATTGCCTGCGAGCTTCTCATCCTGTCTGTACGGTAATGCGACAGAGAGTCGGGTGGTTATGAAGCAATCGTTAGCCTATTTTTTACAAAAACTGTTTCTACGGGGCCATAATGTAACATAGAAGGTATTGGAGCCCTTTATACATTGTCGTGTATCTTTAGAAATAAATAATGGACAAATGGAGTCTTTAAACGCTTCAGATGTAAAGTTATTCGCTGTCAAAGTGACGCCAAAATGAATGGGAGGTCAATGGGATGCATACACAAGTGAAGTTCTGCTACAAGATGGCGGCACGCGGCCGATTTTAACTTAAAGTCGACTTCCTTGCCGCCTTTTCATAACACGCGTACTCTTACTTAGTTACTTCCCTTGCAAAGCATGCCACGTGATCGCTAGTTGAATAGCGAGCGCCATCTAATGGTCCTCTGAAAGTTACACGGTAGGTTAGCTTTACATGCATGGTTTTAAAAAAGCCTCATATGGCAAATCATAAGGAATATTGTATAACTAATATATTTTAATAATTAAAAGTCACATGTAATCTCACTCGAATGATCCACATGATTCATGTGATATCTTACTTTATCGCTTAGGATGAACCGATCAAACACAACTGTATACCATATTTATTTAATCGTTTTAGTATCCTCATTTGAGTACTTCGAACAGTTTTAAAATCTCACTGCTTAATGAACAAACGTCTCCTACAGCAACAACAACAACATCAAAACCCGTTCGGAAAGATTAATGTGATTAAATGCATTCGGTCTTCTGAGCCACCGAGCGCCCTCTGGTGGAAAAGAAAATGTTTCCCAATGAAAAAGACTCAATTTTAACCAAATTTATTCAAAACAATATAAACAAATATTAATAATGATCAAAAAACATCCTTGATGATATTTACACATTTAGTGATTGTATAAATTCACATAACCGTTTATACTTTCTAATTAATACTGTTGTCTAAAACATTCGCTGAGAATTAGCGTGAACATCAGCAGAATTAATAAATTGGCACAAAATCATATGAAGAAAGATGAACGCATGAATAAAATATGAGAGCGAGAGAGAGAGAGAAATCAAATACAGAACTGTAGTTCTGCACATATTACAAGTTTGAATATTCAAAACTGATTTCATTAATTAATACAGCAGTCTACTACACGCAGGTGAATACTGTTTAACACCAATTTTCCCACTTAACAGCATGTGTTTTTATTGGTCAGTGACTGCAGAATATCTGCAGGTAATCATTCTTAGCAGAGGACTGCGGGGCTGTGGAGACAGAGAGAGCCATGGAGCAGTGAGAGACAGCTGGAGATCCAGGCTGCACCAGAGCAAACCTTCATTAATGCCTTCACACACACACACCAAAGCTTCGCATCACACACCTAGATGGAAAAGATGGAAAAGAACACTAGGAGAAACCTTGTGGATGCATTTAATATCTTGACCACACGGGAACATCTGTGAGCACATAAACATGCATGCGCAGATAAAGAGTCACCAGGATGAAACATCATGTCATTTTAACAATGTGAAATGATTGCACTGCTATATTTTGATCTTTAATTAATCATCAGTCATAAAATAATCATCACCATTAAGTGTGATTTCAAAGGCACCAGTGGACATACACTGGTTTTCTATCATGTTGCTGAGGAAGAACACCATCATGCAGGCATATCTTAACAGAAACACAACAAACCCAGGTCACAAACACATGTAGTATGCAACTCAAACATTTTAAATGTGCACTGTAATTTAGGTTGAGCCAGAACTGTCAAATAAATCAGTGACTTCAAAGCTCTTACAGAAAAAAAAAAAAATTGAGTCTCATTCACTAAACTATAAATTAAAATGAGTTCCTAATAAAATAGGGGGATATTCGAATGAGAAAATTATCACTAAAATTGAGGTAGAAATTTAGACAATGTGGAAAAACAGTAATTCCTACTTCATTTTTGCATCAATGACATCTTACTGTAAATAAAACAAGAGCATGGATGCACATAAATTAACATGTCTTTTTGCTCAAAATGTGTCTTTTCTCATGGTAGTACCTCTAATATCAAGGCCTAATGGCTTATTTAACACATCCTCTGTGGTTCCACACAAACCAGAACACAGAAAGGGCTGATCGCATAAGATTGGCCAAGTTCAAGGGTATATACAGTCTTGTTCAAAATAATAGCAGTACAATGTGACTAACCAGAATAATCAAGGTTTTTCGTATATTTCTTTATTGCTACGTGGCAAACAAGTTACCAGTAGGTTCAGTAGATTCTCAGAAAACAAATGAGACCCAGCATTCATGATATGCACGCTCTTAAGGCTGTGCAATTGGGCAATTAGTTGAATTAGTTGAAAGGGGTGTGTTCAAAAAAATAGCAGTGTGGCATTCAATCACTGAGGTCATCAATTTTGTGAAGAAACAGGTGTGAATCAGGTGGCCCCTATTTAAGGATGAAGCCAACACTTGTTGAACATGCATTTGAAAGCTGAGGAAAATGGGTCGTTCAAGACATTGTTCAGAAGAACAGCGTACTTTGATTAAAAAGTTGATTAGAGAGGGGAAAACCTATAAAGAGGTGCAAAAAATGATAGGCTGTTCAGCTAAAATGATCTCCAATGCCTTAAAATGGAGAGCAAAACCAGAGAGACGTGGAAGAAAACGGAAGACAACCATCAAAATGGATAGAAGAATAACCAGAATGGCAAAGGCTCAGCCAATGATCACCTCCAGGATGATCAAAGACAGTCTGGAGTTACCTGTAAGTACTGTGACAGTTAGAAGACGTCTGTGTGAAGCTAATCTATTTTCAAGAATCCCCCGCAAAGTCCCTCTGTTAAAAAAAAGGCATGTGCAGAAGAGGTTACAATTTGCCAAAGAACACATCAACTGGCCTAAAGAGAAATGGAGGAACATTTTGTGGACTGATGAGAGTAAAATTGTTCTTTTTGGGTCCAAGGGCCACAGGCAGTTTGTGAGACGACCCCCAAACTCTGAATTCAAGCCACAGTACACAGTGAAGACAGTGAAGCATGGAGGTGCAAGCATCATGATATGGGCATGTTTCTCCTACTATGGTGTTGGGCCTATTTATCGCATACCAGGGATCATGGATCAGTTTGCATATGTTAAAATACTTGAAGAGGTCATGTTGCCCTATGCTGAAGAGGACATGCCCTTGAAATGGTTGTTTCAACAAGACAATGACCCAAAACACACTAGTAAACGGGCAAAGTCTTGGTTCCAAACCAACAAAATTAATGTTATGGAGTGGCCAGCCCAATCTCCAGACCTTAATCCAATTGAGAACTTGTGGGGTGATATAAAAAATGCTGTTTCTGAAGCAAAACCAAGAAATGTGAATGAATTGTGGAATGTTGTTAAAGAATCATGGAGTGGAATAACAGCTGAGAGGTGCCACAAGTTGGTTGACTCCATGCCACACAGATGTCAAGCAGTTTTAAAAAACTGTGGTCATACAACTAAATATTAGTTTAGTGATTCACAGGATTGCTAAATCCCAGAAAAAAAAAAATGTTTGTACAAAATAGTTTTGTGTTTGTACAGTCAAAGGTAGACACTGCTATTTTTTTGAACACACCCCTTTCAACTAATTGCCCAATTGCACAGCCTTAAGAGCGTGCATATCATGAATGCTGGGTCTTGTTTGTTTTCTGAGAATTTACTGAACCTACTGGTAACTTGTTTGCCACGTAGCAATAAAAAATATACTAAAAACCTTGATTATTCATTGTACTGCTATTATTTTGAACAAGACTGTATAAAAAAAAATAAAATGTGTTTAAAATTTGGCTTTTGTCAGGGCACTATGCCATATTTCAAGGCTTAACACATACTTTGTGTAGGCCAAGAACCAATGCCACAAAATGGGCTGATGGCAGAATAGGTGGCTCAACATGCATTGTCCTATATGCCAAGTTTCTCGTGTGCACATAAAAGTGTATTTATATCATTTTTACAAAGTTTGCTTAAGGCTATGTAATTCGCTGCTAAGAATACTGTGAAAAGAAATCCAAAATGCTTATAACCTGCAATTTTAACCAAGGAAAAAGTGTACCTTGAATTCATTAAGTCGTATTTTGACTTTGACTTATTGTACAATCGATTTATTTTTAATAAATTCTTAAATTTTCGATTATAAAAAACCAGTTAGGGGCAAGGCCTGGAAACAAAAATACGTTTTAATACTCTGCTTTATTTTTTGTTCTACTTTTCCAGGCCCTGTAGGGACCCTGACTACATAATTGGCCCTTACCGACCTTATTATATTATCTTGTACCCAAAGCCAGATTACTGGAGCCTCCATGTTGAAAAATGTGAAAGGGTCCTTGCTCAGGATAATTAAACCATAGACAGTAAAAGAAATGGACACAGCGACCCCATTGGAACTCAATTGAGACAAATGAAGCCCAGTTTTAGCGTTTTTTAGCACTTCCGTTTCTGACGCGCAGACTCAAACGAAGCTTGACGACGTCAGCAACCTGTCTGCCAGATGTAAATCTTCTAAGTGGCTGTGCGTGCAAACTGCCATCGTTAATCTTGCAGAGACGGCGAGCTTGAGCGGGGAGTTCTTTGTCGTGAGTGAGCAGGAGTAAGTATTCTGATTAATTATTTTGTATAGTATTTTAAAATGTAACGCCAGTACGCCATATTAAGTTAATTGCCTGCGAGCTTCTCCTCCTGTCTGTACGGTAATGCGACAGAGAGCCGAGTGGTTATGACGCAATCGTTAGCCTATTTTTTACAAAAACTGTTTATACGGGGCCATAATGTAACATAGAAGGTAATGGAGCCCTTTATACATTGTTGTGTATCTTTAGAAATAAATAATGGACAAACAGAGTCTTTAAACGCCTCAGATGTAAAGTTATTCGCTGTCAAAGTGACGCCAAAATGAATGGGAGTCAATGGGAATGCTAACGCAAGTGAAGTTCTGCTAAAAGATGGCAGCCCCCACCCGACTTCAACTTCCGGTCGAGTTCCTTGCCCCTTGAATTAAACCAATCACTGCAAGTTTGAAGACATAGAGGAAGGAAGCAACGTGTCTAAAAGTAAATAAATATAAAATACCTTCATTTCAATTTCTGTTCATGAATTAAACATCATTTTAATAAGAACTGCCCATAAATCTATATAGTCAGAAAATCTTGATGAAATGAGAAGCCCACCTGTATACACAATAAAGGCCTTTATATCTTTATATACATGCAGAATATGTACCGCTTTTCAAAATAAAAGCCACCAACGCGTTCATGAGATGCTATTATGTGCACCAGAGAACCTCTCTTAATAAAATAAAAATGTCTTATTGACGACGTGAACATGTTCGTGTTGGCCTTAAAGACGCATTAACAGCCTTTCAATATAATTATTATTTTATCGCACCTTTCGTTTGTGTTGGTTTGAACAGGCCAGGCTATTTTTCCAGTGACTTTTTAACGCGTTACCCCACTAAGTAGCGAAAATGAGTGAATCATGCATTGAATCGTTTTTAAACCCTGATTAATTCATAAAGAAAAGACCACCATCATATTGTCTTCAGGACTCTGCCCACATAAATACTCTTAGTGAATTATAAACGAACCTGATGCAGAAAAGCTATTAAGAGTGGACTGAGGTTTACAGGTGCTGGTCATATAATTCGAGTATCATCTTAAAGTTTAACTAATTCCATTAAAAAAGTGAAACTTGTATATTATATTCATTCATTACACACAGACTGATATATTTAAAATTTTTATTTCTTTTAATTTTGATGATTATAACTGACAACTAAGGAAAATCCCAAATTCAGTATCCCCATCCTTGCCCAGAAATATGACAGATAAGAAACCACATAATCACTATGAATGGGGATCCTAATGATTTCTACAGACTGCACAGAAAACCTACTGAAGCAACACCCCTGGGGTGTTAGTTTTTCCTGTTCATTTACACAAATTTGTTGAGATGGTTAACTACAGTAGATAACATTTTAAGTAGATTAAAACCTTTCATCCTAAAACCAAAATTCTTTCTTTTTTAGTTCAACTTTTAGGAACTTTTTGATCCACTTCAAATGTTTTCTACTGTAGAATACAGAGATGTTCCAATACTACATTAGAGAGAGAACAATTTAAGAAGGGAGGAGATTCTCTGGAATTAATCTAATTTTTATTGCCAGATCTCCAGATAAGAGCTGTTTCTACCGTTGTGATATTTTTGTGATAATGTGGGTAAACATCAAGGGATCTTAATGTTAGAGAGCAAGAAACTATTTTTAATTCATAAATCCAAGTTCTATAATATGGTAAAAAAACAACAACAACAGACAATAGAAGTCACCTTTTATTGAGTAAAAATCAGACATGAAGACGTGCAGACTAAAAACCAGTGTAACAAAGTCACCATGATCAAAAAAAAAAAAAAGTCTGCATCCAGTTGTAAGAAAAATATGATCTATTTTCAGAGAAACCAATTTCCTTCTGCCAGTAGAGCATCTTTTCTTTTTTTTATTAATTTCTATAGCTGTGCAAAGTATTGGTGTCTTTCCTGAAAACATTTTCCAATTTTCTATGCAACTAGTGATTTTCCCACCTTCTGAAAAAGGTTGCTTTTATAAATCAAAGCATTTCCCAAATTACGTCAACACTGAACCCATCTTTACACTGTAAATATGCAGTTTCATATCCTTTCAACATTTAAAACTAAACCGCCAAAATAACGAGAGAAAAAAAGAAAAAGTATACCGGTCAACACTGACCACGGTTATCAAACACATACGTGATGTTAACAGAAAAACACTCAGCGTCTGTGACGACTGTGGCTTGAATGGCTGCTGCTGTGGTGTTTGCTTTTATGAGAGCGTTCGTACGAGCGCGAGCGTTCACGCCGGTCTCGGTGATGGCCTCCACTGCTTCGCTCGTGCTTGTGCTTCTTCGCTAAGTCCGAGGAACCGCGATCCCGGTCCCGCTGTCTGTCCCGCTCACGGGGCTTGCTGGTGGAACGAGAGCGGGAGCGTTTCCTCTTGTGGCTGTGTCTGCTGTGCTGGTGCAGGTCGTCTGAGCGCTGCTTTGACTTCAAGTGTGGCAGGAGGGGAGACGGAGGGCCGTGGTTGGCGTGTCTCCGTGGAGAAGGGCTGCGGCTGTGAGAGCGGCTCCGGGAGCGAGAGCTGTAGGTGGCTGAGTGACTGCGCCTGTTATTGTAACTACAAGAAAAACGGTTGAATATAGACACCGACATCATTGAGCATAGAGCAGTGCACTGCAGGTGGTACTTACTGTCGTCTGGGAGAGCGTGATCTGGACCGGGATCTTGTTCTGGAACGACTCGCACTTCTACTGTTCCTTCCTAACTTACCATCTTTCCTGAGTCTAAAGAAAGGATGAGGAAGATTCTTAATTAATGGGTTTTCATTAAACAAAACGCAAGTACTTGATGAAAGTCAAGCCTGTCAAACACTCACCCGTTGTGTGGGCTCTTAGAGCCCTGAGGCCGATCTTCTGGTTCTTTCTTCATGGCCTTAAGCATTTGAGGATTAGGAGACTTCTCATCTGCTTTCATTACATTAGGTGAACCTGACAGGAAGAATAAAATTTGATGACCGTTTCAGAAGAAGTTTAGTAGAACGTCCCTGCTGCTTTTTTCCAAGAGTCAAGCTCCAACAATAAAAAATATATGCTTTTATATAATATAAGTCCTATACGCTTTTATAAAACAGACACTTTTGTAAATATTTTTTCCTTGTTATATTATTTAAAAGTTAATAGATTGAGGAATAGGAGGGAGAGGTGAGTGAATGGTGTCCCAGGTCACTAAAAACCCAAGGTATGCATTTAAAGGGCTAAAACAGTGATTCTGTGCTATATTTCAAGTCTTCTGAAGCAAAACAACAGATTTACAGAGAAACACACTAAAGGTATGCATTTAGTGTACGTACAAAAACTTTGAGCTTGACGTTAATTGTATAGAAAAAAAGCAGCTTGGACCATCTTCTACTTTTGAGTCATATATATAGCTTTTAAGTTTTAGCTTTAAAAAAAAGGTTAGACTGCACGAAAGGCAGTGGAAGTGACAACTTACATGGTTTGGACCCAGGAGAGAATCCACCCAATGTGGAAAGAGCAGGAGTGCCGTCTGGATTCAGTCCTTTGGCCTTTAATTTGGCTTCCTGAAGAGCCACCTTCCGCTTGTCCACTTCCTTCTCCAGCAAATCGTAATTTGGCTACAAATTATAAAAGGAAACAGACTCAATACAACAAGTGAAGACCAGCTAACTCTAAAACGGGAGCGATATCAAACAAGTCTAACCTTTTTTCTTGTGTACAACTTCAAAGTGGTTACACATATATCTTTGATCTCCTCCTCTGTGGCACCAAACAGCAGGTACCACTGCGGCCGAGAGGGTAACGATATCTGAGAGAAAGAGTGATGGAAGAAAATTCTAAGGCATTAACAAAACCAGAGCACAGAGTAAACACAGGTTGAGATGAAGAAGGACAGAGAATGGTTTTGTACCTGTAGCACTCGTGCAGCGAGGTTAATGCAGGCACAGGCGATGGTTTCAGCTTGAAATCTCACAAACACATTAGTGCGAAGGCTGTCATTCATATAGTTCCTGCAACACAAAAGGTGAACCACAAAATTGCCATTTCCCTGCATGGGTTGTTCACATCTATAAATTTATGTACGAGGTTTGTCACAGGATGCAAATAAAAAGACCAAACATAAAATGGAGGCTTGAGTTTAAATTTGCCCTTTCCCGCTCTGCCTCACGTTCCTCTGTTGTTCTACAAACGGCAAGCATGCAGTGTGGAGGGGCACATGTCCAGTGCACATGTGCACACAGACAAGCTCACTGGATAGAGGTTTGCAAAAATATAACTGGTTCCACTAGTTTGCATGCAACAAATGACCACAACTTAATTTCTTCAAAACTTCTGAAACAACAGCTTAACTTTCCATAAAATAAGCAGATGAGAGTACAAAAAGGAGAGAATGGGGGTGTAGCATTGCATGACACTCACAACACTAAACAGCATGCATGGTGACCAGGAGTCAAAGCGGGACTGAGAGCAGCTGCTCTGGGAATGAAAAAATATACATCTCAGACTAGACGGCTAAATGGAGATTTGCAGACAAGACACAATCTCTCATTTCTGGATGATGGCCAGATATGGATGCAAAGCTCTCTAAAGAAAAGCAAACAGGCAGATGGACACTGTGGACCTGAAAGGCTCTGTGTCAGTATGGAAAATCCTACACTGACGTGTGCTGTAACAGAAATACTAAAGTGTTTATGCTACAGGTCTTAAAACATTGGATTTACATGAAAAAGCTGAGCTTCAAACAAGTCATTCAAGCATAGACCTAAACAGCCGAGAGTTCCCATAAGACAATGCCTCGCACCAAATTATTAATATCAATTGCATATTTAAAGGACTGGTTCACCAAAAATGAAAATGGTAATTTATTCACCAATATGTCATTTTAAACCTAAACTTTCCTCAGTGGAACACCAAAAAAGAAGAAGTATTTGACAAGATCATGATATAAGATCCTCCATTTAATGGATGCATATGGTCAAGAGGCCAAAATGAATATTGAAGACGTCTTCATGTAATACGATACATCTGAATGTGAAGTTGTTATACCCTTTGGTTGCACGTTAGTATACTATCAAAAACAAAAATAAGATGGGACCAATGTGCAGTTTCACAAATGAGACCAGAGGATGGGATTTATCTTACATTTTTAGTTCTGAAGACATTATAATGAGAACCTTTGATCTGGACACTGTGCTTTCCATTTTTGATAATCAGCAATTTGAGCTTTTTTCCATTGCTATTCTACAATGTAAGAAATCATATAGGTTTGAGAAGGTATGGTGAACAATTTTCATTTTTGGTGATTTACCCTTTAAATGAGTACATTTAGAAAGCAAAATCCAAGACTACTTACACCACCTAAATCTGGTAGTTGAGGTTTAATAATGAATCGAATATTCATGCTTTAAAACTTCCTTTTAAAAGTTAAAAGTAAAACCACCTTTTAAAAAACAGATAATTAAAAAAAAGAGAGAGAGAGAGAGAGAGAGATCTTGAGACTTGAAGCAAAAACAAAAATACAAATCCTTTTGGACAACCGCAAGAAAACAAGATGCTGCTGGCAGCTGGAAAAGGCCCCCTTCAGTGATTCTCGGGCAGAGAGCTCTCACTGGATTGGCTGTCTCGAGAAGGGCAGCCAATGGGGGGAGATTCCTGAGGTCATGTGGTTGGAGGAGCAGAGTTCAGAGGTTCTTTATGACACTTACCATCATGGACTACCCTTTAATCAAAGAGTAGAAAGAAAGGACAAAGTTAAACTAAGCTCTCCATTTTCTTTTAATTACAGCCATGAACAAGAGATTTAAAACAGAAGACACACACCAACACACGAGTCACGAATACACCAATCCATCAGATGAGGGGACAGAAAAGTTACGTTAAGGGGTTAATTACTGGTTACACTGCAGTGTCTAGACATCTAATGTAGGATTGTTTATTTACTCACCAGGCTGTCTGGACCAACGTCTGGTTCTTCTCACATTCAAGGACTTGCAGGTACATGACGATAATCTACAAAGATTGATGAAACTGCTTGTAAAATCTGAATGAGTCTTAAAATCCCCCTGTAGTCAAGTATTTTATCCCTTAAAACTCATCTTTGATCATCAAAATGACATCGTAAAGTTTCGTTTTTTCTTATGGAAATAATTTTCAGTTTAAAAAACAGTTTAAATGGTAGAGCATTGCGTTAGCAAGCAAGCTAGCGCAAGGTTGGGGGTTCGATTCCCCGGAAACACATGATAGGTAAAAATTGATAGCCTGAATGCACTGTAAATCGCTTTGGATAAAATCGTCTGCTTAATGCATAAATTTATTTATTTTGTCTAATTTACTATTTGCGGATCTATGCAAATTTGCCCCGCCTCCACTCAGTCGCACCAGCCAGCGCCTCCTGATCCACTAAACTGTAGTAAAAGTGCAACAATGTTATACACCGATAATGACTCAAAACTATATTTTTGTGACGATTATATGATGTATAAGATGCTTTACCAGTGTTGTTTGTAATATTGGTGAAGTAGATCCACACTTTGCTGAAAAGTGTTTGCAAACTCTTGAGCAGCAACAACGGTACCATGCACTCTGCCATTGTTGTGTATGTTTGTTCGCGCTTGACTTTAAAATTGACACGTATGGCACAGGTCTACATACCTAACTCATACTATGCACACGCATGTTACCGTTTTCAAAGATTACCGTATTGAGTGTTTACATTAAAACGATAATGCTGGCATTTTCAAAAGCTCGCACTTTGAAATCCGTTTTCAAATATGCATTTTCAGTCCACAAAACGCCATTGTCGTGTAGTAAGGCTGCACGATTAATTGCAAGCGATTGTCATGCGCGTTTCTTTAGTAAAGCTGGTTCTGTGATTAGTATTAAGTATCCAACACCTGCTTTCAAATGGAGCGGCACTTAATATAACAGAGCCGTAGTTCGCTGACAAGCTACGAAATATTGTGTTCATAACCGAAAGGGATTCATCTGCGATTATGACGTGGTACTGTCAGTGAACTACGGCTCTTTGTATTAAGTGCCGCTCCATTTGAAAGCAGGTGATGGATATTTAGTACTAATCACAGAATCGCATGCGATTAATCGTGAAGCCCTACTTGACGTGATTGATTTTTGAATTGTGACATAGCAAACAGAGGGCTGTTTCGAACCACGTTTCTGGGACAGCCTTTGGGAAACTACCGTTTTAAGGAGAAACTTACTCTGCAATGGTGTTGATTAATGGATTGGCTAATGGTTTGTATAAAAGCATATTAAAAACACCACATAGACAGACAACATAAAAAACTTAATTTGCACTACAGGGTGACTTTAAAGTAGTAAGACTTTAAAAACAAAACATTAAGAGCAGGAACTGAGACGTACCTTGTGTGGGTGTTTGACGTGGACGCAGAAGCCCAGCTCCTTCAGCACACGCCGTTCAGCTTTTATCACCTGGTTTTTGGTGTTAATGTAGTTCTGATCAAGTATCAATGGACTTGGACTCCTGATTTGTGAGGGAATGAAAGAAATGGTTTCCCCTGACTCAAATACTATTCAAGACAATGAAAAAATGCCTTTTTTGTTTGCTTCGTTTTAAATTCAAATCATTCTGTTTCCCTTCCAACCAACTACAGGCAACAGGTCCAGTTTTTTGACTCCTGTAATTTCAGTGTAAGACTTTAGCACTGCCACAAGTGACTGTTAGAGAAAAAAGTAAATGCTCCACCTCTCACCACATCATAGCTTCAACAGAAAGTAAAAAATAAAATAAAAATTAATGTGTTCCTCTATAAACACAACCAATATCACAATAATACACTAACCAGGCCAATCTTGGGAAACAAAAGCATCAAAAATCTCAACACACAGAGTATACACAGTGTCAGTAGAACAATCAAAACACGTAGAAGAGACGAAGTGAGCTCTACATCATAAACACTACTCGCAGACAAGTCCTCGCAGTGCTGAGTCATGATCTGAAAATAGCACGAATGGGCCTTCAGATGTGTCACGTAATCATCTGAAGAACAATGGTCAGTTTCAACCACATTATCTAAATATGCAACTCAAAAGTATCAAATACTGACTGACTACAAGGCATGTAAATGAAATTAATTTCTTGTAGTCCTTTAACTATTGAAAACCTCAAGTTATGATAAAAACAGAAACACTTCAGACTTACTGAAACCACATTGTATACCCAACGTAATATTACAAAAACATAATATTACCAGTCTAGGCTATATTTTACTAACCTAACAGAATCTAAATCATTCTCTCTTCTGCTTTAACCATTTTTCCCCCCATAGTTATTATCTGTTTTTTTTTTTTTTTTTTTGATTTGTTTTATTACTGCACCCATCCACAAGTGCATGAATATTTCATGAAGCACAAATACAATCTCTTTGGTTTTATGTTTTCACAAAATTACATATCGATTCATATTCATAAAACATCTAAATCATCTACACTAAACAACTTGGTTAGTCATTTCTAAGAGTAAACGCACACAATGAGCTCACAAAAAAAAATAAACTCTTACAACGAAATGCCAATGACATTTCATGACCGGTCTACATATAACGTAACATTTAATTGTGGATTTTGGACAATAAATCATCCAGGACAGCCAAACAATGCTTACAGTATATAATAAAAAAACAAAAAAAAACAGCACATTCTCAGTATGCAACCCTCACAGCTCCCATCATGTGAATATTTAAGAGATTTGAATCTTGCATGTGCAACGTGAAATATTTCTGTGGAAGCTATGACATGTGTGGTGAGGTGTCTTTTAAAAAAAAAAGAAAATTAAAAGATTGTCACCTGTGCTGGCAGAGACAATAATCTTAAACTGAGATACAGGAGTCAGTCAGATGTTTCGGACCAGCGGCCAACCTGTCGATCCCCGACATCCCAGTGACCGCTTTCTGACCACTGGCTTCTCCCGGGGGAGGGGGGGGAAGCGACACCTCGCTCACTGTTGCCATGCCGACTGCTTCATCTCTACGTACCATTCCACATCACCCAGGCATTGGTAAATGTAGCTGGTCGCTGTTAGTTGGTTGCAAGGGAAAAAAGAATTCAAGTTAATACCGCGTCCTTGATTTCAGATGAACAAATTTTTCTTTTTAGCCTCTTTAAGTTGTTCTCTACTTCATTCTGGAATTAAATTTATACTAGCCAGTAATTAATCAATAAATAGCTCAATTGGCACCACGTTCCCTTGATCAAGATTACACTTTTTACTTGCTCAGGTAATCAGAATATCCTGCCGTTACTACCAATTATGACTGATGAAGGAACTGAAAAGCTTTAAAATGGTTTAGAATGAAGCAAACAAAATCAAGACATCATATCAACGACAAACAGAAGCGCACAGACTACTCACAGTTAACATGTTTAAGTATTCCTGAATCAGTTACAATTTGAGGTGATGAGATCAAATGTTATCAAAAGTAAAATAAATCAGTTAAAGGTGGGGGGAGGGGGGGGGGTTGCACAGGTAACGAACAGAAAACGTGTGACGAGAACGGGTCATGCTTACCTTTTGCCTCGGAGCTGCCTTAAATGATGAAACACGTTGATGACGTCCCGAATTCGTCGAGGGGCTTCTTCGATCTTTGAAGCCAAGTTAACACAGGCCATGGCAACAATCTACAGAGAGAACAGACGACAGAAAGAGCTGTCAAAACACTGTTACAAAGCACACAGCATGAGCATACATTAGTATATACACTGATAAATATATCAACTAGTTAGTAGATAATACCATTTTCTGACAGTAAATAGTGAAATTGAGCAAACGTTTGTGTAATATGTTTTTAACTGGCATGTGTAATTTGAAAAAAATATCTACAACAACACAAAATGTAAAATCTGAATAGGATATATATATATATATATATATATATGTGTGTGTGTGTGTTACGTTATATGTAACTGTTACACACACACCGCCAACAGTAGTAAGCGGTCTAATTAAACATTAATCAGTTCTTACACGCCTATAATACCCTAAAAATCCGTCTAGTTAAACAGTTCGCTGGTATTTGAAAAAACGTCCATTATAACTATCTTATTATGACGACAACTTTTAAAAACATACATATTTACATACATATATTACACCATGGAGCTATAATCCGTTTGAATGTGATTTACTCAAACAACATGGCTGCCATCGGCTCTGCCTGTAAACACGGCTTTATTCTCTTACCTCAAAACTGTGTTTCACGAAAGACTTCGAGTAGAAGAATCGATGAAAAAGCACTTGTCCGGTCGCCATGGCCACCTGAAACATAACAACGATTAAAGAAAATTTAATATAACGTCAAGTTAAACGGCCCCCGTTTCGTTTCAAAAGCAGCGTCCGCCATTTTGTTTTTGTCTAGCCGATTGACAGCGAAAGATGTTTAAAATCACTGAAATGGATCTCTAGATTACACAAACCCACTGTATAAACTATTTTTATATATTTTCACCTGCGGCAGTCGCAGCAGGATCCCGGCGGACTGGATGAGCTCGCAGCCCAGGATCCGCAGGTCTGTCTCGGTACACAGGTCGAGCCCGTCCTGCATCGACGGGGTCGGGGAGAGACTCTCCTCCGGAATTAAAGAGTTATCGATGGTGAGGAAGACTTCTGAATACACTTTATCGCCTATTAATATGCCCTCGTTAGTAACAGGCGCGTTCGCGACGGGAGCGGTGGCCGTCGACGCCTCCATGATCGCTGTCGTCGGATCCTGCCGAGGACGTTTCGATCTACAAACAGATACGTGTTACGTAACCCAGAGCGGAAGACAGCGCTGAACATTGCTGCGTATGGGACAGCTCGCTGATTGGTGAAGAAATGTGTCTTGTGACCTCAACAAACCAACCGCTGTCGGATAACTGTTACTTTATTCAACGCTGTAACCCACCACATTACTTTAAAGTACGTTTTGTGCCCATAAATAATTATACGTTTTAAATATATTCCTGGTATGCTGGGATTGCAAGCGCTCTCAAAAAGGTAGAAATCATTAAACTAATTTATTTTCCACAGCGCCTCCTGCAGATGGAACTTAATGCAGTCAGTTACTGTAAATTAGGCTTGTAACTCTTCCAGGTGTTTTTTTTCTGTCAGAATTGAACGTTGCTTTAACGTAAACATCACCGATTTGTACACGTCCGCGGCTTATTGTCAAAAATGTATTACATTCACGTATAAAAAAATAATACATGAACTCCACGTAATTACGCAGGAGCAAGCATAGCAATTTATACATCCGTTTCCAAGTTATGCGTATTCTGGAAAATGTAAATATTTTTTTTCTCAGGCATTAACCATGATTGTTGTTTGTTTGAGTATTTTATTTACAACACCGAATTCCTAACACGTAGCCTAGATTTGAAGTCTCCGTTGCTAAGATTTCCCATCTCTAAACCTCTCCCAAACTCATAACAAACCCCTAAATCTACCTTTACTTTTTTTTGTATTTTTTCTTAACTGTTCATTTTACATAATTGTAATTCAACATTTGCGTACCTGACTTTATTAAAGTGCATCTTAATAAACTGACATGAATGGTCACCTAATATAAATTGAAAAAGTTTTGACAGTAGGGCCTATTTAATAAAAAAGCATCGAAAATAGCCTGTATTTCTAACAAAATAACATACATAATATCTTCCCAACTAGAACCCACATTGCTTCTTTAGCTGAAGTTTCAAATGTTGTATTGCATAAAACGGAGGAAGTAACTTTACTAATATATTTTTCATCAGTGCAATGAGTGGTTCAGTGATGGGGAGAAATCAGTCAGTGGATCAAATCAGTGGACTCAAACGGTTAAGGCCCGTTCACACCTGGGTGTGTGTGTGTGTGTGGGTTCACTACTCACTGCTGTGTGTGTGCACTTGGATGGGTTAAATGCAGAGCACAAACCACCATATTGTTACGTTACGCTGCCGGAAGGAACACGGAGCCGAGGATAAACGAAATAAGGCTTTATTAAATCCAACACAGTAGATATCCAACATGGAACACAGAGGAAGACACACGTAAGTGGTTTGTAGACCCGACCAAACTGAACTGAAACACACTAAATGAGTCCAGAGGTGTGACATTACAGTCGCACTCTCGAGATCCTGCTCCCTGTTGGTGAATGGCTCGGGCTCTGCGGCTGCAGTGGGCTCTGGCTCCATGCGGCATTATGGTGGCTGGCTGGTCTCTGGGTCCGGAGTGGACCTGGCGAGATCCTTCATGGGGCAGAAGGTGAGAGGTGACCCATTTCTCGCCAGAGTCCACTCCACGAATGCGGCGAATTCCTCCTGAGGACCATCTTCGGACGACAATGCTCTGCACTTGGAGTTCAGGCTGGCGTTATAGAAGGAGCAAAGCGCGTAGTCCGGGTAACTGGTGGCATTAGCTAGCAGTAGAAACAGTCTGGTATGGTCCTCAATAGAACGTCCTTCCTGCTCCAGCAGGAGGAGGAGGAATTCAGGGCGAAGGAGGGGATCCATCGACACACTACGGAAAGAAAAGAGTATGAAAAAACGGAAAACAAAACGGAGGGAAAACACGCAATTTTAAACTTTTTAGGTCGGGTATTCTGTTACGTTACGCTGCTGGAAGGAACACGGAGCCGAGGATAAACGAAATAAGGCTTTATTAAATCCAACACAGGGGATATCCAGGAAGACACACTTAAGTGGTTTGTAGACCCGACCAAACTGAACTGAAAGGACAAGGCTTAAATACATGGGATAATTGGGGAAACACAGGTGGATGGAATGACTAAATTAACAGGGACATGGAACACATGGGGAATAAAATAGAAACACCTGGGAACTAATCAAACCAAACACGGGAGACAGAAACTGGGTCACAGGGGCAAAAACACACTAAATGAGTCCAGAGGTGTGACACATACTTGGCCACACGTCACATTCTTTCCTCTTCTTTCCTTTTCAAGACTGTAACCATAAAGATAACTATAGGGAAAACTTTTGCCCTTTAAAGTTTGTTGGATTTTGATTCGATGTTAATATTTTTATCAATTAAACATTATAGTTATCATAGTTTTAATCCTCGGTGCGTTTTTTTCTTTTCTTTCTCCACACTAGGGCTGTCAAAAAATAAACTGAATTTCGAATATTTGTATTCTAAATAATTTGAAATAAAAATCCACATTCGAATGCTAAAACGTTGATGATGAAAATGACATAATGCAGACAGTGCGTGGATGTGGACGGCCCAAGTATATTTTGGCCTTCATCATTGGCGCACGAGATGCGATGACAATGTAAGTTTCATTGCATTATAATTTTCTTGTTAGCCTATCCAGCCACTAGATGCATCGCTGCTGCGATGTTCTTTCAAAATATTGCGGAAAACGAGAACAACAATGTGGAGAAGATGTTGTTTACATCAAAACTGAAACCAAGCCATTCACAAAGAACGTATATTTCGCACATTTTCTAGAGGGACACCGTTGGACTCGCGTCTCGCACAAGAGAGCCGCATGTTTGACTAAAAGTGCAATTCATCGACTGGCCGCTTGAGGCTGGCTGCAAAAGGGAGTGAGTCCCATAGAATCCCCATGTTAAAATGTCCAACTTTACAGCAGAAAAAAACATGTTTACAGCCTGGTTCAAACATTTTTTTGGGTCTAAATAGCTTTAAGGTTTAAGTGGAGTTCATATTTCATGTTGGAAAGTTGTAATGCTTCGAATTTAATATGATTTATATTTGAGTTAATATATTAGAAGTATATTTACAATGTTTAGTCAGTTAATTATTTACACCTTTATGTGTTTACATATTTAATGCAGTAAGGATATTCTGCTGAATCTGCCTATCTGATTCACTCACGTTTATCTCAGTCTAAGTCCTTGCCTCTGATTGGTTAGTGACGTCACTTGAAATGCTGTGTTTAAGGAAGTGTTGTTGTTGTGATGGTGTTCAGTAAAAGTGCCGCTTGAGGAAGTCTCCTGTCTCCATTCTGCTGTTTATTATCATAAAGAGTGATCTACCACCACATACTGAACCTTCACGTTACATTTGGTGGCAGCGTGGTGTTATTTTGGTGGTTTTTGCACATTTGGCGAGTTTTATTCCTACGACCCGTGGATGCAGTCATTTTTTTTTTTTTTTTTGTGCTATCTGGATTTTACACTCTTTGAGAGCAGTGGATTACCTAACAACTAGTGTGGAGATATTAAGGGCCTATTGTGGTATTTGTTTATTTTTTTTAGGAGAAACTCGTAGGGTTTTAGGGACGTTTTTGGACCAATATACTCCCTGCCATTCTTCCAGACACATGTGAATGCTCGACCTCGTCGGCCAGGTGAAAGTTTGGATGTGTACAGTGGTGACATCACTCGTCTTGTATTAGAAGCCTTTCCCATCTATGACCACAATGCACTGGAGGGTGAAAAATTTTGCCCATTGTTGCTGGCTTGGACCCAAATCTTCAGTCAAAAGTCCATGAGATGGGTGCGGAGGATCTTGAGGATGCCCTGTGTACCGCCAGCCGCTGTGAGAGGGCGCGTGCAGCGCTCCAACTGACAACTGTAGGGTATCCACACTCTCAATCTTCAGAGCAGGTAGCTATGGTTCGTCCTAAATCTACTGATGATAAGCTTCTGCATGCAGTCAAGCAGCTGACTCTTACTGTCAACAGCTTACAAAGTGAAGTACACCTATTAAGAGAGAAACACAGCTACCTGGCTCAGCGTCTGGACTCCCAAACTGAAAGGTTTTCCTCTGACGATGCTCGATACAGTGCACGCAGTATCACTCCACAACCCTATTATAACAGACAACACCATAGAGACAATTACTCACCTGAGCAGTATCATGGTCGTGATCAAGGGTCCTGCTATGACCGTTGTCCTCCTTCCCCTGTTACTCAGAGAGACCGTCAATGGCATGACAATGACAGACGTGACCGGCATCGCTCTCCCTTATGTCAGTCCTATCAGTACTCCAGGTATGGTCGCCATGACAAGGATGATACGAACAGATACAGATGCAGCCCTAGTCCTGCTCCACAGGGAAACAGGGATGCCAGTCCACACGCTAGAGGTAGTGTTCGCTTCAAGTCTCCTGAACGATATCCGTACTCTGATTCCAACCGTCTGATTCCATTAGCTGCTGTTGAGGGGCAAACATCAGCTACTGTCTCACTACCCCAGAAGGATTTCCCCAAGTTAATGCCTGACAAGAATGACTCACATTCTGATGATTCTGTCACTTCTACAATCGTGGCTATTGTCGAGGGCATTGAAGTGTGAACTTTAGTTGACTCTGGTTCTACTGTTTCCATTGTGAGCAAAGATTTTCGTAACTCTCACCCAGCATTGAAAAAACACCCCATGGCACCCTCTTATCTGCCAGTTCGCTCAGTCGATGGACAGTGCCTGGACATTTTAGGCAAGTTAACGATTGGTATCAGACTTGGACATCAGCTATGGCAACAGGACTGTGAAATTCTAAGAGGTGCTTGCCAGCCAGTTATTTTTGGGTTTGTTTTCTACCGAAACACCATGCCCTCCTTGACATAAACAACAAAATGCTGCAACTTTGGGACACGAAAATTCCTCTCCTGCCCAAAGGACATGAAGTGGCCGCCTGCTGTAATGTATCTGTGCTAGCGCCCACTAAGATTCCAGCTATGAGTGAAACTCTCATCACAGCCTGTGTGTCAGCAGCTATACGTGCTTCTCCCATGCCAACTGACTATTAGGGTGTTCTCATGCCCAATCCATTGTGTGACATCATTGTGGCACATTCTCTCAGTGAGGTTCAGAATGGTACAACTGTGGTTCGAATCTTAAATCCCTCCCGAGATGACGTTGAGCTGCATTCAGGTCAACACCTGGGTGAGTTTCATTCGATTTCATCTGTCGATGTCGTATCAGGGGAAGGGACAGGGTGTGCAAACTCCCCTGTGCATGATTTAGCTCCATCTGTCCAGATAAATGACAGCGACCTGTCACCTTCCCAAGTTCAGTCTCTGAAATCACTGCTTCAGAAATACTAAGCATTATTCAGTAAACACTCAGAGGACAGAGGTCGCACGAGCATCATCAAGCATCAAATCTGCACTGGTGAGGCCACACCAATTAAACAGAGAGTCTACAGAGTGACACCAGAACAGAGAGCTGAAATACAGACTCAAGTTGACAACCTGTTAAAGGCAGATTTCATTGAAGAAAGCTACAGTCCCTGGGCTGCGCCAGTTGTTTTGGTGCACAAGAAAAATGGCACATGGCGTTTCTGCCTGGACTATAGAAAACTTAATACAGTGACAATCAAAGATTCCCACCCTCTTCCGAGAGTCGATGACACACTGGATGCTTTGTCGGGCTCTGCCTGGTTCTCCACAATGGACCTACAACATAGCTATTGGCAAGTCGAGCTGCAGGAGGAAGACCGTGAAAAAACAGCATTCACAACAGGTAGTGGCCTTTATCACTTTAAAGTTATGCCAATGGGTCTCACCAACGCTCCAGCCACATGCCAGCGTTTGATGGAAATGGTACTTCGTGGCCTCCCATGGAGAAGTGTATTTGGATGATGTCCTCATCTACAGCCGCTCTTTCAGTGAACATCTCCAGCACCTGGAAGAAATTCTCTCCAGATTCCAGTCTAGTGGCCTGAAGCTGAATCCCTCAAAATGCTGTTTTGCCAGGGATCAAGTACAGTTTCTGGGTCATGTTGTATCCAAAGACGGCATTCAGCCAGACCCGCGGAATATGAAAAGTGTCCAAGACTGGCCTACTCCACGGTCAGCTACAGAAGTAAGAGCATTTCTGGGACTTTGTTCATATTACCGCAAATTCATCCGAAGCTTTGCACATCACAGTGTCCCTCTACATGCTCTCACAGAGAAGAATGCACCTTTAAAATGGACTTCTCAATGTCAGGATGCTTTCACTTACCTGAAACATGCACTCACAAATCCTCCAGTGGTTGCATTCCCTGACTTTACTGTGCCATTCTCCCTCTACACAGATGCTTCAGGCTCTGCAGTTGGTGCTGTGCTTGCTCAGAGACAAGAGTATCAAGAAAAAGTTGCTTATGCTAGTCATGTTCTCACAAAAGCAGAAAGAAAATTGTCAACATATGACAGAGAACTCTGGGCCATTGTCTGGGCCGTGCGACATTTTCGCCACTATCTTTACAAACAGCCCTTTGTTATTGTAACTGAACACAAACCTCTCCTGGGTCTCAGGAAAATACCCATTGATAATGACAAAACTGGTCGCCATGCACGCTGGGCCCTTGAACTTGATCCTTTTGAATGGACTGTAATTCACAAGGATGGCCACAGTCACCTCAATGCAGATGCAATGTCATGTCGCCCTGCTGACATCAGACCAACTGAGCAGAGCACCTCCTCCAGTGCTTTTGGTAATCCGTACTCTGACAAGAGACATTCTAGTCTGAGTCCTGTGAGTCTGTCTAGTCCAGTCAGTTTTGTACATCACAGCCTCTGCAGTACTGATACAAAGCCAGTTTGCTGTAACCTGACTGGACCACAACCTCCTCTGGCCACATACCGAACCTTCACTTTACATAGCTAATTTTGCCCTTCATGACAACTGTGAGTTTTTTTTTGATAACTCATCCGTTTAAATTACATTAAAAGTAAAGTTCTGCATAATTAAGGGCGTGAACACTTATGTGACAGGTGGATTGCCGCTGCTGACACTGCCGTCGCGCTAAGTGGGCGTGGCTTCAGCAAGTACCTCCCACCTTTTTGCCCATTTTCGATTGTCCGGGAGAGTCGCGCGGTGATGCTCTGCCAAGATGGCGACGGCTCACCCTGCACACTTTAGGCTTCAAAAACACACTTCAGGAGTCTACGGGTGACGTCATGGACACTACGTTCATGTTTTTATACAGTCTATGGTGGCATCACAGAACTGTCAAATTCAAACAGCTTTGTGCGTTGGCTGGCACTGAGCCAGAGACGGACACGCTCAGCACTTGTCATATATCACAATTAATAATCTGTGTTTTCAACCACATAATGTTTATTTCAGGTTTCATACATTTAAATATACATAATCACTAGTAAAACAATACATTGGTTGTTTGTAAAATACACACTGATGTCTATGGAAGCAGCAAAAACTATCTAATCAAATGTAATTTGACGTGTTTTATTATTCTTCGTCAAGTTCAACAGCATTTTACTTTCATGTATTTCGGGAGAAACTGGGGAATTCAAGTGCTGTACGTTAAATCCGGCTGACAGGACTCTGAACTGCAGCGCTCATCTCGTTATAGATCAAGCTAATTTATAAAGGTTTTTAAACGAAGAATCTGAATATCAGATAGTTGACATGGTAAGCAAGTTTGTGTATATATTTTAATAAAAAATGAAAAACTAAATAAAACGAATACCGATACATCTGTTAGTGGCTGGGGTGTGTCACGTGACAATCATGATGCGTCGCCATGGAAACAAGGGATGAGTTAAAATATTTGTAACTTAAGCGTGAAAGGGTTGATTTAAAAAATATATATTTTCTAAGTAAACAACAATAGCCCAAGTTTAGTAAACATTTTTTATTGAGACTATAAAAAATAATTCTGCATCTATTTTTAGGTGTGCCAGCTGCCACTCTGGGTGGCACAGGCACACCCTGGCACACCAGTGGCTACACCACTGATATAATTTTTTTTAAAATATTATTCACTTAACAGTCATGTATTCTAATGCTTTTATTAAACATGCATTAGTAATATTTTGCTTGATGCGCCCTCTTGTGGCATCAGGAGAGAAGCAAAAAGCTTATCTTCAACCTAACAAAAATTATGCCTTTTAAATTCAAATATAATTAACATTTTGATAATATATAAGTTAAAAATTCGAATTTAGTTTTTCAGCCATGTTGACAGCCCTACTCCACACTGTCCTGAGCTTTATCTCTCATCCTGACCGCCAGGTGTTGCTGAAGGAGCAGGACTACATCTAGCTGATTGTGTGCCCTTGCAACATCCTCTGCTGTATCTCTCCAGCTGCTCCTTATAGTGGGATCAGCCCCATTGTCTAGCAGAACCTTAAGGACCTGTGGATTGAATCACAAGAGTAGCGAAAAAAACATTTAATGGTTTTGACTAATTTTTCATAATATTAGAGTTTTTATTTTATATAAATATAAAATCTATTAAATTCAGCCTTGGTGGGCATAAGAGGATTCTTTCAAATACAACAATTACATTTTTTGTGGTAGTGTGTGAACTTTAAAATGAGAGAGAATCAACACACCTTGCAGTGACCCCTCTCAGAGGCCAAGTACAAAGGTGTCTGTCCGAGCCTCTCCACAGCATTCACATCTGCCCCATAGTGCAACAACAGTTTGGCAGCCTCAAAATTGTTCCTGAGTGTTGAGTAGTGCAGTGGTGTCATTTTGAGGTTGTCCCTGTCCTCAAGTCCTGCTCCATTCAGAATCAACAAGTGCACCACAGCCCTGGAGCCACTGCGGGCAGCCAGATGCAGCGGAGACGCCACATCTCCATCCCTGACATCAACCTTAGCCCCTCCTGCTAACAGGTGCTGGAGGATCTATGGGGAAGGAGAAGATACGTTTTAGATGGGACAGATTAAAAGTAGAGAGTAAAAGAAAGATCAAATGGTGCTATGGAGACAGGAACAGAACACTGCCCTTTACCCATACAAATGCCATCTGTTTCACAGTACGCAGTTGGCGTGACTCTCGCAGAACACTGCCAAAAGGGCAGCAAGACCTTGAATTCACAGTCTTGGCAAATGCAAGCTATGCTGCAGTAATAGGGTTGATTGGAAACAAATGCACTGAGGTGTTTATAGGACACTCCATGTATGCAGATTTTTTTTAGAGAGAACATTTATAAGAGATTAAGTGATCACATTATCAGTGCTGGATAACATTGGATAGCATAACATTATTTAATCACTCCTGGTATAGTAACCATGTTATACTACCAATTTTATGTACAATTTTATGTGTCATCACGCCAAATTTAATATAGCTTCTCAGTAACCAATGTTCCAGCCACAAACTTCATTTCCACAGTCTCTGGATTTTTTTAAGCCAACGCCTTAGAAGATGTGATGTTCCTCTTCAGGAACTCGAGCTGCGTCAATGCGCTTTGGGGAACGCGCCCAGCGTGCGCGACTCTGAATATCGTGTGAAATCAGACCAATGGAAGAGCGTGACGTCACCGGCGGAGTGACGTAAGCGACCAGGAAGCTATAAAAGCACGTGCCACGCAGCTGGCGTCAGCTTCGCGTCTTTCAGCAAGCGCTCTATGTGTGAATGTCAAACTGTTTGTCTGTGAGTCTTATTTACTGTTGTTTGTCCAGTTTAAGAGCTCCTAGACATGCCAAAGAGCAAGGCGAAAGTCAAACACACTGACACTGGCGATTCCAAATCGCGTTATAGGCTGTGTGTTCCTCCCTGCCCGAGATATATAACGGGTGGGGATACACACAGCCTTTGCGTGGTTTGCCTGGGTTCGAAGCACGCTGAGTCGGCTCTCGAGGGGGCCGACTGCCCGCACTGTGAGCGTATGTCGGTGCGGCTGCTTCGTTCCCGGAGGGCCCTCTTCGAGGAGGGGGCCTTCGCCAGCGTTCCCCGCGGTGCTGGTCCCGCTTCTGCTGAGGCAGAACGGCGGCTGCACTCGTGGGGTTCGCAAGTGGATCTGGTGGAGGGAATGGAGACGGGCCAGTCCCTATCTCCTTCCACTTCTGCCAGATCCGGCACCCACTTCCTAGAGTCGGAAGCACGCACAGCGGTTCCTTCCACTCAGGGAGAGGGGTCGACGCTCCACCTCTCTTCCTCCGAGGAGGTTGACGTGGAGTCGCTCGACAGGGATTCGCCAACCCACTCGCCGCAGTATGAGGAGCTCTTGGAGGTGGTTACTCGCGTTGTGGCCAAGTTAAACATCGATTGGCCCACCGAGAAAACAGCTGAACCGCAGAGAAGCAAGCTCTATGAACGCTTCCTGCGCGCGAGTCAGCCACCTCCCAGCCGGGGCCTGCCATTCTTTCCCGACCTGCATGAAGAGATCGCCAGGTCGTGGAAACGTCCATTCTCGGCCCGTCTCTACATCCCCTCGTCAGACTACTATGGGAACGTAGTGGGGATGGGAGAGCACGGTTATAGAGCGATGCCCCGGGTGGAACAGACGCTCGCGAGCTATCTGTCCCCTGGCGCGGCATCGTCTCTAAAGGCCCCGGCATTGCCCTCAAAGCCACTCAGAGCAACATCGGCTTTGGTGGGCAAAGGGTATGCGGCTGCAGGTCAGGCTGGTGCGTGTCTGCACACCATGGCGGAGTTACAGGCGTACCAAGCCGACCTGCTGAAGGAGCTAGACGAGGGAGAGGAGATCAAGTCCCACGATATATCAGACCTAAGAAGGACCGCTGATCTCTCCCTCCGCGCCACCAAGGAGACCGCTCGAGCGATTGGGCGGTCCATGGCAGCTATGGTGGCCGCGGAGAGGCACTTATGGTTGACCCTGTCCGATATGAAAGAGCGGGACAGGGTCTGCCTCATGGACGCCCCGATCCAGCCGACTGGCCTGTTCCGCGACGCAGTCAATTCTGTCGTCAACAGGTTTCAGGAGGCCCGCAAACAAGCGGCGGCGTTCCATAAGTTCCTCCCTCGTCGCTCCTTTGGGGCATCTGGGCGGGAGATGCCCCAGCCGCACCCTAGCTCCTCGTACCGCGAGGCCCAAAAACGGCCGAGGACTTCCCAGCCCAAACAAGATCATAGGGCAGTTATCGAAGCCAAGAAGTCCTCGGCCAAGAAACCCTGACGTCAAGAGCCCAGGGTTTCAGAGGGCAGCCTCTGCTGGGGTAGAGCAGTACTCACCGCAGTACACGGTGCCCGTCTCACCTCAGCGCCCTCTGGGGGCCGGTCTGCCAACCCTGCCAGTGTTCCAGGGCGCAGCAGGTCCCAGCGAGCATCGCTCTCAGTATCTTCCCCCCGTGCGCGTAGCGGGGCTGAGACGCTCGCCGCCCCTGCGGGGGCCTCTTACACTAGAGTATATGAATATAAACCTCACTGAATATAAACCTAACAGAGCACTCAGATCACTAGGATCGAGTCAGTTAGAAATACCAAAGGTTCACACAAAACAAGGGGAGTCCGCCTTTAGTTACTATGCTGCCCGCAGTTGGAATCAGCTTCCAGAAGAGATCAGATGTGCTAAAACACTAGTCACATTTAAATCTAGACTTAAAACCCATCTGTTTAGTTGTGCATTTATTGAATGAGCACTGTGCTATGTCCGAACTGATTGCACTATATCTTCACTGTTTTATTTTATATAAAATCAATTTCTAACTGTTTTTAAATTGATTTTAAGTAAACGTTTTAATCATTTTAAAAGTTTTAAAATTGCTTGTTTTATTTATTTTTTTCTTATTTTTCATGATTATTTTACTTTCTTTGATGTAAAGCACTTTGAATTACCATTGTGTATGAAATGTGCTATATAAATAAACTTGCCTTGCCTTGCCTTGCCTAGAGATCAGTCTCGAGAGACTGATTCCCTTAGTAGATTATTTAGCAGCGTGGAAACTACTGCCAAACGTATCTCGATGGGTCCTGCACACAGTAGAAAAAGGCTACCGCATTCAGTTCGGCTCCGTGCCGCCAGTATTCAACGGGGTCGTTCAGACAATAGTCGGCCTCAGACAGGGTCTGGTTATGGAACAGGAAGTGAAAACCCTATTAGAGAAGGAGGCCATCGAGGTGGTCCCTCCTCAAGACAGGGAGTCCGGATTTTACAGCCGGTATTTCATAGTTCCAAAGAAGGATGGGGGGTGCGTCCGATTATAGACTTGAGGGTCTTAAATCGTTCAGTTATGAGACTAAAATTCAGAATGCTCACAATCAAGCATGTTGTAGCGCAGATCAGGTCCGAGGACTGGTTTGTCACAATAGATCTCAAAGACGCATATTTTCACATATCCAATTCTTCCACAACACAGGAAGTTTCTGAGGTTCGCTTTCGGGGGCAAAGCTTACCAATATCGAGTACTTCCCTTCGGCCTTGCACTCTCACCCCGCACGTTCACAAAATGTGTAGACGCGGCTCTGGTCCCCCTGCGCATGCAGGGCATCCGCATTCTCAACTATATCGACGATTGGTTGATCTTAGCTCAGTCAGAGCAGGCTGCGGTTCGGCATCGAGATGTCGTCCTCGCACATATGGGGGAGCTGGGTTTGAGACTGAACGCCAAGAAGAGTGTGCTTTCTCCGGTTCAGAGAACCACCTATCTAGGCGTAGTATGGGATTCGACCGCGATGCAGGCACGATTGTCCCCTGCTCGTATCGAGTCAATCCGCATCTCAGTCGAGAGAGTCAAAGAAGGCCAGTCACTCACTGTCAAACAATTTCAGAGATTGTTGGGTCTGATGGCAGCTGCGTTCAACGTGATACCTCTTGGCCTGCTGTACATGAGGCCCCTACAGTGGTGGCTCAAGACCAAGGGATTTTGGTTTTTGAAACAGGGCCCGGTGCTGGGAGCTCTGTGTCGCCGTGTAACGCTAGCGACAGATGCATCCCTCACTGGCTGGGGTGCAGTCATGAGTGGCCACCCTGTCCGTGGTCTGTGGAGCGATCGCCATCAAACATGGCATATCAATTGTCTAGAAATGCTAGCAGTTTTTCGTGCACTGAAGCACTTCCTCCCAGACCTGAGGGGTCACCATGTGTTGGTGCGCACCGACAACACATCGGTGGTCTCTTATATCAACCACCAGGGAGGTCTGCGTTCGCGCCCTTTGTACAAGCTGGCGCACCAGATCCTGGTGTGGTCCCAGAGCAAGCTCCTCTCATTAAGAGCAGTATATATTCCTGGGAAACAAAATATGGGAGCAGACAAACTGTCGAGGCAGGGGGCGAGGCCCGGGGAATGGAGACTTCACCCAAAAGTAGTGAAGCAGATATGGAGAGTATTTGGCAGGGCTCAAGTAGACCTATTTGCATCTCAAGAGACGTCACAATGCCCCCTTTGGTTCTCTCTAGTTCATCCAGCTCCTCTGGGACTGGAAGCTATGGTACAGACCTGGCCGAGGCTTCGTCTGTACGCATTTCCCCCTATTGCTCTGCTCCCGGGAGTTCTGGCGAGAGTGCGCTGGGACGGGGTCCGTCTGTTGTTAGTAGCCCCGTACTGGCCGGGCCGAGTATGGTTTTCAGATCTAGTCTCGCTCCTCGACGGCTATCCGTGGGAGATGCCGATCAGGACAGACCTACTCTCGCAGGCGCAGGGTACGATAATTCACCCTCGCCCGGAGTTGTGGAAGCTGTGGGTGTGGCCCCTGAGGGGGCACAACTGTTAGCAGCCGGTCTCTCAACCGAGGTTGTTGAGACCCTTCTCCAATCCAGAGCTCCCTCAACGAGGAAGCTGTACGCCCTGAGGTGGAAACTCTTCACCTCATGGTGCAGAGACCGCCGGTTAGACCCAGCAAACTGCCCGATTGGTACAGTTCTGGAGTTTCTACAGGCTAGGCTCTCTGCAGGGTTGACCCACTCCACGTTGAAGGTCTACGTGGCGGCTATTGCAGCCTACCACGCCCTTCTCGATGGCCAGTCTTTGGGAAGACACCCCCTAGTTACTCGTTTCCTCCGCGGTGCGCTGAGGCTGAAACCTCCAGTACGGTCCCGTATTCCCCCGTGGGACTTGGTTGTGGTGTTAGAGGCAATGTGCGAACCCCTATTTGAACCTATTCAAGATATCTCAGACAGACATCTCACACTTAAAACCTCCTTTCTGTTGGCTATCACCTCTCTGCGGAGAGTAGGAGACCTTCAGGCCCTCTCTGTGGCCCCTACTTATCTTGAGTTTGCACCAGGCATGACTAAAGCGTTCATATACCCTTGAGCGGGATATGTTCCTAAGGTTCCCTCTGTTACACCACAACCGGTAGTGCTGCAGGCCTCCTGTCCTCCTCCCTTTCGGGAGCCCGACCAGGCGAAGCTAAATTGTATGTGTCCAGTTCGAGCGCTGGACGCGTACGTCCACAGGGCTGCCCTGTGGAGAAAGACCGATCAATTGCTTGTATGCTACGGTCCCCCCAAGAGGGGTTTTCCTGCTTCTAAGCAGACTATTAGTCGTTGGATAGTCGAGGCTATCAACGCTTCCTATGAGTCCTCTGGTCGTCCCCCGCTGTCGGGAGCCAAGGCTCACTCTACTCGGGGTATGGCAGCCTCCAAGGCCTTCTTAGCAGGTGTATCCATGCTGGACATCTGCAATGCTGGGGGATGGTCCACGCCCTCCACGTTTGTCAAATTCTATGGCCTAGACATGCCAGTCACTCCAGGCGCTTCAGTCCTCCTGACCTAAGCTGTGCTCTTCGGATACACACTAGGCAGGGGTTTGGCAGTCTGGCGGCGTTGGTACTCGTTCCCCAAAGCGCATTGACGCAGCTCGAGTTCCTGAAGAGGAACGTCTCTAGGTTACGTATGTAACCCTAGTTCCTCGAGGGAACGAGACGCTGCGTCTCGGAGCCATACCCCCAGCACCCCTGCCGGCGCTTGCTGGTACTCGAAGCTGACGCCAGCTGTGTGGCACGTGCTTTTATAGCTTCCTGGTCGCTTACGTCACTCCGCCGGTGACGTCACGCTCTTCCATTGGTCTGATTTCACACGATATTCAGAGTCGCGCACGCTGGGCGCGTTCCCCAAAGCGCATTGATGCAACGTCTCGTTCCCTCGAGGAACTAGGGTTACATACGTAACCTAGAGACGTTTTGCTCATCAGTGTTATGGGCAAAAGTAACTGTATGTCTGTAAATATTCTACATTAAATTTAAAACAGTTGTTATATTTAATTGAAAAAGTTGCTCATAATTAACTTGAAGGTAAATGCCTTCTGATGCAATGTGATGGGTTTTTGTAAAAAAATAAAAAAAATCCATATTTAACCTTTTTTCAAACCTTTATCACTACACTCTAAAAAATGCTGTATTAATTTGTTTAACCCATTGATTCAGCCTGTTGGGTCATTTTATTGGGTTGTTTTTTATTGAATTTTATTTTTACCCAGGTGCTGTGTAGTTCTCCTTCAGGAACTTGAGCTGTGTTTGAAAACGCTATGGGAATGTCTTCAGAGTGACCGGCCCTGAATCACATGTGTAATCAGTCCAATAGATGGGTGAGACGTCATGGGCGAGGTGACGTAACGACCTGGAATAATAAAAGCATGTGCTGTGCAACAGGCGTCAGCTTTCTGTTATTCAGCGAATAATGTGTGTGTCAGTCGCATTCTATGTTCTGTGAGTCTTATTTACTGTTGTTTGTCATATACAAGCATAAATAAGCAACATATAAGCTCCACTCGGCTCTCGAGGGAGCTGGCTGCCAGCATTGCAAGTGGCTTCCTCTGCATATGCTTCGCTCACAGAAGGCTATCTTCGAGGAAGGAACCTTCGCCAGCGTTCCTCATGGTGCTGGCCCTGCTTCCGCCGAGGTGAAGCGGTAGCTGCACTCATGAGGTTCGCAGACGGATCTGGTGGAGGGAATGGAGATCGGCGAGTCCCTATCTTCTTCCTCAACAGCCAGATCCCCCGCCCCCTCAGTCACCCCAGTATGTGGTGGTGGTTGCTCGTGCGGTAGCTAGGTTAAACATCGATTGGCCCGCCAAAAAACAGGCTGAACCACGGGAAAAGTAAACTAGAAGAGCAGTTTCTGTGAACTAAGCCTCCACACTGTAGCCTGCCTTTTTTCCCTGACCGATGGTTATAGAGCGATCCCTTGGGTAGAACAGATGCTTGAAAGCTATCTGTCTTCTGACATAGCATTGTATCTAAAAGCTCCGGTCTTGCCCTCCAAGCCGCTTCAAACCACTTCAGCGCTGGTACACGGCAGGTCAGGCTGGTGCTTGTCTGCACACAATGGCAATGGCCTGCTTAAAGAGCTAGATGAAGGTGAAGAGGTTAAAGCAGATGACATCTCAGAACTGATTTATCTCGGCGCACCACCAAGAAGACCGCCCATGCCATAGCTCTGGTGGCGGCAAAAGGCATTAATGGTTGACCCTGTCTGATATGAAGGAGAAAGACAGGGTCTTCCTCATGGATTCCCTGCTTGCACCTTCTGGTCTGTTTGGTGATGTCGTCAATTCTGTCATCGACATATACCAGGAGGCTCCTAAACAGATGGCGGTGTTCATTGGTTTCTCACGGTTTGTCACAATAGATCTGAAAGACGCTTACTTCTATGTCTCCATCCTTTCCACTCACAGGAAGTTCCTGAGGTTTGCTTTCAGGGGCGATGCTTACCAATATTGAGTTCTTGCTTTCGTGGTGTGCGATTTGACCATGATGCAGTCACGTCTGTCCCCTGCTCGGATCGAGTCGATCCTCATGGCAGTCAAGAGAGTGAGAGCAGGCCAGTCACTTGACTGTCTAGAATTTTCCGAGATTGCTGGGTCTGACAGTAGCAGCAGTCCAACATGATATCTTTTGGCCTGCTGTAAATGAGACCCCTACAGTGGTGGCTCAAGACCAAGGGGTTCTCCCCGAGGGGAAACCCGCTTCACATGATCAGGGTCACACGATAATGCCTACAGCCTTGGACATTTAGAGGAAACCTGGATTCTTATCTATATGGTTTTTCTTAGCCCGGTGCTGGGAGCTCCTTGTCACTGCGTAATGCTAGCGATGGATGCATCCCTCACCGATTGTGCGAACTCAAGTGGCACATCAACTGCCTGGAGATGCTTGCCATGTTTAGAGCATTGAAACACTTTCTCCCAGACTTGAGAGACCGCCATATGTTGGTGCACACCGACAACACAGCAGTGTTTTTTTTATATCAGGGAGTTATATCAGGGAGATCTGGGTTTGCACTCCTTGTACAAGTTGACACCCCAGATTATTGTGTGGTACCAGGTCAAACTACTCTCACTGAAGGCAGTGCATATTCCTGGGCGTCTCAATATGGGAGCAGATGCCCTGTTGAGGCAGGGGCCGTGGCCCGGGGAATGGATGCTTCATCCCAAATTGGTGAAGCACATATGGAGAGTTTTTGGTCAGGCTCAGGTGGACCTCTTTGCAACTCATGGTACAGACGTGGCCGAGGCTTCGTCTGTACGCCCTTCCCCTGAAACCCCCTAGCTGCATGTTTCCTCCATAGTTATCTTCCATACAAAGCAGGGATTTACAAGTCTGGCATAATGGGCAACTCATTTCCATAACATTTTCAGACGCAGCTCAAGTTCCTGAAGGGGAATGTCTCAGGTTACGTATGTAACCAGGGTTTCCAGAGGGAATGAGATGCTGCGTCTCAAAGCCATGCTCCCAGCATCCCTACAAGAGCTTGTTTCATTTCTAGAAGCTGACGCCGGTCCCAACGCACATGCTTTTATGCTTCCTTGTCGTGACGTCTTACCCATCTCTTGGACTGATTACACATGTGATTCAGAGCCAGTCACGCTAAAGGCATTTCCATAGTGTTTTCCGATGCAGCATCTCTTTCCCTTTAAGGATCCATGGTTACATACGTAACCTAGGATGTTTATCTTTAACTAAGTAGCTGAGTCATTTTTAATGCTGGCTTAAGCCTGCCTCTATGAAACAACCAAGCTACTGAGTTACAGTCAGTACGCAGGCTTTTTGTGTCCTGTACAGAAGAGAGCAGTTCACAGCGCTGTCCGATTTGGTGCACTTCTTTTTTCTGTGATCAACTTGTTTATTGTTTTAAATTCAAAATGACAGTGATTTTAATGGTTAAAAAAACTGTGAAAATGCTACATTACAAACCTGTTAAATGGTAAATGGTAACAGGGAAAAAATTTAAACTGACATTCCCAGAATTCTCTGCGTTGCATTTCACATTTTGTTAAAATGTTATGTTTTTTCTTTGAAATAACTTTTTCTTCTTATTATTTTCTTATCTATTATGTTAATAGGATTTTATGTAACATATTGTCACACGTGCTGGTGTGTAAATCAAAGCGCACAACGAAGGAGATATCTTACTAGTGCTTTTAATGATCCACAGGAGAAAAAAGGGCACATCCAAACACTAATCGAACATCAATAGCGGACAAAGGAATAATGGAGAACACAGACTTTTAAACACTGGGAATGTAATCAGTGGGAAACAGAAACAGGTGTGGGGCTAATTAATTAACTAAACAAGAAAAGGAACATGACCAAATAAGGAAACTCAGAAAGAACAGAAATCCATAACTGTGACACATATAATGTTGTTAAATTTATGTTTATTGCATATTTCATTTTATTGAGTCTCCCCATGATGGTGTTTAGTGCTTGTGTGAATGACACTGTTTACATTTTATGTATGTTATTATTTAAAAGCTGCTTGTGATGGGCTTTGGTTCATCATGTGACTTTCTCATGAACTTTTGCATTTTGTGGTTATCATTGTATTACAAAGGTACAAAACAGATTTCAGTATTTCAATAGGATAGTATATTAACATTATATCAGTTAATTAAATCACGGTATTTAACTGTAAATTTAAGGTAAAGCCTAAATTGTTACAGTATTTCTTACAGTAGAATTCCAGCAACCACAGCTGCTGTTTTTTTTACCCTAAATTTTACTGATTTTATTTACATTGGGGTTAAGCCTGTCTCAGATGAAACAACCCAGCTGCTGAGTTACAGTCAAAGCACGGGATTTTGTTTGTCCACTACAGGAGAGAGCAATTCTCAGCGCCGCCGATTTGGTTCACTTTTTTAATGAAATAAAGAGAGCTGGGAGAGCAGGGGGGTTTCTCCTGAAGTCCACAATCATCTCCACAGTTTTGAGCATGTTCAGCTCCAGGTTGTTGTGACAGCACCAGGCAGCCAGCTGCTCATCCACCTGTCTATAAGCAGACTCGTCTCCGTCCTTGATCAGGCCCATGACTGTGGTGTCATCTGCAAACTTCAGGAGCTTGACAGAGGGGTCTTTAGAGGTGCAGTCATTTGTGTAAAGGGGGAAGAACAGTAGGGAGAGAACGCAGCCCTGTGGAGCTCTGGTGCTGATGGTGCAGGTGTTAGATGTAAGTTTTCCTAGCCTCACTAGCTGCTGCCTGTCTGTCAGGAGCCTGTGATCCACTGACAGATGGAGGTGGGTACAGAGAGCTGATCTGTTTATTCTGAAGGGTGTCCAGGGTAATGGTGTTGAAAGCAGAGCTGAAGTCCACAAACAAGATCCTTACATAAGTCCCTGGTTTGTCCAGATGTTGGAGGATATAGTGCAATCCCATATTGACTGCATCCTTCACAGACCTGTTCGCTCAGTAAGCAAACTGCGGGGGGTCCAGCAAGGGTCCAGTAATGTCCTTCAAGTAGGCCAACACCAGTCTCTCATAAGACTTCATGGCCACAGATGTTAAAGCAACAGGTCTGTAGTCATCAAGTCCTATGATTTTTGGTTTCTTGGGTACAGGGATAATGGTGGAGCATTTGAAGCAGGAAGGGACTTTACACAGCTCCAGGGATCTGTTGAAGATCAATCTGAAGATGGATGATAGCTGGACAGAACAGGCTTTGAGGCAGGCTGGAGGGACACCATCTGGGCCTTTGGCTTTCCTTATCTTCTGCTTCCTAAAGACTTTGCATACATCTTCTTCACAGATCTTGAGTACAGGCTGAGAAACAATGGGGGAAGGGAGGGTATTGATAGCTGTGCTTTGAGACGGTCGGAGTGGGTGTGGGGTGTCAGACTAAGCTTTTGCTTATCAAAACTGCAGTTGGACTCGTTCAGGTCTTCATCCAATTGTTGATTGGCCTCAGCGCTAAGGTCTTGTAGCTGGGGATGGCTTTCAGGCCTTTCCAGACCTCACAGAAACTGATTTAGGATGTCACGGTGTCAGTAAGCCCATCCACATCTGTAGCTGCAGCCTCAAAAACACTCCAATCAGTAAGTTCAAAGCAGGCCTGTAAATCTCTTTACAGTTTTTACTACCGGCTTAGCAGATTTGAGTTTCTGTCTGTATGCTGGTAGAAGATGAACCAAACAGTGATCAGAGAATCATAGCGCTGCTCGGGGGAAAGAGTGGTATGCATCCTTTAAAACAGTGTAGCAGTGGCCCAGTATATTGATGTCTCTGGTATTGCTCTCTTCATCCCCACAGCCGATGCAATCCGATGGAACTCGGGCAATAATCATGTTCATGGATGAGCTATTAATTTATTAACGTAGTAAAATAAAGGAGGGTGAGACTGAAAGCCATCGAAGCAAATTGAGTCCGCTGAACAAGCGCGAGACGCAGCTCGAAAGCAGCAGAGCTTTCATTATGCCACAGTCAACCGCTTCCGCTCCATTCGTGCGTATGTGGTTAAAAACAGCACTGTTTTATCATACTAAATACATTTGTAAGTTATTTTATAATGCTACTCTGTGAGGTCAACACTGGTCTATTAAAACTCACAACAAATTGGTGTTTCCATGTTTTCTCCAAAACAAGAAAATCGAGGGGTTAATGATGTCATTGGCAGAGGTGACACAATGACACTATGGACATGGTCTGTGTCACTAGTTAAAATTGGTAATTTCTCTGGATTAAAACATTCTTTGAAACATTTGGAATATTTTAAGTACACAAGTCAGCAAAAAATACAACACCGTTCTAGTGTTTTTAGGATATTTTAATAAAAAATCTTACATATTGTACCTTTATATTAAAATGCTACTTATAAATGTTACATTTGTTCTTGCTTAATAATAAATGTGCATCTTTTGATTATTGCTGTTGCCTCCAGTATTTCTGTTTGATTTTTTATTTCCAGCCCATTTTAAGGCAGCAATATATATTCTTTTTTAACTTAAGACAACCCAGCATGTTGGGTAAAAACATCAACCCAACCAGCTGGGTCAAAATAACCAAGCAGGTGTTCAGTCCAATATTTACCCATCACTGGGTTTCCAAAAACAACCCAAGTTGGGTGGTTTTAAACCCTGCATTTTTTAGAGTGTAGTTAATTCCTGTTTGTGCATTCACAAGAGAGTCATTATGGAATTATTTCAATTTTTAAATGTGATGTGAACTATTCCTTCAATCACCTTCTTGTCTCCAGAGCAGGCACAGAGGTGCATGGCTGTGCGGCTGTTAGGACCCCTCATATTGGCATTTGCACCTCGGTGGAGCAGTAGCCTTACGCCCGCCTCATTCCCCACCAACACTGCCAGCAGTAGGGGGCTCATGCCCACCCCCTTTCCTCCCTCAACATCTGCTCCATTATCTAGCAGGAGCTCCCTCACATCGCCCCAGCCTCCAAAAACTGCCCAGTGCAGGGGTGTCCACTTATGAAAGTCCTGGGGGTTCGGTGAGGCCAAGTGCTGGAGCAGAATTCGGGCAGTGCCCAGGTGTCCGCTGGCTGCAGCCAGGTGAAGGGGTGTCTGGCCGGAGCAGTGTCTGTGGTCTCAGGGTTTCATCCACTGCAGGAGCGGTGCAGGGGAGTGCAGTTGAAGAAGTCCTGGTTATTTACCTCAACCTGGCTGGTTTGCAACAGGAACTTGATCAGCATGAGATGACCCTTGAAAGAGGCATGGTGGACAGCTGTCCAACCATATGGGTCCCTGGAAGCAAAAAATGGCCCAGTCAGCAAAAAATAAATAACATTAAAATAAAATATGACTACATATGTTGGCAATAGCACAACAAATTTTTTCATGGTAATAGACATTAGTACTATTTTTACACTGGTACCTTTTGTTACTAACGTGTGACACTGTAATATTTATTTAAAACAGACATATCATGGAAAGTGTGACAGCATTATAGCAAAAATACAAAAAAAGTGATAAGTATAATAAGTTAAAATATTTTGTAAAAAAATAAAAATTCTGCCTTCATTTATTCATGTTACAGGGTGGTGAGGTACAAACGCACAAGGATGAAGGAGATCAACAATAAGGGTTTTTTAATTAAAATAACCAGGAGACAGGTCAATAAATCCACATGAGAGCAACGAATAAACAATGAGAATGGACAAAACACCAAACAGGAAGAAGACTTTAAGGCAGCTGATGAGGGGAAAACAGGTGGAGGGAGTTAACTAAGGAGCAAATTAGTCAAAAAACAGAGAAACAAAAAGGAAGGAGAATTGAAATCACAAAAAAACTAAACCAAAACAGGTGACTATAACAGTTTGCCCCATCCCGGAACGGCACATCCTCATGCCGACAACAACGTCCAGAGGAGGGAGGGTGGGGGTTCAGTGGAGCGACTGAGGATGTTCTTGAATCATCCATTTTGCATTTACTGTATATTTTATTGAGTAATAGTGTTTAACTGCATGACATCTGGTGAGGTACTTACATTAACCATGATTCTGCAGAGAAATCTCCAACAATCAGAAAATCAAAACAAGCAAATCTTCCTAAGAAATGCCCGCTCTCATAAAAAACTAATGTGAAGAATAATGCAATCCAGTCAGCCTCCCTCCACACTCAACGTACTTAAATATTTGTGTATGTATGTGAATAAAAATAAATGAATAAAAAAACAAGGCTGCTGCAAAAGTGGCCAGGCACTTCTGCACTCTATATGGGGGAAAAAACTAAACATGGGAAACATAACTTTTATTATTTGTCGCTTTATCTTCTGCCAAAATGTACGCAACAGAATCAGATAATTTGCAATATGACCCCTGAACTATTCTGAGGTTATAGATCACTAACTGGCAGTTCACAGGCACACCACGTTCCAGAATGGCCTTGACTTGGTCCAGACATCCCTCCCAAGCAGCGTAGTGCAGCCTGCACTCATCCAGAAAGGAGTGTCTGGGTTTGGGACTCCGGTGGATCCTCCACTGTCTGGTCCCTGCAGCCGTCCGGACCTTCCTCTCCATAGACACCGAGTCGTGAAGCTCCAACCACCTCCAGTGCACCTCTGGGCCTGCGTGGGCCATGGCAGGACAGTCTGTGGAGGAAATTGATTTACAAGGCAGTTCTTTTAGTTTCATTGCTCATTAGATTATACTGCACTAAAAGAGTATGAACAGTTATAAAAACTAGTTTCTGGATAACTATACACTAATTCCACCAGGGGGTGGTAAAATTTTACAACACAAGATTCTCAGCCAATTCGGTTGCATCATTAAATTTGGCTGTTTCTGACCTACATTTAAAGTATGATCAATTTTAAGAGTGTGTAAATCACTGGAGCGGTTGCGTAACCTATAAAGTCATTGTCCCAATGGCTCTAGAAATTCTATATTGATCTATCAGTGAGCATTCTCAAAGACTCTTCTGATCCGTCTTTCTGTTGTAATTCTATCTAGAGACAATTGTCATGGTAACAATGGCTGCAATTTTACTATTTCAGAGGTTTTCATTAACTTCACTGGCAGTCTGAAACAACAGATGGAAAACATTTTAGTGATATTATTAGAATTTCATTCCAAGTCTATAGAATATTAAGCTATATTATCACTCACTTATCCTATACAATACTTATCATGTTTATTTTGCTTAATGGGATCTTTCTCAATTCAATGCATTTTTTATGTTTGGAGGACTACCATTAGGTTTCATCAGGATTGTGCACCATGCAGTAATTAATTGAGAAATGCCTTTTAACTTTAATGAATGAATTTAGATAGCAAAACTGAAAGCATAATTTAAATAAAATGAAATTCTAAGTCTATCGGATTTTTTTTTTTGCCCACTTTATCACTTGCCTGGCAAAAATCTCTCCACAACAAGCCACACAATGTATATAATTTGTCTATGTCTGTGAGCAATATTTTTAGTAAAGCATGCCTCAAGTTTGTTTTAAATGAAAGTTAATTTTTTTTCTTAGTTTACACAAAATTAATTTCATTCCAAACCTGTATGACGTTCTATAATTTGTGGATTTCTGAAGAATGTTGGTAGTACTGGTTTGGTGACCACTGACAACCATTGTATAGATCAAAAAAAAAAAAAAAAAAAAAAAAGCAACAAAAAAAAAACATTTATCTAAATATCATCTTTTATGTTCAGTGGAAGACAGTTTTGGAATGATACAAGGCTGAGTAAAATCTTTGGGTGAACTACTCCATTTGTGTAGTACGTGCACTCATACTGACAGATGAAGGAAATTACAGTTGAAGTGTTTTCCTTGGTGTGAAAGCGTGTTCCATGTCCAGCTATGAGCCACAGGAGATCTGGAGGCGTGTACTGCCTGTCATGTCGTGGGAGTTCGGGATTATGTGGGTGGACAACTGGCTCCTGCCCTTGCCTCCTGCCTTGCCATTTATCAAGGCAAAATGTCTTTTAAAAACATGCTAATGCACAGACACACCACTGCTGAGGAACATTAACAGCTAGGCATCATGATGATGCTATTTTGTATCATTTACAGTGAAATTATTTGAGTCATATTTCTTAGTAATAGCTATTAAACTCATATTTTAATGGTACCCCAAACAATAATCAGTTCATAAGACAACTTGCATCTAGTAAATTCGAATTAGCATTCACATAAATACAAATGAAAAGAAATTAGCTTTTCAATTTGCAGATCCATCCAACTGAGTTGAATGGCAACGAGACAGAAGTTACCTGTGAGTGCCAGTTACTCCATGATGTCTTGCTTCTCTCCTGTTGAACAGATTTTCTCAGGGTGACGTAACATTAAGTCTGGTCTTTCCACCCCTCATGATATCGTTCATCAAGTCGTTTATGCTCATCTGAGGTCACTATGGTGAGAATGGGCTTTTAGAGCACTGTTATTGTATGATGGCACAGACAAGAGAGAGAGAGAGAGAGAGAGAGAGAGAGAGAGAGGTTTGAGGCTGCGCATGCCTGATGGTTGCTGTGGCACAATTACATATAGACTGCATGCGATTATCTCTTTTACTGTATTCTATGTAAAACACTTTGAATTACAATTGTACTGTAAATAAATCAGCTCATCTTATTTGATCAATAGCATTTAGCTTATTGTGATAGTTCATAATTCAGTGCAATTCTTTTATTTTTTAGAAATGAGTATGTTCAAGATGTAAAAATACCATTTGGTTCCATCAAGGTGGTGCACAATGCAAAAAGGAAATAAGAACAGCCTTTTAACTTCAAATTAAATTCCTAAAAATTAGTTGAATTTAAATTGAATAGAATGAAGCAGAATTAAAATGGAGTTCAATTAGTATAATTGCTGTAAGTGTAGGATTATGGTGGCAAAATTAAATGAAATTAATTGGTCTGACAGAACTGGACTTAACAACACCTCTGCTCTACATATCATGGAATACATTTTTGTATTTCTGCATAATTAATTATACAATTATTCATGTCTCTTACACACATGCTGGACTAATGAAATCCCTTTGCTACATGACACTGTCAAATTTCATTGAATCATAATCTATTAAATTTCTGTTTGTGGCCAGTTCAGTTCAATTTCAAATTCAAGAATCAAAAGATTCAAGACATTTTGTAATTTTTTTTCTTCTCATGTTTTGATGAAGTGTCATAAATCAATGCAAACATAATGTCTCTTAGACACATTTTTCTGTTTGTATGTCTATAATACTGAAGTTAAGTGTGAGATAACAGCATACATTTTGGCAACATGATTAAATTCGGGATCCTGGCTGCTCTTTTTATTTATTTTGAAAGAGACTGATTTTGAGAACTTTTCTTAACCATTTGTGAGTGTGTTTGTGTGTGTGTGTGTGTGTGTGTGTTTGGCAGTTCTGAGCCCAGTTTGAGAGTCACTGACTATACTGAGGTATTCCTTATTATTTCATGAATATCATCTTTGAAGTTGCTAAACAACAGTGGATCATAGATACTCTGGTAAAGTTTGTGTAATGAAATCATGTTTTTTTGTTTTCATGCTTAGTTCACATTTCCATGTCCGAAAGGTCTTATTTAAGACTTCCTGTTGTTCAATGGTAAACCAGCAACCATACAAATAACAAACAATTTCTTGAGACCTAAGACATGAATATGACATCATCTTTCCTGCTGTTTATTTAACTTTGAGCATTGAATCTGAATGTTGTACTAATGGCGGGTGGGTTCTGGGCGGTGGAGGAAGGGATGTTTTTTATGGGCCTCATTGGGGGATCACTTCAAGAGCACATCATGTTTGTTTGGTTTCCCTGCAGGTTTCTTCATCAAATTACAGGCACTGACCCACAAGAGGGCAATGTCTGTCTAGCAAAGATTTATAATTACACTGAACCACTAGAGGTGCTGTTTTAAGCATTCATCAGACTGCTTTCTACCAGCAGTCAGTCTTATATTGGAAGAGGACATCAGTGAACATAGACCTCAGTCTGTCCAGTGTCTTACAGAAAGTAGTTTGAACATTTAAAGGTATATAGTTCCAAATAAAAAACTGTTCAATCTGTTCACTTCAAAATCTGCATGACTTTTGTTTTGCTTTGAAGCACAAAGGTATTTTGAAGAATGTTCATGCTGCTCTTTTCCCTAAAATAAAAGCTCCGAAAGGGATCAAATCACAGTTTGAATATAACTCACTATTTAATTTGCAGTTTGCTGGAACTCTTCCAGTTCATGGTATTTCATTAGCAGGTTCAGGTTTAAACACAGTGTGTCACAGTGTGCTTTAAAACCTTCAGGTTTATAAGAAACAAAGATAACACTTAACAAGAAGCCTAAAAGTATTTTGCATTAATTTAATTCACCTTATAAAACCATATGATCTTATGAATTAGTTAAACCACAGTTACAATACATTATAATGTTATTCTATAAATTGTTATACAGTTAGGAAGTATACTACATTAGAACATGACAAAACAACAAGGATTAACAAATATTATAATGCATTTTAACTTCGGCTACAGTCATTAAACAAAATATACTAAAAACAAAATTACATTAACTAGACATACAGTATGAGAACACATATTATCCCCCATGGTTATAAGTGAGTGCAATATTCGGTCATTTATGAGTTATTCATTACTTCATTGAAAGTGCAAGTAAAAGGTTAGCCTATATGGATAGATACAATCCCCAGATTCCCCAGTCACTGATTATGACATCCATATGAAGCTGATAAAAACCGTCCCAGTCACTGAGCAAGGCTTTCTCAAAAATATATGCGGTGAGACCATAATCCATGTTAGACCAATTCATAAACCAAACCCTGAAACTGGCCTGCCCGCTGGTATGCAGGGGTTCTCCTCCTAAAATCTGCCAAAGCTCTCACAGAACGTCATGTTCACGTTATTTAACCGCTCCACTGACAAAACGATTCCCGTTAAGAGCTCTAACAGATGGATTGAGTCAATGGCTGGATGATAATTCAAACATCATATTCTAAAAGCACAGAGCGCTAAGGTTACTGAACGGACATGTATATGTGTAGAGAACATGTGTAAGTATAGTTTAGAGAAGAATATGCATCTTCCATAAATCAAATGACAAACATGCCATGCCTTGATGAAGTTGTTTATGATATTAATGAGCAGTGTGGGTATTACACAATGGCTTTCAAGGGGGTCGACTTTAGATTTAGGGCACAAATCACAGTCCAAACAAACTAAGCTTTTGTGGTTTGTAAATTCAGTGATAAGTGACTGTATTAACAACACAATCTTATGGAAGTTCATAACTATTTTTATATCAGCTAATTCCCTAGGGACAGTTATGTTTAGGAGCTGACCTTAATGGTTACTTATATTTCTAAAAATGAATATGAGTCACCTTATAAAATAGTTGTTTTTCACTGAGATCGTATTGATATTCATGTTATGTCAATATTCTGCAAAATGCTGAAGGCCAATACTATTTTTATGGTTATTTAATAAAATAATAGGTAATTTTTTAAAATCTCATAATTCTGACCTTTTCCCTTGCGATTCTGAGATAATAACTAAGTTTGACCTCTTTGTTTTTGCAATTCTGAGAAAGTTAGAGATGCTGGATATAAATGTGAAATTCTTAAAATAAAAGTCTAAATTATTTTTTTTTTATTACAAAAAAATTGATTTAAACTCAGAATTGAAAAATTTCATAATTGTGAGATGTAAACTTGCAATTCTGAGAAGAAAAGTCTGAACTGTAAAATATAAATCCTCAGTTGTAAGAATATATCTAAAAAAATATTTCCAAGATATAAAAAGAACAGAATTTTGAGATGTAAACTCAGAATTTTGGGAAAAAAGTCTGTGCTACCTGTACTTAATGGGTTAGTTCACCCGAAAAATGAAAATTCGTCCATTTTCTACTCACCCTCGAAGCATCGTAGGTGTATGTGACTTTCCTCTTTCAGAATAATCCAGAGTTATATTAAAAAAAATTGTTCTTGCTTTTCCAAGTCTTTCACTGGGGTTAAGCGGGTGTTTGTTGTCAACTGTACAGAAGACGTGAAATAAAGTGCACACGCACATCTTGTAATACAACATCTTCCGGTTCCCAACAGTCAGTAGAAGTGAGAAAAACAGTGTTTATTACATTTGAAATCTGGATATTTATCTTACAAAAACGCATGGATTCGCTACAGGGGGCCTTTGTTCATCCCCCGGAGCCTTGTGAGGGACGTTTTATTACAGATGTGTGCAATTTATTTCACGTCTTCTGAACTGTTGACAACAAACACCTGTTTACCCCACTAAAAGGCTTGGAAGAGCAAGGACAATTTTTTATATAACTCTGATTATTCTGAAAGAGGAAAGTCACATACACCTAGGATTCGTCGAGGGTGAGTAGAAGTATTTTTAATCTTGGGTGAACTAACCCTTTAATGCTCATATATCACAATCCTGCATGTACTTTACAGAGTAAAAGCAGTATGTGTCGGCTTTGTTTTGTTATTTACTTGAAATGTCACAAATCAGCCTCTCTGGAGCCAGGAGTCCAATCAGGTAGAGTCAACGCTCTACAAAAAAGCTTATTAAAGCAAAATTTGAGGTAATTAAGACACACGCGGGACCCCACAGGGCCTCTAGCAAATCACAGCCAGAAGACCCGATTGAAAACACATGCTGCCTCTCATTTAGTGTACACCGACTCGTGCTGTTTCTTCATCGCTTCACTTTTGTCCCACTCAATTTCCAAATCTTTTTTTTTTGTTTTGATTCTCTATTCTTTCCTATCAGTCTTCGGGGAACCTCTGAATAATAATCGATTATGGAATTTAATGAGTAACTGACTTAAATAAACAAAGATGTATCATCCATGGAGAGAAGATTTTCTGCAAATGACTGATTTGGATTCACTGTGGTTTTAAAACGATGAATCCAAGACGTGTCTTGGCACCACAGATGTCCATAAAACAACCCACAGAGAGGGGCATGTGTCTCTAAAGTGAGAGAAAAGATCTGGAATTCAATTTCACATTGTTATTAATACTTTGAAGTGGACTGCGCTGTGTAAGTGACAAAACATCTCAAAAGAGAATCATATTATAGACATTGTATTGTATTGCATAAAAGCCACACTTAATGAATATTAGGGTCAGAGCAGGCTTAAAGCATATGTAAAGTGTAAATGCATGTATGCCACTTCTGAAAAGCATTAAACATTCCGATTAGAAGAGCACCCAAACAAAATAGAAAGAACAAATACATATTTTTGCCCAAAAACATCTGTATGCAAGCACATAGATGAAAAAGCACCGTCCCGTTTATTTTTACTTCCATCATCTGCGTGAAGCAGCATATTCTACAGGAAAAATATAAAGCATGATGTGCTTTTACAGTAGAGCATGGAGCTGGCAACCGCAAGGTGATGACTTCGATTCCCAGGGTATACATGAATTGATAAAATGTTTACCTTGAAGTCACTTTGCAATAAAGCATCTGCCATTTTCCTCCATCAGGTATTGAATGGATTTTGAAAAGCAAGTGTTTCATACCACAATTGAGCTGTGTAGTTGCAAAGGATGGACTGAAACTGCAAAAGCTGAAAAGGAAAGTCATTTCAGACATGCCAATTAAACCGGACATGTCAACTTTAAAGACACTTGCATGGTGCTCTTTTGTCACTTAATATTTTATTTTGGTCGGTCAATCTATTGGATTACTTAGTATACGAAACCATGATCCACACTCACATAAATAGTCTTCTTTTAGTGTTTTATTTTACACTAATAACCTGTGGGACAAAACGGAAACATTTCGGCTCAAGGCCTTATTCAATGTGTATACTGTCTACAGTTTAAAGTTGAGGTCAAAAGTTTACATCCCCCTTTCAGAATCTGCAAAATTAGATGGATCAAACAAAACGCCTGTTATTGTATAAGATCAGGGTAAATTTTAACTTATTTTTTTCTTATGGGAAACATGTACAGTACATATCTTCTGTAGCCTCTGAAGGGCAGTACTAAAAAAAGCTATTTATGCAAAATTAGAAAAATTGACACATCTCGATTCTGTTCAAAAGTTCTCACCCCTCGGCTCTTAATGCATGTTTTTTCCTTCTGGAGCATCAGTGAGAATTTGAACCTTCTGTAATAGTTGCGTATGAGTCTCTAAGTTGCCCTCATTGTGAAAAGATGGATCTCAAAATCATATAGTCATTGGTGGAAAGGGTTCAAATACACAAAAATGCTGCAAAACCAAAGAATTTGTTGGACCTGAAGAGGTTTTCTGAAGAACAGCAGGCAGTTTAACTGTTCAGGATAAACAAAGGACTCATGAACAGCTGTCACTAAACGAAAAATAAATAAATAAAATAATAATAAAAAAACCAGAGGACGAAAAAAAAAAAAAAACAGCTGTGGATCATTCAGGTAACAACACATTATTAAGTATCAAAGAGATGTAAACCTTTTAACAGGGTCATTTTTTTTTTTTATAAATTCAACAATTATTTTCTCTTGTCGACTATATGTAAACATATTTTATGTGAAATATCTTATTCAGGTCAGTACTAAAGAAAAAGAAAAGCAGTTATTCTATTGCCTACTATAACAATGCAACATGTTTGCATTATAACTGTTTTGTGACACATTTTGGCATGTTTCTGCTTTGTGCATCAATTCAATAAATAATTCCAGACTGAAAGTTTCTCAAATTAGTTTTTACCGTTACATATTCTTATAATTGTTTATGAAGTGCTGGAGATAAACATAGAATTGAGTTGAATCCAGTTAGTAATGCTGTTTTGGGTCTGGCTGAACTGTCACTCTAGCACAGAAGCTAATCTTAAGTATGTAAATAATCCTTCTCAAACTCTCACTTTCTTTTCCTTTGGAAGTTTGTTTATTTACAAGATGACCTTTGCTTGTGTTTTCTTTGGCATCAAGATGATATTTTCAGAGATGGTAACCATAACCCTTTGACATCCAGTCAGCACCTCATCTGTGAATCCACAATGCCCAGACGGCCAGTAATCACTGATTTTTCCTACAGACTGGGCTCATGTCTAATTCTCATTTATAAATTTCTTATAGATTCATGAAATGAGCTAATGGCTCACATGCAGTCATAGGAACACAAATTTCCAGAGTTGCACACACAGTCCGGCTTCAAAAGACAACCAGACATTGATATACAACTTTGGCTAACAGTTCTGGACTTGGAAAACAGTCTGCTTGCCAAATGTAATCTATGGCTCTGCTCCAGTACTGGTCTTTAGCCAGTGGCCTCACTATGTCTTCTTCCTCCATTGGAAACTACCTTCATCTGAACCGTCATGACACTTTCCAAAACACACTAATATGCATAAAATACATACAGTAGACATAATTGGTAAAATAGTACATTTCTATTTAGGTTAACTTCTTTTATCTAGAGTATAGTTTTTAGTATTTAATGATTATATGTATAAAAAACTTTTCTTGTCCATAATCTTTGATGTTTTTGTTTTCACTCATATTACATCATCTGCTTTTCTGTGAAGGATAGTCATAAAGCTGCCTTAAAAAAAAACAAAAAAAATGGTTTGTGCGTGTGTGTGAGAGAGACAGAGAGTGAAATGACACAAACCTTATGCTATTTCAACAATGCACTTCACAAGAATTTAAAGTGAGATGCAATTTAACAGTGTATCCCACTAAAGTTTACTCAGACTTTAAATATTAATCTAAAATCCATTACACATTTTTTGTCACATTAACATCTGCACCGTTACACTGCATGCTTGTTCCAAAGTGTGGAACATTTCAAGACAGGAGTTTATTTGATCTAAAAGTGGCATCAGGGGCTGCTTGGAATGATGAAGAGGAAGATTTATTGTTCTTCTTCACTTATGCGAGCACTTTTCTACGAACAAACCAAAATGCAGCTGAGCAGAAAGAACAACACAAGCTGACCAGAACAGCAAAAGACAATAAATAATAGTAGCGGCTGGTCAGACAGAACTGCTTTAGCCCACATTTTAACACCACTTGGCTTTTTTTTCCTTCTCGTTATTCTAGAACAAATCAACTGTAGTCTACTTTTTCCCATGTCATCTTAAAGAAGCAGTGCAGATATTTTCAGCCCTAAAACCGTGCCCTAACCAGGTGCAACAAGTCAAAATTAATTGTATATTGATTTTCTCATTATACATGGCTTCTAAGCAGCTTTACAGAAAATAATGACGTTAGCGTTTATAATATCTTAATATTTTCATGCCTGATAGTTGAATTTCTCAGATTGGAGCTGAGTAATAATATAGTTCACATTTTGTGATGATAAAAGCAATCAAGTAGTTTAGATATGAAATAAGCATACACTGCCAAATGCGAGTACTGTGTGTACTGAATGCAGATAAAGTCAGACATACTTACATTTCAAACTTTTGGTAGCACTTTATGTTGATAGTCCGCTTTAGACTTTTTTACTAATTGTAGGTAACTTTGCAACTACATGTTAAGTACTAGTCATTAGAGTATTAGTCTGCTTAACTGTATTTTGATGGTCCTTCAACATACTAGTGACTAGTAACTCTTCGAGAACATGTCAACTTATACCACTAACCCTAACAGAACAGTCTGCTAATACTCTTGAGAGTTGGTTGACATTAGTTGCTTATAGTTAGTAGAATGTCTAAAGCAGACTATTGAAATGAAGTCTAGCCTATAGTTTATATTAACAAATAATTAGTCCAAAATCCTGCTCATTCAGTTATGAAAAATAACAATGAGCCATGTATTTGAATATAAATATGTTATTATTACGTGATGGCATCTGGTGCTGAAATGTTCAGACAACCATTCCTTTCATCCCGAAGGACCATCTTTACTCTTCATAACTCATTAGGCAATATGGAACTATGGGATCTATGCACCAATGGGATGTAAAAGATGTTTCTGATGTAAAAGTACTGTTCCTCATCAGTGTACATTAAACATAATATATATTCTGATTGGCTAGGACTGTCATGTTTCACAGCTGTTTTGCATTCAGTGCAGACAGATAAATTAGTTGACTCTAGGAAACTTTCCGCATCACATTTGGTCATCATAGTGTCAGCAGGGTCTCTATATGCTGAGTGGGGGAGGCCAAACAAAACCTCTCCGCCAAGATAACTCAAGGAGAAGATTCCAGACGGAACTCTATATTCTCCCAAGGGTCTTGTTCATGTTTTTGCATGGTGTAATTTACTTGCAGACATACTCATGTTTGTAATGTGTATTTAGTACATATGGTGGTTGTATTTGCTTTGGACCCGGTCCAGTGTGTCTTCAGTCTGTTGGGGGGGGGGTGGACATGGATACGTTTTGGCAAAGCTGCTGTCTACTCAAGGGTGCTGAAGCCCATCATATCATGTTTAAGGGCTATTCCACTGTGTTCAGAGCAGTGACTGCTGTTTAGGCACGTAGCACCAGTTTAATGTACAACCCATGTGGTCACTCTGTCTGATATGTGAACAACATGAAAAACTCTTAAGATCAACTTCACAAAGGCAACATACTACACATACAATTTTGGTTGAACTACCCCTTTAGGTGTTTGTGATTCAAAGTAATGAGAGTAAATACTGCCATTATAATAATTCTAATGAATTATTTATTGAAAACAAATAAATCAGTTTACATTTCATCAAACTACACAAAAGAAAACGAAATTAATCTTCCTTTATCATTTCATTATATTAGTCAATAATGGGTTGATTTAGTGAAACTGTTCATTGAAATAAACTATTTAAGCTTCGGAAAATGTCAACTAACATTAATCTTTAACAAACTGATATATTAGAGTTTAGTCATATCGTTTCAAACACTTAAAATGAATACAGATAATAAAAAAAAAAGTAAAATAAAAAAAATTAAACACGAATTACAATAATAACATTTTCATTGCTTTTTCATGTTTAAAATCATTGTAGATGTTCATAATGTCAATGTGAATTGCTGTTTGTAACCCTACATATTTCAGTGTGAATCAGTATACAGTATTCAACAAGAAAATGTAAAGCAGGATTTGATTTCATCTGTTGAGAATCATGACCAGGACACAGGTTATACCATACCAGAAATAAGTCGGAATATGAATTGTGTTTGCTAAAATAATGGTGAAACAGATTTGGCTACTCACATTATCCTTTAGCTCACATGGATAATTGGATATCATAATCAGATGAATCTTTCACAACAAGACCAAGAACACGTCTTAAGAAAGTTAATAGGGTCAATATCATGTTGACTAATACTTCAATATATATAAACAGAATCTATTAACACTGAATGCCTTTGAAAAACGTCTCTCACAGTCAGTAGTTCCTTCACTGTGCATTCCAGTATAAAAAAAAAAACAAATTCAGTAACTTCATTTGAAGAGGGCAAAACCCTCCAGCATTCAATACAAAGAAAATAGACATTCGTCCCTCAGGAGAAACAACACAAACATAAGCCATGCTCATGTCACAGAGGTCATGTGCACATGTGCACACCTTCATTTAGCAAGTAATTGGACATATATTTACACAGCTGCCTGGAAGTGCATTTCAAATCAGAAGAACTAAAAACAGAAAACTAAATACTTTCAAAATAAATAGAATTTCGGCTCAGAGACCCCAACACGATGACTGTGAGAATGTTTACTGTTGGTAAATGAAGTAAAACTTTGTAACAAATTATGGAAATGCAAATGTGTTTTGCGGGTCTTCACACATCCTGGGACCTTGAGGCACCTTGCTGAGCTGAAAGACCATCTGCTATGGGCCGTTAGGGGTGTGAGATCTAAATAAATGCTACAAGATGCTGACATGCATCCTGACTGGATTATGCTGTCAACTCAAGTAAATAAACAGAGGAAATCAACACTGTGAAGCAAAACAAGAAACATCTGTGGACATACTTCTGTTTTCAACTACAACAAAGCTTTTCTTGCCATGATTAACATCTTTTTTTTGCCCTGGGTTAAAGCCAGATTTAACCCTGGGTTACACAATACTTTTGTAATATTCAGACACAATGAAGTACTACAGTGTAAGGGCCAAACGTGCCACACGTCTCGAGTCTCATGGAGGAACTATATAAGGAGGAGGGAGAGAGAGAGAGAGAGGACCAGGTCTGGGATACTTTATGTTTTGTCCGTGCAGCAGCTGGCCATGAAGTATTGTATTGTATTGGTTATTTTCTGAAGGTTTATGTTTATGTTTAATTTGAGCAACTGCAATTTCATAATGCATAGAACTGGCGCGTGATAGTTGATCTATTCACAAACAACCTGTTATCTGGCTACACCGGCTAAATGTGCTGAAATACTTAACATTTCAATTACAGTAAATTGTGAACATTTTCTACACAAACCTCCCTAAATTAGGTTTATTTTACATTATTCATAATCTAGCAGTTGGAATCAAAATGCACAGTTGAGAATTACACCATGCATACTGTGTTGAATACACATATTGTGGGTATGTTTGAGTCATTACCTAATTTAATTCCTTAATTGAACCAGGCACCAAAACAACACTGACAGTGAATTCCCCCCACCGCATAAAAAAAAAAAAAGACTTATCACTAACATGATTAGTGTCAAGATGCACAATAATCTTTAGAAACCAAACCACAGTAACTAAATCAACACTGAAGCATGAAAAAATATTGAATTCTGACTGATTTGAAATACTGTTTCACACTCGGTTCTCTCTGAATCTAAACATAATAGAGCCAAACCCATTTGGGTAGATCACTTACATACTGTAGTCTGTTACAGATTACATGCTGAAAACTGTAGTTAGTAACATAACTTAGGTTACTTACTTTAGGTTATGTATTCTCTACTTTTAGATTACTTTTTATTAACCTTGTTTAAAACTTAACATTAAACATACCATATTGATATAAACCACAAATATAAAGAAAATATTTTTCTTAACATATTTCTTTCTGTCTGTCTTTGTGAATATAGTAAAAGCTGCATGGTTTAACACACAGTAGGGTTAAAAAAAATCATTAGAAACGGGGAAAAAAGAAGAATTAGGGAAAATCACTAAATTGTGAATAATTTACTGCCACTGTGTGAATAATATGTAATCATGTAATCCATAAAAAAAACAGTAATCTGATTATACTCTAATAACAAGTACTTAATTTTTGGAATCTGATTACATAATCCATAATACATGTAAGCAGTTACTGTTTGTCACAGGGCAGAAAGTAATATAGTAGGCCCGATGTGTCTTTGTGTTACAAAATAACTATGAATGGATAAATGACTTCAATTTGAGTCACTGTTACTGTACAACATAACTGGTATTCATCCATGGATAAAAAGGGTTGAGAAAAAAGGACAAACTTTGCCTTGAGACATGAAAGCCCATCCCAGCACACAAAACACAGCTCTGAAACGTATACCAGTGGAACAAATTTCTTTCACCGCCATAGTTCTGTGGTTCCCTAGAACTTTGGAGAGGTCCTCCGTGTTATTCAAAAAGACGTTGATCAACATTTCTGACACACAAGTTTCTGTGGCCAAAGAACAGTCTGTACCAAAATCTGTTTTGCCACTACATTCAGGCACTTCTTGATGCTTTTGGTCCTTCTGTGAAATCAATCCAGCAAAATTATTTTATTGCTGTATGTTTGTAACAGTTCGCATGGTTTGTGAACCGAGGGCTAAATGTAGTATAATTTTATTGCTGTCAAGATAATATTGGCTTTTTCTGTATTCTGGAAGCGTAGAGGAGCTGGCAGTAAAATTCAAGATTATGAAAACTTGTGCTTACTTCATGCCATGTACTGAAACGAGGGCTGTCAATTGATTAAACAAGGGTTTCCCAAACAGGGGTACTGCAATGATAAAAAAGCTAATAATTAATTATACTGAATGTAAAAATTTGTCCTGTATAACAGTAATATATTTATATTTAAATTATTTTAAACATACTACTATTACTAATAATTGTATAATTTTTTATTAAGATTAGTATTATCAACATTAGAGTACTAAAAGAGTGTTAAAACGTACTGTATTTACTATATGCGTTAACATGTGAACTGTGACAGCTCTAATTGTATGCGATAGCTGATTCTAAATAAGCCTTCTACAATTCTCTGGAAGACAAAGAAAAAATCACGATTTCTGTTATCAAAACGTTTACATATGACCCACAGGCGCAACTCAGTGTTACTCAGCCTCATTGTACCTCACTCATTTTCTTTGGTCATGTCCCAAATGACGCACTATGACTTGGTATTGACTTGGGGTCTTGTGCACTTTACTAAGATGTCCATAAAACTGTAGAATGTCCCATTGATCATTTCATGATTCATAAGGGTTCTCCTGAGGGATCCTTCTTGGTCACAATGTGCCCTTGATGCCCTTTGCCAAGCTCACCATAACAAAGGACAAATTGACAGTCTTAGTGGCTTGCCATTGCAAAAATTTATGTGGAGGATGACTGCAAAGGTTGAAGGTGGCATTTGAGACAGTACATTTGTCCCTGATGTTAATAAACTATCATAATGTAAAATTATGGCAATAAGATGCACCCATCTGACTTGATAAACCCACAGGATCCTCAGCAGAACAAGTATCACAGGTATGTGGTGGCCTCGCGGTTTTCTCGTTCTTTGGCCTGGGCCACAGCTACATTGATACACTGCAGCCACTCTTCTGCATGCTTTTCGTCTTGAGCTTTCAGCACGTAGGTTTTGCTGTCTGTGAAGATCTCGAAGGCTCTGGGCAGTCCACGGTCACGCCTCTTCTTTGCAACCACCTTAACACTTTGCACTTTGCTAAGTTCAATTGTGCTGTTGTCCAGTTCATCCTTCTGTGAGTAACAAGAGGGAAAAAGCACCTTCAATCAAAGCTAATGCTTTACACGCTAACAATTAGGAAGCTTTGCATGGACCTCAGCCATGTGCATTGACCCAATAGTCAGACCCTACACCTCGTCAGTCCAAATAAAGTTTAATAAAAATTTTCTTACATGGCTCTGGGGGGTGAACAAAAGTCTCCTCTAGTGAATTGATGCGTTTTTTTGTAAGAGAAATATCCATATTTAAAATGTAATAATCACTTTAATGTAGCTTGCGCCAATAGTTGTACATGGAAGCAGCTCCAGCAGAATGACATATAAAATCAGCATTATGCATGCACCGGAGTCTCGTGAAAACCAACGTTTGTTAACAGGAGCAAAGGAAGCAAAGTTTCCTTACTTTAGCAAAGGAAAACCAGTCTCCTCTTGGCTTATATGGAAATACTCTGACATTCTTCTTTACAAATTCTTGTTTTGTATTTCTAATTAGTGACCGTTGATTGTTTTGATCTCTCCGCTGCGTTTTCACATGCGTCACTTCTTAGCGGCGCATGTGCAAAGCTGAACTCATACGCCATCCACCAGGAACTACTCTTTACAACAGTGAGCGCAAGCTAAATTAAAGTGATTATTATGTTTTGAATATTAATATTTTTCTTACAAATACTAATCGATTCGCCACAGGAGGCCTTTGTTCACCCCCTGGAGCTGTGTGAGACACTTTTTTTTATGGATGGGCGCTTTTTATTTAACTTCTTTTGGACTGATTCAATGCAACACCCGCTGAGTGGCATTAAACAGCTTGAAAGATCAAAGTTAATTTTTTATATAACTCTGACTCGATTCGCTTGAAAGAAGAAAGTCATATACACCTAGGATACCATGAGTTGAGTAAAACACAGCCTAATTTTCATTTTTGGGTGAACTAACCCTTAAACAAACTACCTTATAATCAGGTACTTTACATGTTCACATCAAAATAAGTGTACTTCTGTAAAGCACAAAATACATTTTACATGTTAAAACATCATGATTTAAAGGTACTTTAAAGTAAAACTTGTAATTTTCACAAGGGTTACAGTGCATTTGCATAATAGACAATCTTGTGTTGACTAGTCAACTAGTCAACCACTAATTCCTGATGGGAAAACACAATGGATGGGGTTTAGGTTATGGGGTTTTTGGTTGGAGGATCAAAGCGTGCATGTCCTCTCTTGATGCTTCCAGTTCTCTAATTCTATTGTTCTGCCTGTCTCTCAACTTGTTTTTAAGAGGCACTGCACGAAGTTTGCCAAAAATGAGGCTTGTTGTTTGTGTCCACTGATGAGAATAAGCACCATTAAAATGAAAGAAAGACTACAGAATTGCAAGCAAATTAAAGACATAATAAAAATAAGATACCGTGCAGGCATGACACAAGATAGAGCTTGTGTCATTCCTGATAAAATGAAGTCTCTGTCAAGACTTTGCAAAATAAAATGACTGTAGCAATGCATTGCTTTTTCAAATTAAGATTTTAAATGAATCAAGATCTTATGTGCTTAAGAATCTGAACAAATTAATTTATTTTTACTAAAAAGCTTTTGCTGGCTTTCTGTCAGAATACTGCACAACTGATTGATCTTAAGCACTATTCGGACGGGACTAGTTTTCTAAACTACGTTTGAGTTTCGATTCTTACCACCTGACGTCTGTGATTTTCATGTACCAATTCGGACGGGACTAGTATCTCCGTGTTTATTACAGAGGTGGGAGGGTCTGATTTGTGCATCTGGGTGTCGCAGAGATCACGCGCTCTGTATGCGTGCATTGCATTCATTCAGAATGATTGCCTTAGTATTATTATACAATAAATACTAAATGGCTAGTATAGCAAAACCATGTTAATGTGTGGTTCCTTTAGTTTAACTTGTTTTCCTTTTTTTTTTTTTTATTAAATGTAATTAAAACATTATGTAACTGAGTACATAATTGAACGTGAGTAATCGTACCTGATGCTGATATTACAATAGCCGGTATTAACAGTTTACGCGATCTTGCTCTTGATTTTATTATTTGTATTATTTTTTTATTATTATTTATTTGCCGCTAAGCAAATATATCAAACATCCGCGTGGTAAGAGCATCTACGGTAATTCACGTTGGCCAAAACACACAAGGAAACGCGTTGTGAAATAAAATGTCACCGGCAATCACAGACATTCGCATTCGGACAGGATTAGTTTTCTCAGAGGATCACTGAGTTTGCTGAAAAACGGTAGGTAATTTGCACTGGAATTATCACAGAGGTTGTGTGAGAAAAACACAGACATGGCAGATTCGGACGGGATTAAAATCACCAAGTACGTCTGTTAAATGCAGATTTCTCTAATGACCCCCTGTAAAACTAGTCCCGTCCGAATAGGATCTTAGTTTTTTACTCATTATTTGTATGTCATGGTTTTGATTATGAATTCTCTTTTGCACATCCCTAAATGGCTCCAAGTTATATAGACGCATAATAAACTGGGTCTTTGCTCTGTTTAAATACAACATAGGGATTTTTACAAACCATTTTAGTTTTATTTAGTTCAAGTAAATCCCGTCAAGGGAACGTTTTGGTGAATCTCAAGATTAAGTGATGGGTTTTTATAAAGATCATCTTCCGTAAAGCAGGCCACTATACTATTAAAATTACTAGTGAGCCATTAGCTCCTAGAATAAAACATCTAACAACTAAAATACTTTTTTAGTCACCAGATTACAGAATTGCTCAAGAGAGGAAATTTGACCTAACTAGAATGATACACTAATACATTTTTTGAGGACTTGATTTGATTGAAAACAAATGAATTAAACGATTAGTCATACAAAAACTGTCATTTTCTCTGCATTCCCTCACTGTCACTGTCGTGACTTATTTTTGTTCACAGAACACAAAATACGATTTATGGTCACCCTGCTTTATTCAGTATATTGAAAGCAGACCAGTGATCAGTGGTAGCAATACAATAGCTCAAAGCGAGCGAAGAAGGTGTTCAGCTCGTTCAGCAGAGAGATGTTGTTGTCACAGGTTCCTAGTGTCTCTGCTGTCGCTGAATTGATGAGCTATCCTCCTGGAGTGCTGTCTCTTAGCCTCTCTGATGCCACGGGACAGGTTGGCCCTAGCTGTTCTCAGGCCCAACTCATCTCCAGCTCTGAAGGCAGTGTTCCGTGTCTTCAGGAGTCTGTAGACCTCCCCTGTCATCCATGGCTTCTAGTTGGCCCGGACAGTGATGGTTTTTGTGACCGTTACATCATCAATACACTTGTTGATGTAGGCAGTGACAGTCTCTGAGTACTCCTGGAGGTCAGTGGTGTTATTGCATGTGGCAGCCTGCATAAACATGTCCCAGTCAGTTGTGTCGAAGCAGTCAGAGCCTTCCGGCAACACTTGAATCTGTTTTATAACTGGTTTGGTGACTTTAATGAGTGGTCTGTATGCAGGCTTTAGCATGACAGTGATGTGGTCTGAGGCTCCGAGGTGGGGGAGGGGGAGGGCTTTGTAAGCTCCTCTCTGTGTGGTGTAAACAAAGTCCAAAATGTTATTACCTCGTGTTGGAAAGTTAATGTGTTGGTGTATTTTTGGAAACACACTCTTTAGGTCAGCATGATTGAAATCCCCAGCTATGATGAGAAAAGCATTGGGGTGTGCTGTCTGCTGCTCACTGATGTGCTGGTACAGTTCATTTAGTGTGTCGTTCCGGTTGCTGATGATGTTGAATGGGGGAATGTACACCAAAACGAGCAGTATAGCAGTATATTCCCTCAGCAGATAGAACGGCCTGTACTTAATAATCATAAACTCCACCAGGGGTGAGCAGTGTTTGCAGATCACAACAGTATCGCGACACCACGCATCATTGATGTAAACACAAAGCCCGCTGCCGCAGGTTTTTCCTCCCACGATGAGAGCTCTGTCCGCTCGATAGCACATCAGCTGGTCGAGCTGAATAGTGCAGTCTGGAACACTGTTGCTGAGCCATGTTTCCATGAACACAAAAACACAACAGTCTCTTACAGTCCTCTGAGTTGAGCGTAGTAATCGAATGTAGTCCAGTTTATTGTCCAATGAGTGTACATTAGCCAGTACGATGGTGGGGATAGATGGCTTGTGTGGGTTAGCCGTTAGCCTACCCCGGATACCTCCGCGCTTACCCCTCTTCTGCTTCCTCTCACACCGCTTGTGGCGCCTCCACTGTGCGCGAGATAAAAGTAGTGGGGGTCGGTGATGGTGAAGGCCTCCGTAGCAGAACGAGATCCCGCAGCTGTTGTGCGTGTGCGGAGTTTAACTGTAAAAATGAGGTTCTGCCGACATCAAGCTGAAACTCGCGACTGTATTTGTGCTTACAGACAGGTAGACGCGACGACGATGTACATAAACACTGCGATTCACAAGACAAAAAATACGAAAACACCGTTCTGTCGGGACAGAGAGAAGCCGTTGCGTGTGCGCCGCCATCTTGGTCCCTGATGGCAAGGTGGTACTTTTTCAAAGTTCCAGAACTTTCGGGAGCAGGACCTGGGTGCAACCACCATTTATTCTGATCATTTTCTAAATATTACTGTTATTGTGTCATGAAATGTAATTTTAAAAGTGTTTTAGGCGAGAATGTAGTTGTTTAAAACTCAAATCTGTGGTTTATTTATAAAGACAGCGCCTATTTAAAAATTAGTTTCGCCGATCTCGGATAAGGTGAGCTCCACGCTATCAGCAGGAGCTCAGTGCTTATGTATCCACCGAGAGCAGCCTCTACTCGGCTAGACTTTCTGATATGTGCTGCTGGCTCTGATGTCTCTTTAGTGGTTAAACAAAATATCATTCATTTTGGGTAAATCTAACAGGTAATCTTTGGTCTGTATTCAATTTATCTATATGTTAAAATGAAAAGAAAGGCAATTGATATAATATTTCGTTTCACTGTCTGTATATATACACATTTCCCTGAATTAAGTACATTTCTGCAGCTATTATTATGTTTTAATGAAAAACGAAAGGAGGCAGTGAATATTTGATATTCTATTTCATTTTATTGTAAATATACAGTGAGGACAATAGCATTACCGTATATGCGTCATCGCGGACATCACACTCCCAAGTCGAATGCGAAAAGTCCGAACTACTGAGGATGCAAGTCTGAAATTTGCATACTTTGTATTGAGAAACGCGTGCAGACCTACGTAACCAGACTATTTGCCTAATCTTCCCGGTACTTTACACCGCGGTGGAAACGCAAAAAGCAACAGGTCTGGGGGTAAAGTACAGGACAGACCAAAAGTTTGGACACACCTTCTCATTCAAAGAGTTTTCTTTATTTTCATGACTATGAAAATTGTAGAGTCAAGGCATCAAGGGCTATTAGACCAAGAAGGAGAGTGATGGGGTGCTGCGCCAGATGACCTGGCCTCCACAGTCACCGGACCTGAACCCAATCGAGATGGTTTTAGGGCTGAGCTGGACCGCAGACAGAAGGCAAAAGGGCCAACAAGTGCTAAGCATCTCTCGGTGAACTCCTTCAAGATTGTTGGAAGACCATTTCAGGTGACTACCTCTTAAAGCTCATCAAGAGAATGCCAAGAGTGTGCAAAGCAGTAATCAAAGCAAAAAGTGGCTACTTTGAAGAACCTAGAATATGACATATTTTCAGTTGTTTCACATTTTTTTGTTATGTATATAATTCCATACATAATTCATAGTTAATTCATAGTTTTGATGCCTTCAGTGTGAATCTACAATTTTCATAGTCATGAAAATAAAGAAAACTCTTTGAATGAGAAGGTGTGTCCAAACTTTTGGTCTGTACTTTAGTTCCTGGGGAAAAAAGTTCAGCGTACAATTGTTCCAGGTAATTTCGATGGAAATGCGGAACTAGTTGTCATTGTTTTTTTCAAATGTTATACTTCGCAGAGAAAACGCCATTTGGCAGATATGTCAAACTTAGCATGACACGTCTAAGAGTGGCATGAAAATAAAGACTGAGCAAACAGCTTAAATTTTGGTTTGGTTCTTACACTGGGCTGTCATTTGAATTCAGAAGATCTGGAACATACCACACAAGTTGTATATAATATGTTTGGTATAAAGTTTTGAAAAATTAAGATTTTTAAAATGTTTTTAAAGCATACAGTAAAAACAGTAATGAATTGTTTTCTTGTTTTCTTGTTTCCTTTGCTGTGTAATACTTTTGTGAAATGTTAAAAACATTTTTTTTCAGAGTTCTTAGATTAATAGAAATTTCAGCATTTCAGCATTATACAAAACATTATACATTTCTGTACTGCCACTTTTGATCACTGCTAAATAGTATTATTTATTTTATAAATAAATCTATATGTACATAAATTAATTTATTAAACTTAAATCTTAGGTAGTGAATGCACATTCCCACAAAAATATTGCACTGCAAATAAAGGTTATGTAAATTATTTTTTAAAGCATCTTGGCATTAAGGAATGCATAAATAATACATTCTGTGGTCTTGTGAATGAGACACTTACCGATTTTCCTCTTCGAAAGAGAAGCTGGTTGCCAGCGAGGGTGAAATAACGAGTTTTCCACCTTTTGATGAACTTCCAGCGCACTTGTTTCTCTTTCAGCTTCCCCTCAATGAGTGGCTGGCCATCCTGGTTAACAACTGAGCAGAAAGAGTAAAAATTAAATGGTAAGACAATGTTATCATTAACATGATGAAGAATCACAGAAGTTGTAATTGTGTTTTCATGTTTTGATGAAATGAGGATGAGAGTAAATGATCAATTGAAATTTATATGACAAGCCCTATAACATTAGCCCCTTTTTACAGAGTAATGCCAGCAAATTACATAGAATAACTTTTCTGGTAAATACACAAAATCAGCTGTTCACAAAAAATGAATAAATAATGTTTTTTTTTTTTTTTTTTGGCTTTTTACAGTTAAGAGACCATTCACACATTAGCACCAAAACACCAGAACTCTGTGATGTCAGTTACCAGAAATTATGCTGTTTTACAAGAGAAGTGATTAAGTTAACTTTCCAATTTGATAATTTGTTAATTTTGCATGATAGGTATAAGAAGATGATCGCATAGAACATGTGTCTGTGTGTAAAAACACAAGACGCCACACAATAGTACACAACTGCAGAACCACAGTGCTGATGAAAGGAAAAGATGGGAAAGCACAACACAATGATCAGACTTCAAAATAACACACATTTACATAGAAAAACTATATATATATATATTAGGGATGCACCGAATGTTCGGCAACCAAAATTATTCGGCCGAAAATAGCCAAAAAAACCACTTTCGGTGTAAGTAAAAAGGCCGAATAAATTTTGTCGAACAATGACGTTTTTAATGACGGAATCAAATAACCCGCGTAGAGTGAGAGGCAAACATGTCAAACATTTATGCAGCAAACATGTCAGCAGTGTGGAAGCACTTTAAAGTGTCAGAGTAAGAGGCAAAATCGGCTGTTTGCAGACATTGTTCTGGATTTGGGAAAGCCGCTAGGTGATGGAGACGGTCAGGTGATTCACAGCGCAGGAGATGAAAACAGCGCAGAGATTAAAAGGGCTCGTACTACAGATGAGCCGTGAACAGTCTCGCTGTCTGACATGTTCGATGAGATCCTCCAAGAGAATAACCCATTTGCAAGACAGAGGACAAGCTCGACCGCTGAACAGTTAGATGGGTATCTCTCAGAAGTCCCCATCCCCAGGAGCAATAACCCTCTCGAATTTTGGAGGACCAATCAAGGCCGCTTTCCCGATCTGGCGCAGATAACACGCAGGTAGGCTACTTGTATAGAATTAATTTAAGATTTTATTTATATTTTGGATTATGGTAACACTTTATAAGTAGTTTCTATTTTTAACATTAACTAACAATGAAAAACCCTTATTAAAAGCATTTATTAATCTTAATGTTAACATTTACTAATACAGTATTAAAATTAAGTATCACATTTGTAATTTTTGAATTAAAAAGTATCAAAAGTGGTAGGCCTATTTGTTAAAATTGTTAATGCACTTATACTAACATGAACTAAATATTTTTTATTATCTTACATTAACATAATCTTACATTAATAAATACCATAACAAATGTATTGCTCATTGTTAGTTAATGCAATAATGTTAACAAACATTGTAAAGTGTTACTACCTATATTTTATATTATGTATTTTGTGAAAATTTAACTATTTTCAGTGTAGACTTTCATGTGAGAAAGCAGAGAAGCTACTTTTCATAAAGAAGAACCTGCCACTTTTCCTGAAGAAGTAGGCTAAGTAGGCTTCTGTCTAGGACAGTTATTCATTTGTTGTGGGTTCATCCACATTTTTTGCACTATTCAATGCACATTTGTTGTTGTAGACATACAGAGTTACATTCTTTCAGCAGTCAGTTATTGGCCTAACATAGGCTATTCAAGAAGGGGGGCTTTTTTTTTTTTTTACTAATTTATTTATTTTAAGTTATATTGTGCTTTGTTTGTATAATATTTGCTGGAATGTTCAAAAATGTTCAGTGTTAAATAAATATTTTGAAATTGTATTTTTGTTATTTGATTTATTTATCTGAAAAGCAACACAAAATAGTAAAAAGCAAATTTTTACTATTTAATTATTGTAATGGTGAAAAAATTGGCAAAATAAATGGAAAAAATGCGAAACACTGCGTTCGGCCTTCGGCCAAGCATTTCATTATTATTCGGCTTCGGCCAAGAATTTCATTTCGGTGCATCCCTAATATATATATATATATATATATATATATATATATATATATATATATAATGACTGACCCAAAGCAGACTTCTTCTGTCAGCGTGTTCATGTGTAGTCATTACATTTTTTTCGTTTTTCATACATAGCATGTTACCTGTTATTTACTGGTAATGTTACAACTTCTAATACCGGAAAATAACCAAAACTGATTAATCAGTATTTCTGAAAAGGTCCTGTTCACACAGTACCTCTAAAGCATAATTTACCAGTAAAGACAGCATGTGTAAAACTGACTATATTCTGCCCAAGGAAAATAGAAACTCAACACCAAACAATACTCTTCACTAACACTGCTATCCTCTTTCTGGACTGCATGCTATTTACACACACAGAGAATTAAGGGTGAAGTTTTCTCATTAGACAAAGTAAAGTGTTGCCCAGTGTTTACTATCATATTGAAATATCTGGTGTGCTTCAGGCACTGTGAATATTTTGTCTCCTGCCTGTGTTTGCTGGGTCTGTCTGAACTACACAAAGCATTTCACAGATCTCTCATGGGTCTATTTCAGTTAAACAGGAAGCTGTGTTATAGCCTTTCCAAGATGGTACAAAGCAGCCCATTGTCTGAGTTTTCCTTTTTTTTCAGCAAGGAAAACATGAGAATCTGCAGCGCTTTGATAGCCCGCTTAAGATTAAGCAAGACTGCCCTCTGATAATCACCTAACTATGATCCCAACTAGCAGAAGTTAAGTCCATGGTGTATTTGAGAACACTAGTGTGTTGATTGGACCTGCCTCAGTTTTCCGGAAAACAAAAAAGGGGCCATTGTTTTTTAGTTAAATTAGTGTAACCCTGGGTAAACTTGGATTAATTAAGCCTTTAGATCAGTGGTTCACAACCCACTGATCAACCCACGAATTAAAATGCAGTCCACCATGCTGAACACAATTAAAAAAGAAAAAAAAGAAGAAAAAACTTTCAGTTTTACAATTAATTTTATTTTTTACATTAATTATAAAATGTACTAAAGAAATATAAGCTATATGCTAATGTTTTTATGTTAAATTATTTAGTTTTTTATATATTATTTTCAGACATGAGCAGACCTACTCACATAATGTTTATGCATTTAACGAACACATACAAGCGCGCACTTTGGCAGAATTCCATTCAAATATTCATCAACAGCCATTAGTTTGGTAAAATTGAGCATCAGAATGGCCAAATTTGTTTTTAAGGGAGAAATGCAAGCGAATGAACACATACAAACAAGAATAGTCAGAGTATCAGTAGTGATGGAGAAGTGCTGGATTTTCGGTTTGCCCCGCAAGAAGTTCAGGCAAATGAAAACACCCATACTATGCAGCAATCATCCTTAATTGAAGAAATGTGGCAAAACATCTCTGAAGGCAACCTCATATTATTAAATTAGAAAGTGCTTTCCATATTTGGATTAATATAGGCTACATTTGTGAACGCACATTTTCTGCAATAAAGTCATGCTCCCGTGCATGAGACTGCTTAGAGACTGCATCTTCGCAACTTCATTGAGCTGTTACTCCTACAGCATCAGGTGTTTTATTTATGGAGAGTAGAATTATTTATTTCTTTGAATGTAATCAATTAGATATCATAATATTTAGGCTATAATATTATAAATTAGGTTGGTTTGTATTGGTGACGAAATATGTAAATGATATGCATGCGGCCTGCGAGACTTGCACTTGGACCATAGTGCGGCCCTGGGGGAAAAAAGTTGAGAACCACTGCTTTAGATTATACATTATTTCTAGTGTGATTAATCCCTGTGTATTTTGATTGTAAATGTTCACGTTTAAGTTTTTTTTACTGTTTATTTTTAAGAGTGGTCACCTATATTTATAACCTTCAGTATGCAAATATGGGTAAGCAAAATCATTCATTTTGATTGGTTAGTAAATGTAATCCTCCCAACAACTGGTTGGTGTATTCTGATTGGTGGATTAAGATCATTTTTGAGGGAAGAACCATTGAATGACAGGAGGAGAAGAGAGTGAGAAGACTCGAGTTTTGTTTGATCAGTGATTGTTACGGTGTCTTAAACTTGCTATTTTGTTATGAAGTAGGTATAGGTTCAGCAAGAATACATCTGTCAGTGTTTAGACCGCGTTTCTGGTGTAGTTCGCTGTCTTAAATATTAGTATTTCAAGCAAGTTTTATAGTCTAAGTGTCTCACACAGCATTGTTTACATTTGTATGGCAAGCCGGTCGTTACAAGTGTCTGTGTACGGTTCGTCGAGAGAGATGGTGAGCATGTTGAGGACATTGCTTGATTACGGACTATTAAGACAGCTGATTGGCATTTATTACAAATTTCTCCGGCATCGATGAAGTGTTGCAACCCCAGATAGCACTCTGATTCCCAGAGAGATTTAGAGTTCCTCTGGCAACGCTGGATACAAATTGAGGGAGAGTTCATGATCGCAGTCTTGAGCGAAGTGATTTTCACGCTCAACCCTTTGCTATTCACTTGCAATGAGGCACTCTGCATTGTTTTATTTTGCAGTTTTGTATTTGAATCAGCCACAATGCATCCTAGCAACAATCCAGGCCTGCAACGGTTGGGGTTGATGAATGCATGTGTGTGTGGGGGCCCACATATATGATGTTTATTTTTATTTGATATATTGTAATGCCAGTTACGGTTATTGTTATTGTCCCAGTGGTTCTTACAGCAAGCTGTATATAGTCGGAGGGCTAATTTAAGAAGTCCTCTGCAGATACTGAGATAAATTGGAAATAATTCACTCATATTAATTACATTTTAAGTGAGCAGTTTCCTTTATTGAAGTTTTTTGACTGATACATTGAATATGTCACAGTTGTTGGGTTCACTTACTCACCCGTGCATGTTATGTGTGCGTTAGTGGGTGTGTCTCTGTGCGGCTGCTGTGACCTGATCAGTTTCAGCTGCAGCTCGTTATCAGGCTTTATTTAAGGAGAGCTAACCCTGTCTTGTTTGTGAGTTGTGAGTTCTTCTCACTTCAGCCACAAACATTCACAAACATAGCAATCAAGAGTGGCGTTCGTGCTGAAACTGCTGTCTGTGAAGGCCGCGCTGTGGGGAAAGGCAGTGTGGGAGAACCAACATCCGTTCTGCTCCAAGTTCCCCTGCCTGTCCCAGGAAATGAAGCCATGGCAGGGCACAAGGCGCCTAGGAGACTGGCTGATATCAGGCAAGGAGACAGAACTGTTTCAGACTATTCTATCGTGTTCCGGACTCTGGCAGTGGAGTGTAACTGGAACAAGGAGGTGCAGTGAGACATGTACCTGCATTGGCTGGCTGATCGCATTCAAAAGAAAATATTTGTGTTGGAGTTACCAGGAATGTTGGACGGCCTCATGGATTTAGCCTTACTTGTGGATTCATGCCTGAAACAACGAGACCAGTGTAATCAGAGTCTGCTGTGTTTGAGTTTTCCTGGTTGTTCTGTTATGGAACCTGGGTTTGCGATCAGCCATTCCTTCGACAACGAGCCCATGCAGGTGGGGAGAGCTCGCTTTTTCTGGGAGGAGTTAGCGCCGCAGAAGACGAGGGCTTTGTCTGTACTGTGGGGCCGTGGGACATCTCTTAGCTGAATGCCCAGTAAAAGACCAAACCTGACAGCAAGTCTGAGGCTGCTGTCAGTTGGAACCTCATGTAAGAAACCCTCATCCAGAACTCTCCTCCTGTTAAGACTGCAATGGGCAACCAGGGACCACGAGTGCAGAGCGTTACTCGACTCAGGATTGGAAGATAATTTTTTGGACTTTGCACTCGCTAGACACCTTCTCATTCTGATGGTTCCTCTTAGTCAATGGGTTTTTGTCAAGGTCTCAATAGACAAGTCATTGCCTGGTGTTTCTCACATCACACAGAGTGAATCAACTTTTTTCTCACTGACTCTCCACTGGCGCCTGTCGTGTTGGGCCACCCGTGGCTTACTTGACATAACCCTGCTGTGGATTGGAATCAGAGTTCCAAACTGGCTCTAAGTAAGTCTGCTTATTCCTGTCTCTTGTGTTTCGTTGCAGGATGAGGTGGTGAACCTGTCAAACGTGCCCAGGGAGAACCACGACCAGAAGAAGGTATTCAGTAAGTCCAGGGCTGCCTCTCTTCGTCCACACCTAGTGACATAGACCTAGTGCCATAGTTCTAGTGCCAGGTACTTCTCTGCCTGAGGGCATGTTACACTCTCTTTCTGTTCCTGAGAGGGAGGCCATGGAGAAATCTATTTCTTATTCTCTGGGAGCTGGGCTCACTCGTCCCTCTTCTTCTCCAGCAGGGGCAGGGTTCTTTTTTGTTGCTAAGACCTTGTTCCCTGTGACCTTGCATTTAAGCCCTGATTACCAGGGCTTAAATAACATCACGGTAAAAAATACTTATATACTGTCCTTTATAAGGATAGATTTAAATGTAGCCTCGTATATATAATAACCATCCATGAGTGTTGCTCATCCAACCCTTTCAGAAAGCAGTTCTCTGATCTCATTGATTCTTTTAACTTAACACAGGTTGTTTGTGATGTCACACACAGATATGGACATACTCTTGATCTGGTTTTATCCCTGGGCTTATCAATTATTAATGTGGTCACAGAGGATAATTATATATCTGACCATAGACCTGTCTTTTCCTATAAATTAGTTGACAGCAAATCATTTTTCTTGTTAAAATCTCTATCATCTAGGCTTCGGACCCCCTTGGACACAGAGGAGTTGACTGATGTCTGGATATTATTAATGATGTTGCTCCAATCAGACAAAAAATCCGGACCCCGATCGACCTTTAGTGGTGTAAGTGGACGCCTCAACCACCGGAGTGGGAGCGGTCCTTTCCCAGTAGCAGGGGAATCCCAGCCCCCTCCATCCATGTGCCTTCTTCTACCGGAAACTCAACCCGGCGGAGGTAAACTATGACATCAGGAATCGGAAATTGCTAGCCATTAAACTTGCCCTGGAGGAATGGAGACATTGGCTAGAGGGAGCCAAACACCCATTTCAAGTTCTCACTGACCACAAGAACCTTGAATACCTTAGAGCAGCCAAGAGAATCAACCCCAGACAGGCCCGCTGGGCGTTATTCTTCACCCGCTTCCAGTTTACCATCTCTTACCGCCCAGGGGTAAAAAATATGAAGGCCGATGCTCTGTCCAGATGTCATCGTCACTCCAATCACATGGTCAGCTGAGACTCTTCCTCCAACCGAACCTCCTAATAACACCCCGCCGGGTTGCCCACCGGGACACCTTTACCTCCCCAGGACACTGCGCACTCCACTCATCCACTCCACGCATACGTCACTTGGCACTGGTCACCCGGGGGTCAATGAAACCCTCTCGCTGCTAAGGGAACACTTCTGGTGGCCCAACGTGGCCTCGGATGTCAGAAGGTACGTGAGTGGATGTACCAGCTGCACCATGTCCAAGAGTCCTCGCCACCTACCATCTGGCAAACTCCTTCCTCTGTCCGTTCCTAATCGCCCGTGGTTACACCTAGGGGTGGATTTTTATAACGGACCATCCACCCTCTGACAATAACACCTGTATATTGGTTATAGTGGATAGATTTTCTAAATCCTCTAAAGGGCCTACCTACAGCCATGGAAATGGCTGAATTGATGTTCAACCATGTCTTCAGGTACTTCGGCATCCCAGAAGTTATTGTGTCGGATCGAGGCCCCCAGTTCATCTCCCGGGTGTGGAGAGCATTCCATACCCTCCTAGGTGTGGCCACCAGCCTATCCTCCAGCTATCACCCCCAGTCAAACGGGCAGATGGAGAGGAACGTTCAGGAGATCGGATGCTTCCTCCGTACCTTCTGCCACGGCCACCAGAACTCCTGGAACCAATTCCTGGTTTGGGCTGAGTATGCACAAAACTCCCTCCGTCAACCCAACAGCGGACTCACCCCCTTCCAGTGCATACTCGGCTACCAACCACCTCTGTTCCCTGGTCAGGACAGCCCTCGGATGTCCCCGCCATCGACTACTGGTTCCGGGAGAGCGAGAGGGTCTGGGACGCGGCTCATCACCAACTACAGCGGGCACTTCGCAGACGCAGGACGACAGCCGACCTTCGCCGGTCCGAGGCTCCCCACTACCAACCCGGTCAGAAGGTCTGGCTGTCCACCCGGGATATCCGCCTGCATCTACCCTGCCGCAAGCTCAGTCCCAGATTCATTGGCCCGTTCACCATCACCCAGCAGATAAATCCGGTCACGCATAAACTCATAAACAGCTCCTTCCTGAGTACCGGATTCACCCCACATTCCATGTGTCACTCCTTAAACCTCACCATCCTTCTGTTTCTCCCTCCACAGAACCTGGTGAAACGGAAGCCCCCCCTCCTCTCCTCCTAGATGACGGCGCAGCCTATTCAGTCAAGGACATCCTGGACTCCCGGCAGCGTGGTGGGCAGCTGGAATATCTAGTGGACAGGGAAGGACACGGTCCAGAGGAACGTTCCTGGGTACCAACGCAACGACATCTTGGATCCCACCTTACTTGACACCTTCCATTCATCCCAATCGACCAGCTCCCAGGGGAAGAGGACGCCCACCACGTCGTCGGGATTCCCGGCCCTCAGGAGCACACCCTCACCTGAGCATTAGATCACATCCACCTGTTCCTCATCACCCACTCATCAACGCTGCAATACAAAAGCCACACAGACGCACCCAGTCTTTGTCCGGTCACGTTCGCGACAAGATCATTCCTGTATGCTTACTATAAGGACTAACTCCTCTTCTACTCTCTCCAGAGATTCTCTCCGAAAGATCCAGTTCCATTTCACAATAATGATGTATTGGGTGTCGGATACACTTGAAGTGGTACAGCCAAAATCAGAATTTCAAATTTCAAACTGGAAGAACAAATGAAAAGCCTTAGAGGAGATAATTGTTGTTCTGGTTATTTCAACCCAAAGTTTTCTGCAGATGTCTGCATTACAGTGCTGGTAATGAGTGATAATTGAATTAGTGTATGTTCATCCCATAAGCAGCACAATAATTCTCTATTATGAATTCCAAATAATTTGAGCTTTTTCTGATATTCTCTGTCATGCATGAATCAAAGCACTTGAATGACTGTGTGAGAACATGAGCAAAATAAATGTAAAATGTATGTTTTGTAAATCCCAGAATATTAAAAGCATCTGTGATGGATTCTGCATTACATTTGTTTGGCTTCTCTGTCTATTTTATTGCGAATATGATACTGTACTTAAAAATGAGTTTGTCTGTTTGTGGTCATGAAACTGAAACATACACTATGATAAGAGCAGAGGCCAAAACTGATGCTCAGCAAGTTAAAAGCAAGGAATTTTGGTCTTTCTGAAATTACAAAATGTCCCAAAGCATTGTAGCTGTTTGTGACGCACTCAAATGTGCTCTCCCATCACAAGCGAAGTACAAACCTGCAGTAAACAGTATATTATACTAATTTGGATGCAGCCCATTTGGAAATCTGGATTTTGGCAGTTCCAATTCACATGTAGCACAGCAAGAAAAAAAGCCCAATGGGAAAAGAGTTTGAGTAAGAGGTTTGGAGCACTATGTTACCAATACATCACTATATCTTTTGAGGTAAGTATTGTTTATTCCAGTTCTCCTACAATTGTAAATGTATGCAATGAGGCTATTCCTAGTCACTGTAGGGAAAGAAAGGCTAGTATTTATTTTTCTGCTGGTTGGTGTATGTTATAGATTTTTCTCTGGGATTTGGAACCCGTTCTGCATTACTGTTGATTTAGAGTAACTAAAGAAAGAAGCTCTGACAATAAGACAGGATTCCAGCAACTCCTGCTGAGAATGTGGATTCACTTCTATAGGATTTAATGGACAGGGTTTCACATATTTTAGCAAAGTTGGAGTACATCCAACTCCATGTCGAAAACAAAACATAAGATAAAGGTTTAAGAGTTTATCTGGGGTTTTGAAGAGGTTAAGTAATAAAATAAAATAAATACAAATAATGATTTTTTTTTAAATAAAATTAATACATGAATGAACGTTAGCATCCTTGTTACAGTGTAATTATACAGTACATTTAAGTACTGAATAATATTAAAGTACATGTCATGTACTAAATAAATGGTTAGCATTATGTTAAGTGCATGTAATTATTAGTGGTTTAACGATACATCGATATAGATCGATACATTGATCAAATGTCTCATGATACGATGTATCGATGCCACACGTAAAATATTGATACCTGTAGTATAAAAAGGCACCTTGTTTTGGTTATGTCTATATTTTCAAGCAGTGTTCATCTATGTATTACCACCGTTTTTGTCAATTGATCAATTTAAATGTAAGAACACCGTAGTTAAAGGCACCTAATATAAAGTGGATTCTACTTTGCTTTTAAAAAAATTTAGTTAGTAATAGCAATAGAAATAACATTAAACAAAGTGTGTAGACTAATAAAATAATATCTTCCAGAGTTTCCAAACAGTTTCCAAATAGTTTGGAAGCAACAAATGACACAAACTCTTTTTAGTTCAGACACACCTGATTGAATTTTATGATTTTAAAAACCATTTGTTCTAAAGGCAATGCTTACATAAAAAATTATACAGTTTTCTTGCGTAACTTAAAATGCCAATTGAAATATACAAATTAGATAGGACAGTGAAAGAAAAGCAGCCAAAAGCCAGGATGCACTTCATGAAATTTCCACAGCAAGCATCATATCGGTAGTTTTGCAGCTGTATAACTGCATTCTCTCCCTCTTGTTTGAATTTCTTATTAATGTCTGATCCGGACTCTGGAGCACTCTCAAAGCACAGAATATGCTTTATGAGCTGATGACACACCAGACTTCTGTCAGACCGTAACACTGCCAAGGTATGTGCTGACTGTCCAAGCTTTGCTTACCCTTCCCCAAATCCTTATTTCTGTAAACATTCACCTCGCTCTATTAAGAATCATTACATTTCTCTGCTAATGGAAACTGTCCCACATTCCAAATAAGTAGAAAAGAGGTAGAATGTGTGCTACAACCCTCGTTTAATGAGCGGCTCTTGCTATTGAGGTTTCAATGAGTCTTTTATTCCCACCTTGGCTGCTGGATAGTGGTTGTGTAAAAACATTTCCTTTCTCATTAAAGTGTCTCTTTGTGGCCTAAACATTTGCTTTTTGAAATAAAAAGTGACGGCATCAAAATTTGATGTACTGTAGCAATCCAATACTCCACCAAACAGCAGTGAACAATTTTAACATCCAACTCTGGGGGTGTAAAATATTAAAAGTAGAAAAACATGATGAATAACAACCAAAAACCAAAGTAAAGACCCAAAGCCTACAAATACTGTCTACTGAGCATAAAATATTAGAAGTGCTAGTAAATTAGAAGTTTTGTGGGATAAGAAGCTAGTTAATTTCTTCAACGTTGCATACTATGGTGGTTTAGCAGCTAGTTATGTCACTGTACCGGAGACGCACCCCTGTTTGTGTTGGTCTCTTTACAAATGTACATATTAGTTAT